>NW_024704743.1:7289552-7647280 GCF_018977255.1 Callorhinchus milii | reverse complement strand
GCTTTTTATTTGCACTGCCTGAATTCAGAATGGTATTAGATTGGAACTTGCCACAGTTTCTATGGCCAACTTAATACAGTTTTGATTGACAGAATGTTTTCTGAAGATATGAATGTGATTGAAACCAGGTACAAGTATTTTTTCTATCCCGAATCACAGTTCTCGTTAATTAAATAACTACTTAAAAACATTGTTTTCATATACATAGTGAAATTCCTTACCAAAATGTTAGATAAACAGAGTTGTCCCAATTCATGTAAATACATGTCTGTAAGACAGCATTTCTGTGCCTCTGTGTCTTTAGCTATTATGGCAATAGTTGAGTTTGAAGAAAACCTTATTAGGATGTTAAGTACTGATTGGTGCCTCTTGCAACACAGACAATTCACAGGCAATTTAATAATAATGTATAAGAATGGGCAGCTTGCTTTACTAAACACAGTGCTGTGGTGTTAGCTGCTGAAAGGGTCCAGGCGAACCCATCTAGATTCTGACTCACCTGTTTACATTGGCTTGTTACTTCCCTGTTTTGCATTTAAAAGATTAAAATCAGATTTGTATAAAAGTCGTATTTTGAGCTTTGTATTGCTGACAACCATTTTAGGCAACTTGTACCAGCTGCATGCTCGTTGATTCCTTGTTTCCCTTGGCCCACACCCAGCCTTCCCTCGCTGTGAAATGTGCTTCAATAATTCATCACACTAACTCTAACACATGGCATTAACATTTCCATACACAATTGGGAAACACTTGGTTCAGCAGGACAATACCAAACCAATAAAACCCGACTGGCTTAAGGTGATCATTTGGGAAGTCATTGCTGTGTTTCAAACTTTTCTTTGAATTTTTTTGCGCACAAAATATAGTCAAATCAATTTACAGTAGATTCTGTGAAGCCCTTTAAGACGTTTTAATGATACAATAGAGCGCTGTATCAAATACAAGGATTATTATTATTATTACTCTTAATTTTGAATTCCTTGATAGCAAATTTGACTTATTGGCCACCAGTTAAAATGAAAATGTTCACAAGATCACATGATTCAGCCCTTCAGCCCATCCAATCTCATCCTACTCACTGTACCATCACCCCAACATTGCATCAAGCTGCTTTTTAAATTAGTCTAATGTCCTGGTTTCTACCACCTTTCCTGGTAACCTGTTCTAGTCTTTGATTATCCTCTCTGTAATGAAATCCTGGTATCTGTCCTGAAATTGCCCTTTACAACTCTAATCCATATCCTCTTGTTCTACTATCATGATTCACCCTAAAGTATTGATCTGGGTTTATCAGAGCAGAGGCAGCAGGTAATGGGGTGAGAAGTAAGCAGGTCAGAGAGGTAGGAAGGTGCCAGGGCATGAAGAAATTTGTAGATGTGTGTGAGGATCTTGAAATCAATCCGTTGAGTAGAGTCTATCAAAGACTGATATGATCGAGGTACAGAGTTTGGTGTGGGTGATCACATGGGGCAGTTTATAATTAATTGAATTTTGTGCATAGTAAAGCTGGAATAATTAGGGCGGGATGTGTTAAAGGCATCAAGTGATGCTTTTTTGCAGCGATTGAAGAAAAGTTTTCTCATGATGATTCTTTATATGAATGTTACACTAAAGGAGAATGGAGTTTGTCTTACCTAGTGAATGCTGTCTCCATTTCTCTTTTGAACATCTCAGAGAGCTTGACAGAGTCGAATACTGATCAAGGGAAGTGGGGAAGGGAGAGGGGAGGTGACCATAGGTGTGGTCGAAGAGGATGGCTTTTAGGTGTTTTTGGGGTCAGATGGGTGTTTGACACATGCGGAAATCCATCACCATGCTTAAGAGCATCCAAACCAAACTGAGATTTCCATGCACCCCACCTACACACCTCGCAGAGATAGATTATTGGAAAGGAATGCCCACTCTCTCCCTGGAGGGACCCATCCTACTTACATAATTCCGGAAAGTATTAGGCACAGGTTGGCAAGAGCCAAGATTTGAGGATTTCAGAGGATGCATTAGGCTTTTAGGCAGGATTTAAAAACAGATAGGGAGGGGTGAGATAGTAGAGTAGAGAGAGAGTTTTAGAGTTTAGGGGCGTAATTACTGAAGTTACTGATCGGATATGTGGAGAAGGAAAAGGATTTCAGTGTGATCTTCACTCATTACTACCTGACTCAAAATTGGCGATCTGCTGGGAAATGCCATTCAGATGCCTAATGTGGAAAACGGAAGTGTGGGGTAACATTTCTGAGTGCTTCATGAAGCACGGGTCAGATTCTGAGAGGGGGGAAGGGGAAGGTGGCCATAGGTGCATTCACGAGGTAGGTTTTGAGGTAGAAAGAGACAAGGCAAGACAGAGATTTAGAGGGAGAGAGTTCCAGAGGTTAAGGCCTTTCATGTCAGCAGAATGTCTCAAAGCATTTCATAGGATTTTACTATGGTTTTACTGTGTAGTGATTGTGTGTTTTGTAGGCAGATGTAGTCTGCGTAGCTTATAAAAAACTAATTTGTGAACGCTTAATGCTAGCACTGAATGTGTGTCAAAGGTGTTAAAAATGTTCTATTTCCCTCCATTATTCACTTTAACTTAAAGAAAATACACTGAATCAATAAATATCATATGAAGCATTAAAAGCATGTTAATTTTAGCGGATAATACAACAAGACTGCAAAATATCCATCCTTCAGCAGCTTGTTTCACTAATATTTGGGAAAGACTCATCATGATAAATTAGGCTGGAATTTGTAAGATGTTTAATTTATAGGACTCATGTGATGTTTATTTATATGAATGTTAGTTATACAGTCAAAATCTATGTTGTCGCTATACTCCTCTGTGGCACTCCAAACATCATGTTTACTTAACAACTCATACCAATTCCAAAATTTTCATAAGTAGCAGACCACAATTTAAATCATCTGTTTATACGTCTCCATTTCCCTCACCCTTTCATGTTTTTCTTTGTTCAGCCTTCCTCACATGTTGCTTATATTATGTACATTCAATTCAATGTGAAGGAACCAACGTTTCAATTTTTCATTCCTTGTATTGTCCTGTAGCAAAGTTCTGTAGCATAATGGTTAGAGCACTTGCCTCGCAAGCGAGAAGACTCGGGTTTGATTCTCTGGGCAGGGTGAAATCTTAGGCAAGTTTCCTTACTCCACACTCCTCTGGTTACCTAGCAGTAAATAGGAACCAGGTTGTTAGTCGATTGGCAGATCACTTTCTGGGGGTAATAACCCCTTCAAAAAAAAAATTTGGTCACTCAGTCCACGACTGTTAGTGGGACACTGCTGTGCGCAATTGGTATATTTCCACAAAAATATACAGTCATTGCACTATACAGTATACTTTGTGAAGCGTTTTGAGACGTCTCAACAAAGTGATAAGGTGCTTTAGCAAATTCAAGGATTATTACTATTATTGTTTTATACCCTTTATATATTGCACAGTTAGTGTTAATTTGAGGCAATGTGGCATTGAACAAAGTCTAACACATACTGTAGTACCTTTATCATTGTCAATGAAATATCTTACAACTCTTCACTGAAGTTTTTGGACTGAATTTATAGACAAATGCGACAGCCAATTTGCACATGGCAATGTCCCACAAACAGTCATGAAGTGAATCACAAATTTTATCTGGGGGGGATTGTTGGCCAGAACACTGAGAGAAACTCCCTTGATATAAATTACGTGCAGAATAAAAGTCCCACTACACAGCCAAACAGTTGAATTCAAAGGTCACTTTTGACTAGGGATGGTTTAGAGTTCAATCTAGAATGAGTGAGAAAAGGTGACATTAAAAAGGGGGTATTGTCCATACTTATACGTGCAATATGTGCAGTGCCATTTTTTATAGCCCAGTGTGATAAACAAGAAGCTGTTTTATCAAGTTGATCTGAACTCTGCTATCTCAGGGGGAATGGGTCTTGCAGTCCAACTCGATGTAATAATAATAATCCTTGCATTTGATATAGTGCCTTATCACATCTTCGAGACGTCTCAAAATAACTCTGGAGTTTCCACTCTGGGAGATAATCAAGGTGCCCCCAAACTACAGTTGAATAATTCAATATACAATAAGACTGTTTTCTTCAATAGCACGTTTCAACCACGTTTGGCATTTTATTCCGTTTTAAGCTTGTTTACAGAATTCTGGACCTCAGATAGAATTCTGTTTGTTTGTTAGATGTTTTGTATTGCCTGCCATGGTTTCACTATCACAGCCGTAACTCAGCTAGTTTGTATACCCAAAGTAATAAAAAGCAATAAGCTCCCATAGTGAAAGTTAATTTCTTCCTTCTGTGTATATACAATTAATGTCTGTCAACTATCTGCAGATTTGCACCTCAGCAAATTCCATCTTGTTAAAATTTTAAGTTGGAAAGTTTCACATTTTTTGTGGATTTGCTGACCATTTCAGAGCTGGCACTACCTTCCTTCATGCCCCCACCGCAAACCCCCAACCCTCCCCACCACGTCAGTGGTTTCCCCCTTAAATGTCTCTTCTCTCATGAAAAAGGCCTAACCTATCCACTCTAACCTGCCAGCCCTGATATCATCCTAGTTAAAAAAATAGGAGGATTATAGCCTCTACGAGATGTCCTTATGTCCTCAAATTGGTCGTTCGATGTTTGTGGGACATTGCTGTGTGCAAATTGGCCACCGCGATTGCCCACAAATACACAGCCACTCCACTTCACAGTAAATTCTGTGAAGCGCTTTGGGATGTCCTCCCAACATGAAAAGTGCTGTACCAAATGCAAGGATTATTATTATTACATAGAATTACATACTGTTCCATCACAAAAACAGGCCAACTAGTCCATATGGGTGATTACAGTACACATGAATTTCCTCCACTCCTATACCCCTCTATTCCTTTCTCCCTCATTGTGCACCAAGTTCTTCTTAAAATATTGATACTTTCTGCTTCAGTCACAGCTTCCAGGAGTTTCACATTCTCACCAGCCTCTGTGTCAGAAGTTCCTCAAATGTATTATGGACAACCAAGAAACTAACCATTTGCACACTGAATATTAGTGTTCCAGGATGCCAGCTTTGGTTTAGATACTAACTGAGGAAAATTGCATCCAATTTCAGATTGAATTTAAGACATTTTGCACAATTCTGCATAAAATCAAATTGAAGACAATGGCCTTACAACTAAAATCATGAGAAAATGAGTCTCAGATCCCCAAGAGGATGCTACCAAAGATGTGTCTGATTTGCTCAAAAGTGACACATCTTACTTGCTCAAAAGTGATAATGTTATGCCTAAAAATAGGAAGAAGATTAGAAGATACTTGCTTTTGGTAGTTTGATAGGCAAGAAGTCTGATTTGCTTCACTTCCTTGACAATAGACCTCTTGTTAGAAGTCACATATAAACAATAATTTAAAGGTTTTCACTTGTCTTAGTACAGGAAGTGGCTGTGGTAGAATCACTTTGGATGACAAAGGCTAAATATCATTGTTCTTGCTATCAAAACTGTGGGAACTAAATGATCCTTCCCCTGAAATGCCTCTCAAATTGCAAACATGGATGTTTTCCAAGAAACATAAGGACTTGGAACCGTATGGCTTCCATAATTCTGGTTGTGACATTATGCAGACTAGACTGAACCAAGTTTATATTTTTCCCCTGAATTGGTTGAAATGAGTAACCACAGACTGAGTCAGCACATTACAACTCTGGTTTATGTGCTTATTTTCTGAACAACATTAGTTGATGCTGGTGAAGGGGTGGGGGGGGGAGGGTTTGGGGAGAGAAACATGTTTTTGTTACAACTTGAACACCATGCAACATTGTGAAAATCACTGTTAAGGCCAATTTTCTCTTTATCTGTGTATTCACATGCGTACACATACACTTTCCAGCAGAATCGGTCAGGAATAGAAATCCATTTCTATTGAATTTCGGATCTTTTTCTATTGATTTTTTTCTATTGAATTTCAGATCTTCCCAGTCTTTGTGGTTCATAGTTGATATGGTTCAACACCACACCAAGCAGCACCTCTGATAATTGACAACCCTGAATCTTTGTAACCGATGAGCACCTTTCAAGTCGGGAAGACGTCTCAAAATGCTTCAACACCAACACTTGCATTTATATATAGCGCTCTTTATGCAGGATAGCTTCCCAGAACACTGTACAGTGATGGGATTAGACGCCGAGAAAGGGAGAGAGGGAGGTGATCGCAGGCACAGTCGAAGTGGTAGATTATAAGGTGGGATTCAAAGAAAAAGAGGGTGGGGGTGCGTTGGAGGGATTCAAATCTTGAACAGGGGCATTCAATTCCTGCTACACAAGATTTTACTGCGAAGTGAATTAACTGTATTTTGTAGGCGAATGTGGCAGACAATTTATACACCGTAATTAGGTTAAATCCCGTATGGTGCTTCCAAAATCTCGGGATTCATTGAAGGGAATGGGACTTTGCTATGTGCAAATTGGCTGCTATGTTCACTTACAATATATATGAGTACGTGCTACAGTAAGTCCTATGGAACACTTTGAGATGTTTCGACAACATGATAAAGCGCGATATCTAATGCAAGAATTATGATTTGAATCAAAACTAAATAAATCATCAAACTAATTTAAATGATTGTAAATCAGAAATGTCAATAAAACCACTGCTTTGCAATGGTCATTTCAGAAAAGAGTTTATTTAAAAACATGGTTTAACAGAGAAAAAAACATGTTTATGGAAATAAATAAAAAAAATAATAAAAGTGTTTAGCTACGCAATTCTCGTAAATGTTCTTTGTTGTTTTCTGTAAGTTGTTTTATTTCTTAACTGCTGCTATGATCTAGGCAAGCCTGAAAGATGGAAACTTGCCCATCTCCAGGACTTTGCAAATTCAAAGCAACCCTTAGATATAATTTTGATGGAACTTGTAATCAAAACACTAGTAAAATTATATAATACTCCATCGACAACGATTTACTGTAAAATATAGTGACTTTGTATTTGTAGCCCAGCGCAACAACCAATTTGTGCACCAACATGGTGGGGGAGAGGCATGAAGAGGTCAATGTTTGCTGAAGAGGTCAAGAAACCTGTCATTTTAGGGAAAAAACAGCATTTATCAAGTTAAACCTTCACTGGGAAGGTTATGAACAGCAAATTGAATGTCCACAAAATGCCATTGAGTGAGTGACTAATTCTATCTGGTGGATTGCTGGCCAAGGCACCAGGAGAAACTGCCTTCTCTTTTTGAAAAGTGCCATGGGATCTTAACATCTATCCGAACAGGTAGACAAGACTTCAGTTTAACATCTCATCCAAAGGACAACACCGCCTACAATGTAGCACATCCCCAATATTTATTGTGAATTATTTATTATTCACTTCAAACGACAAGTGCAAAGAGGTCCTAGACTTCTTTGTGTCAAAGATTGAAAATATCCCCTTGGCTGCATTCTCCCCTACGTCCCCTTCCACCCCCTAGACTGTCTACTACATCCCCTCCTTCCACCACAGCCCCAACCACTCCCCCCATCCTACACTCCTTTGTCCCAATTATACTCCCACGTCCCTCTCAACCACCATCTCCCAGATGAAACCCACCACCTGCTGCCTCGACCCCCTCTCCACTTAGCTGCTGGCCACCCAACTTGCCCTCCTCTCCCCGCTGCTGGCCGACACAGACAACCAGTCACTCTCCTCAGGTTCTGTTCTCTCATCCCTCACAACTGCTGTCATCACTCCCCTCCTCAAAAAACTCACCCTTGACCCCTCCAACCTCACAAATTACCGTCCCGTGTCCAACCTGCCCTTCCTCGCCAATGCTCTGGAATGCATTGCCGCACAGAGATGACGCTTGTCAAGGTCACAAACAACGTCCTCTCTCTCTGTGACCAGGGTTCCTTCTGCCTCCTTGTCCTCCTGGATCTCTCCACCGCGTTCAACACAGTCGACCACGCCATCCTCATCCAATGCCTCTCCTCCCTCATCTACCTCAGCCTGGTTTGAGTCCTACCTAACAAATTGCCTTCAAATTGCAGTGGAGTCCTGCAGCTCGGTGGTTAGAGCACTCTTTGCAAATGAGAGAGCTGGGTTCAATTCCCAGCAGGGTGAAACCTTGGGCAAGTTTCCTTACTCCACACGCCTGATAATAATCCCTCAAGAAAAAAAACAAAAATAAATTGGCCACTTCAATCCACGACTGTTTGTGGGACACTGCTGTGCCCAATTGGCTGCCACGTTTCACCCACAAATATACAGTCAATTCACTTTACAGTGTATTCTGTGAAGCGCTTTGACACATCTAGAAGACGTGAAAAGTGCTATATCAAATGCAAGGATTATTATTAATTATTATTCACTTTACCTCCTCAAACGGCTTCTTCTCCCACCTCCACCTGGTACCCAGGGCTCCATCCATGGCCTCTTCCTCATCTATATGCTTCCTCTTGGTGGTGTCATCCACAGACATGGGGTAAACTTCCACAAAATGACACACAAATCTACTTCTCCTCCACCAGCTGCGACTCCAGGTCTACCGATGTTCCTCAGACACAGGATCCAACTGATCCAAAACTCTGCCGCCCACATACTCACCTGCACTAAACCCTGTACCCCCATCACACCAGTTCTAGCCAGGCTCCACTGGTTCCTTATCGCCGAACGGATCGATTTCATGATCCTCACACTCGTTTTGAAATCCCTTCATGCCCTGGCACCTCCCTACCTCTCTGAGCTGCTTACCCCCCAACCCACAATCTGCTGCCTCTGCTCTGCATGTCCCTCGTGCCCTCCGTTCCACCATTAGTGGCCGCACTTTCAGCCACTACGTCCCGAAACTCTGGATTTGACTTTAAATTCAGAATAATTTTGCTGGATATTTATCATGTGCTTTCAATTATATTTTTTAAGGAGAAGAAATAGAACAAGAGGGAAAAGAAAGGCTGAGGGAAGAATAACATTTTTGCTTTTGACTCAAAGAGCATTCATTTTATCTGTAAACCTCCTTAATTGTTAGGATTTACTTAAACCAAAAAAGGCATGTGGGTATCAGATATCACCCCTGTTCTGTCCTTAGGGAGCACTTAATTATTCTGCTTCGTAAATTTAGTGCAGTTCTCCCATAATCTCCGCACTTCCCTGTTTCAATCTCTCTGCCTCCCTTAAAGGTTTAAAAGTTTAAATCTTTAAATCCCACCTAAAGACCTATCTCTTCTACCGTACTTATGATGACCACCCCTAACCCTTGTCTGTTGCTCAGCGTCCAACCTTGCCACTATGCAGCGCTCCAAGACACGATCATTCTTGAAGGGTGTTAGATAAATACACATTGTGCATCAAGTCCTGAATGAGAGCTAACTTTCTACAGCTGAGCTTCAACAAGACCGAGCCCCTCCACAGGTGCTGACAGTATCATCATCCATGGATTCACACTCCACTTCACTGAACCTTGGCATCTTGTTTGACCTTCAACTATCCTTTCTCCCCCACATCTGTGCCATGACCCTCTCTGCCTTCCCCACCTTTCCAACATTGCCCGGCTCTATGACTCGTCAACCCTCAGGCCACCGAAACCCTCATCCACGTGTTCCTCACATCTAGGCTCGACTATGCCAGCTTGTTGGCTTCCCCAACTCTTTTCACCACAGGCTGCAGATCATCCAGCACTCTGTAGCTCATGTCCTCTCCTGCACAAGGCTCCGTGACTCAAGTTGCATTTAAAGGGGAAATTAGATGAAGGGGAAAGGGAGACAAACAGTGCATGGTGAAGTTAATGGTATAGACAGATGGTGCTCCTGTGTGTGTGTGTGTGTGTGTATGAGAGAGAGGGGGGAGGGGAAGAGGGTGCCAGTCACAGTGCAGGAACTCACTCACTGTGTTAAGTAAGAATAGGAACCCATCCCCTGTTTCCCCCACTATAAGCAGCATCTGCTAAACACTGGCACTCACTCCTGCCATCCACACAACCAGAGCACCAGCCTGCCCGCCTCTTAGAAAACATAAACACCTCTAAAACAAAGAGCATTTAAACAAAAAAAGTGTGTGAGTGAGTGAGTGAGTGAGGAGCAGCAAACAACTAACCTGCACTGAGCCTCAATGTGTTACAGAGTTTACAACTAACTGCACACAGGTACACACAGGCTGGGGGCTGGGGCCGGTGAGGCTGGGGGCCGGTGAGGCTGGGGTGTGGGGCTGGGGGGGGTGAGGCTGGAGGCTCGGTAGGGGCTGGTGAGGTTGGTGGGGCTGAGGCTGGTGAGGTGGGGTGGTGAAGCTGGGGGCTGGGTAGGGGCGGCTGGTGAGGTTGAGGGGGGTGAGGCTGGTGAGGTTGAGGGGGCTGGTGAGGTTGAGGGGGGTGAGGCTGGTGAGGTTGAGGGGGGTGAGGCTGGTGAGGTTGAGGGGGTGAGGCTGGTGAGGTTGGGGAGGTGAGGCTGGTGAGGTTGGGGGGTGAGGCTGGTGAGGTTGGGGGGTGAGGCTGGTGAGGTTGGGGGTGTGGCTGGTGAGGTTGAAGGCTGGTGAGGTTGAGGGGGTGAGGCTGGTGAGGTTGAGGGGGTGAGGCTGGGGTGAGGGGTTGAGGCTGGGGGGTGAGGGGTTGAGGCTGGGGGGTGAGGGGGTTGAGGCTGGGGGGTGAGGGGGTTGAGGCTGGGGGGGTGAGGGGGTTGAGGCTGGGGGGTGAGGGGGTTGAGGCTGGGGGGTGAGGGGGTGTGAGGCTGGGGGGTGAGGTTGAGGCTGGGGGGGTGAGGGGGTGAGGCTGGTGAGGTTGAGGGGTGAGGTTGGGGGGTGAGGCTGGTGAGGTTGGGGGTTGAGGGGGTTGAGGTGGGGGTGAGGGGGGTGAGGCTGGTGAGGTTGGGAGGTGAGGCTGGTGAGGTTGGGGGTGAGGCTGGTGATGTTGGGGGGGTGAGGGGGTTGAGGCTGGGGGGGTGAGGGGTTGAGGCTGGTGAGGTGGGGGGGTGAGGGGGTTGAGGCTGGGGGGGTGAGGGGGTTGAGGCTGGGGGGGTGAGGGGGTTGAGGCTGGGGGTGAGGGGTTGAGGCTGGTGAGGTGGGGGGTGAGGGGTTGAGGCTGGGGGGGTTGAGGCTGGGGGGTGAGGGGGTTGAGGCTGGGGGTGAGGGGGTTGAGGCTGGTGAGGTGGGGGGGTGAGGGGGTTGAGGCTGGGGGGTGAGGGGTTGAGGCTGGGGGGTGAGGGGTTGAGGCTGGGGGGGGTGAGGGGGTTGAGGCTGGGGGGGTGAGGGGGTTGAGGCTGGGGGGGTGAGGGGGTTGAGGCTGGGGGGGTGAGGGGGTTGAGGCTGGGGGGTGAGGGGGTTGAGGCTGGGGGGTGAGGGGGTTGAGGCTGGGGGGGTGAGGGGGTTGAGGCTGGGGGGGTGAGGGGGTTGAGGCTGGGGGGGGTGAGGGGGTTGAGGCTGGGGGGGTGAGGGGGCTTTTCCCCTCTGAGCCCCTGGAGTTCAGAAAGTTTCTGTGTCTCTCACACACACTCACACACGGGGAGAGTTAACCCACTGACTGAGCTGAAGGATGCGACCCTTCACAGCAGCCAACTCAGCCTCTCTCTCCCTCTCTCTCTCTGTGTTTCTACCCTTTTTCTTTCTCTGTCTTTGTGTCCAGTTCTAACCTTATTTATTTCTCTCTTTTTTTTACTCTCTCTCTGTTTCCACTCTCTTTCTCTCTGTTCTGTTCCACCCTCTCCGTCACGGAGCCTTGTGCAGGAGAGGACATGAGCTACAGAGTGCTGGATGATCTGCAGCCTGTGGTGAAAAGAGTTGGGGAAGCCAACAAGCTGGCATAGTCGAGCCTAGATGTGAGGAACACGTGGATGAGGGTTTCGGTGGCCTGAGGGTTGACGAGTCATAGAGCCGGGCAATGTTGGAAAGGTGGGGGAAGGCAGAGAGGGTCATGGCACAGATGTGGGGGAGAAAGGATAGTTGAAGGTCAAACAAGATGCCAAGGTTCAGTGAAGTGGAGTGTGAATCCATGGATGATGATACTGTCAGCACCTGTGGAGGGGCTCGGTCTTGTTGAAGCTCAGCTGTAGAAAGTTAGCTCTCATTCAGGACTTGATGCACAATGTGTATTTATCTAACACCCTTCAAGAATGATCGTGTCTTGGAGCGCTGCATAGTGGCAAGGTTGGACGCTGAGCAACAGACAAGGGTTAGGGGTGGTCATCATAAGTACGGTAGAAGAGATAGGTCTTTAGGTGGGATTTAAAGATTTAAACTTTTAAACCTTTAAGGGAGGCAGAGAGATTGAAACAGGGAAGTGCGGAGATTATGGGAGAACTGCACTAAATTTACGAAGCAGAATAATTAAGTGCTCCCTAAGGACAGAACAGGGGTGATATCTGATACCCACATGCCTTTTTTGGTTTAAGTAAATCCTAACAATTAAGGAGGTTTACAGATAAAATGAATGCTCTTTGAGTCAAAAGCAAAAATGTTATTCTTCCCTCAGCCTTTCTTTTCCCTCTTGTTCTATTTCTTCTCCTTAAAAAATATAATTGAAAGCACATGATAAATATCCAGCAAAATTATTCTGAATTTAAAGTCAAATCCAGAGTTTCGGGACGTAGTGGCTGAAAGTGCGGCCACTAATGGTGGAACGGAGGGCACGAGGGACATGCAGAGCAGAGGCAGCAGATTGTGGGTTGGGGGGTAAGCAGCTCAGAGAGGTAGGGAGGTGCCAGGGCATGAAGGGATTTCAAAACGAGTGTGAGGATCATGAAATCGATCCGTTCGGCGATAAGGAACCAGTGGAGCCTGGCTAGAACTGGTGTGATGGGGGTACAGGGTTTAGTGCAGGTGAGTATGTGGGCGGCAGAGTTTTGGATCAGTTGGATCCTGTGTCTGAGGAACATCGGTAGACCTGGAGTCGCAGCTGGTGGAGGAGAAGTAGATTTGTGTGTCATTTTGTGGAAGTTTACCCCATGTCTGTGGATGACACCACCAAGAGGAAGCATATAGATGAGGAAGAGGCCATGGATGGAGCCCTGGGTACCAGGTGGAGGTGGGAGAAGAAGCCGTTTGAGGAGGTAAAGTGAATAATAATTAATAATAATCCTTGCATTTGATATAGCACTTTTCACGTCTTCTAGATGTGTCAAAGCGCTTCACAGAATACACTGTAAAGTGAATTGACTGTATATTTGTGGGTGAAACGTGGCAGCCAATTGGGCACAGCAGTGTCCCACAAACAGTCGTGGATTGAAGTGGCCAATTTATTTTTGTTTTTTTCTTGAGGGATTATTATCAGGCGTGTGGAGTAAGGAAACTTGCCCAAGGTTTCACCCTGCTGGGAATTGAACCCAGCTCTCTCATTTGCAAAGAGTGCTCTAACCACCGAGCTGCAGGACTCCACTGCAATTTGAAGGCAATTTGTTAGGTAGGACTCAAACCAGGCTGAGGTAGATGAGGGAGGAGAGGCATTGGATGAGGATGGCGTGGTCGACTGTGTTGAACGCGGTGGAGAGATCCAGGAGGACAAGGAGGCAGAAGGAACCCTGGTCACAGAGAGAGAGGACGTTGTTTGTGACCTTGACAAGCGTCATCTCTGTGCGGCAATGCATTCCAGAGCATTGGCGAGGAAGGGCAGGTTGGACACGGGACGGTAATTTGTGAGGTTGGAGGGGTCAAGGGTGAGTTTTTTGAGGAGGGGAGTGATGACAGCAGTTGTGAGGGATGAGAGAACAGAACCTGAGGAGAGTGACTGGTTGTCTGTGTCGGCCAGCAGCGGGGAGAGGAGGGCAAGTTGGGTGGCCAGCAGCTAAGTGGAGAGGGGGTCGAGGCAGCAGGTGGTGGGTTTCATCTGGGAGATGGTGGTTGAGAGGGACGTGGGAGTAATTGGGACAAAGGAGTGTAGGATGGGGGGAGTGGTTGGGGCTGTGGTGGAAGGAGGGGATGTAGTAGACAGTCTAGGGGGTGTGGAAGGGGACGTAGGGGAGAATGCAGCCAAGGGGATATTTTCAATCTTTGACACAAAGAAGTCTAGGACCTCTTTGCACTTGTCGTTTGAAGTGAATAATAAATAATTCACAATAAATATTGGGGATGTGCTACATTGTAGGCGGTGTTGTCCTTTGGATGAGATGTTAAACTGAAGTCTTGTCTACCTGTTCGGATAGATGTTAAGATCCCATGGCACTTTTCAAAAAGAGAAGGCAGTTTCTCCTGGTGCCTTGGCCAGCAATCCACCAGATAGAATTAGTCACTCACTCAATGGCATTTTGTGGACATTCAATTTGCTGTTCATAACCTTCCCAGTGAAGGTTTAACTTGATAAATGCTGTTTTTTCCCTAAAATGACAGGTTTCTTGACCTCTTCAGCAAACATTGACCTCTTCATGCCTCTCCCCCACCATGTTGGTGCACAAATTGGTTGTTGCGCTGGGCTACAAATACAAAGTCACTATATTTTACAGTAAATCGTTGTCGATGGAGTATTATATAATTTTACTAGTGTTTTGATTACAAGTTCCATCAAAATTATATCTAAGGGTTGCTTTGAATTTGCAAAGTCCTGGAGATGGGCAAGTTTCCATCTTTCAGGCTTGCCTAGATCATAGCAGCAGTTAAGAAATAAAACAACTTACAGAAAACAACAAAGAACATTTACGAGAATTGCGTAGCTAAACACTTTTATTATTTTTTTTATTTATTTCCATAAACATGTTTTTTTCTCTGTTAAACCATGTTTTTAAATAAACTCTTTTCTGAAATGACCATTGCAAAGCAGTGGTTTTATTGACATTTCTGATTTACAATCATTTAAATTAGTTTGATGATTTATTTAGTTTTGATTCAAATCATAATTCTTGCATTAGATATCGCGCTTTATCATGTTGTCGAAACATCTCAAAGTGTTCCATAGGACTTACTGTAGCACGTACTCATATATATTGTAAGTGAACATAGCAGCCAATTTGCACATAGCAAAGTCCCATTCCCTTCAATGAATCCCGAGATTTTGGAAGCACCATACGGGATTTAACCTAATTACGGTGTATAAATTGTCTGCCACATTCGCCTACAAAATACAGTTAATTCACTTCGCAGTAAAATCTTGTGTAGCAGGAATTGAATGCCCCTGTTCAAGATTTGAATCCCTCCAACGCACCCCCCACCCTCTTTTTCTTTGAATCCCACTTTATAATCTACCACTTCGACTGTGCCTGCGATCACCTCCCTCTCTCCCTTTCTCGGCGTCTAATCCCATCACTGTACAGTGTTCTGGGAAGCTATCCTGCATAAAGAGCGCTATATATAAATGCAAGTGTTGGTGTTGAAGCATTTTGAGACGTCTTCCCGACTTGAAAGGTGCTCATCGGTTACAAAGATTCAGGGTTGTCAATTATCAGAGGTGCTGCTTGGTGTGGTGTTGAACCATATCAACTATGAACCACAAAGACTGGGAAGATCTGAAATTCAATAGAAAAAAATCAATAGAAAAAGATCCGAAATTCAATAGAAATGGATTTCTATTCCTGACCGATTCTGCTGGAAAGTGTATGTGTACGCATGTGAATACACAGATAAAGAGAAAATTGGCCTTAACAGTGATTTTCACAATGTTGCATGGTGTTCAAGTTGTAACAAAAACATGTTTCTCTCCCCAAACCCTCCCCCCCCACCCCTTCACCAGCATCAACTAATGTTGTTCAGAAAATAAGCACATAAACCAGAGTTGTAATGTGCTGACTCAGTCTGTGGTTACTCATTTCAACCAATTCAGGGGAAAAATATAAACTTGGTTCAGTCTAGTCTGCATAATGTCACAACCAGAATTATGGAAGCCATACGGTTCCAAGTCCTTATGTTTCTTGGAAAACATCCATGTTTGCAATTTGAGAGGCATTTCAGGGGAAGGATCATTTAGTTCCCACAGTTTTGATAGCAAGAACAATGATATTTAGCCTTTGTCATCCAAAGTGATTCTACCACAGCCACTTCCTGTACTAAGACAAGTGAAAACCTTTAAATTATTGTTTATATGTGACTTCTAACAAGAGGTCTATTGTCAAGGAAGTGAAGCAAATCAGACTTCTTGCCTATCAAACTACCAAAAGCAAGTATCTTCTAATCTTCTTCCTATTTTTAGGCATAACATTATCACTTTTGAGCAAGTAAGATGTGTCACTTTTGAGCAAATCAGACACATCTTTGGTAGCATCCTCTTGGGGATCTGAGACTCATTTTCTCATGATTTTAGTTGTAAGGCCATTGTCTTCAATTTGATTTTATGCAGAATTGTGCAAAATGTCTTAAATTCAATCTGAAATTGGATGCAATTTTCCTCAGTTAGTATCTAAACCAAAGCTGGCATCCTGGAACACTAATATTCAGTGTGCAAATGGTTAGTTTCTTGGTTGTCCATAATACATTTGAGGAACTTCTGACACAGAGGCTGGTGAGAATGTGAAACTCCTGGAAGCTGTGACTGAAGCAGAAAGTATCAATATTTTTAAGAAGAACCTTGGTGCACAATGAGGGAGAAAGGAATAGAGGGGTATAGGAGTGGAGGAAATTCATGTGTACTGTAATCACCCATATGGACTAGTTGGCCTGTTTTTGTGATGGAACAGTATGTAATTCTATGTAATAATAATAATCCTTGCATTTGGTACAGCACTTTTCATGTTGGGAGGACATCCCAAAGCGCTTCACAGAATTTACTGTGAAGTGGAGTGGCTGTGTATTTGTGGGCAATCGCGGTGGCCAATTTGCACACAGCAATGTCCCACAAACATCGAACGACCAATTTGAGGACATAAGGACATCTCGTAGAGGCTATAATCCTCCTATTTTTTTAACTAGGATGATATCAGGGCTGGCAGGTTAGAGTGGATAGGTTAGGCCTTTTTCATGAGAGAAGAGACATTTAAGGGGGAAACCACTGACGTGGTGGGGAGGGTTGGGGGTTTGCGGTGGGGGGCATGAAGGAAGGTAGTGCCAGCTCTGAAATGGTCAGCAAATCCACAAAAAATGTGAAACTTTCCAACTTAAAATTTTAACAAGATGGAATTTGCTGAGGTGCAAATCTGCAGATAGTTGACAGACATTAATTGTATATACACAGAAGGAAGAAATTAACTTTCACTATGGGAGCTTATTGCTTTTTATTACTTTGGGTATACAAACTAGCTGAGTTACGGCTGTGATAGTGAAACCATGGGCAGGCAATACAAAACATCTAACAAACAAACAGAATTCTATCTGAGGTCCAGAATTCTGTAAACAAGCTTAAAACGGAATAAAATGCCAAACGTGGTTGAAACGTGCTATTGAAGAAAACAATCTTATTGTATATTGAATTATTCAACTGTAGTTTGGGGGCACCTTGATTATCTCCCAGAGTGGAAACTCCAGAGTTATTTTGAGACGTCTCGAAGATGTGATAAGGCACTATATCAAATGCAAGGATTATTATTATTACATCGAGTTGGACTGCAAGACCCATTCCCCCTGAGATAGCAGAGTTCAGATCAACTTGATAAAACAGCTTCTTGTTTATCACACTGGGCTATAAAAAATGGCACTGCACATATTGCACGTATAAGTATGGGACAATACCCCCTTTTTAATGTCACCTTTTCTCACTCATTCTAGATTGAACTCTAAACCATCCCTAGTCAAAAGTGACCTTTGAATTCAACTGTTTGGCTGTGTAGTGGGACTTTTATTCTGCACGTAATTTATATCAAGGGAGTTTCTCTCAGTGTTCTGGCCAACAATCCCCCCCAGATAAAATTTGTGATTCACTTCATGACTGTTTGTGGGACATTGCCATGTGCAAATTGGCTGTCGCATTTGTCTATAAATTCAGTCCAAAAACTTCAGTGAAGAGTTGTAAGATATTTCATTGACAATGATAAAGGTACTACAGTATGTGTTAGACTTTGTTCAATGCCACATTGCCTCAAATTAACACTAACTAAAACAATAATAGTAATAATCCTTGAATTTGCTAAAGCACCTTATCACTTTGTCGAGACGTCTCAAAACGCTTCACAAAGTATACCGTATAGTGCAATGACTGTATATTTTTGTGGAAATATACCAATTGCGCACAGCAGTGTCCCACTAACAGTCGTGGACTGAGTGACCAAATTTTTTTTTGAAGGGGTTATTACCCCCAGAAAGTGATCTGCCAATCGACTAACAACCTGGTTCCTATTTACTGCTAGGTAACCAGAGGAGTGTGGAGTAAGGAAACTTGCCTAAGATTTCACCCTGCCCAGAGAATCAAACCCGAGTCTTCTCGCTTGCGAGGCAAGTGCTCTAACCATTATGCTACAGAACTTTGCTACAGGACAATACAAGGAATGAAAAATTGAAACGTTGGTTCCTTCACATTGAATTGAATGTACATAATATAAGCAACATGTGAGGAAGGCTGAACAAAGAAAAACATGAAAGGGTGAGGGAAATGGAGACGTATAAACAGATGATTTAAATTGTGGTCTGCTACTTATGAAAATTTTGGAATTGGTATGAGTTGTTAAGTAAACATGATGTTTGGAGTGCCACAGAGGAGTATAGCGACAACATAGATTTTGACTGTATAACTAACATTCATATAAATAAACATCACATGAGTCCTATAAATTAAACATCTTACAAATTCCAGCCTAATTTATCATGATGAGTCTTTCCCAAATATTAGTGAAACAAGCTGCTGAAGGATGGATATTTTGCAGTCTTGTTGTATTATCCGCTAAAATTAACATGCTTTTAATGCTTCATATGATATTTATTGATTCAGTGTATTTTCTTTAAGTTAAAGTGAATAATGGAGGGAAATAGAACATTTTTAACACCTTTGACACACATTCAGTGCTAGCATTAAGCGTTCACAAATTAGTTTTTTATAAGCTACGCAGACTACATCTGCCTACAAAACACACAATCACTACACAGTAAAACCATAGTAAAATCCTATGAAATGCTTTGAGACATTCTGCTGACATGAAAGGCCTTAACCTCTGGAACTCTCTCCCTCTAAATCTCTGTCTTGCCTTGTCTCTTTCTACCTCAAAACCTACCTCGTGAATGCACCTATGGCCACCTTCCCCTTCCCCCCTCTCAGAATCTGACCCGTGCTTCATGAAGCACTCAGAAATGTTACCCCACACTTCCGTTTTCCACATTAGGCATCTGAATGGCATTTCCCAGCAGATCGCCAATTTTGAGTCAGGTAGTAATGAGTGAAGATCACACTGAAATCCTTTTCCTTCTCCACATATCCGATCAGTAACTTCAGTAATTACGCCCCTAAACTCTAAAACTCTCTCTCTACTCTACTATCTCACCCCTCCCTATCTGTTTTTAAATCCTGCCTAAAAGCCTAATGCATCCTCTGAAATCCTCAAATCTTGGCTCTTGCCAACCTGTGCCTAATACTTTCCGGAATTATGTAAGTAGGATGGGTCCCTCCAGGGAGAGAGTGGGCATTCCTTTCCAATAATCTATCTCTGCGAGGTGTGTAGGTGGGGTGCATGGAAATCTCAGTTTGGTTTGGATGCTCTTAAGCATGGTGATGGATTTCCGCATGTGTCAAACACCCATCTGACCCCCAAAAACACCTAAAAGCCATCCTCTTCGACCACACCTATGGTCACCTCCCCTCTCCCTTCCCCACTTCCCTTGATCAGTATTCGACTCTGTCAAGCTCTCTGAGATGTTCAAAAGAGAAATGGAGACAGCATTCACTAGGTAAGACAAACTCCATTCTCCTTTAGTGTAACATTCATATAAAGAATCATCATGAGAAAACTTTTCTTCAATCGCTGCAAAAAAGCATCACTTGATGCCTTTAACACATCCCGCCCTAATTATTCCAGCTTTACTATGCACAAAATTCAATTAATTATAAACTGCCCCATGTGATCACCCACACCAAACTCTGTACCTCGATCATATCAGTCTTTGATAGACTCTACTCAACGGATTGATTTCAAGATCCTCACACACATCTACAAATTTCTTCATGCCCTGGCACCTTCCTACCTCTCTGACCTGCTTACTTCTCACCCATTACCTGCTGCCTCTGCTCTGATAAACCCAGATCAATACTTTAGGGTGAATCATGATAGTAGAACAAGAGGATATGGATTAGAGTTGTAAAGGGCAATTTCAGGACAGATACCAGGATTTCATTACAGAGAGGATAATCAAAGACTAGAACAGGTTACCAGGAAAGGTGGTAGAAACCAGGACATTAGACTAATTTAAAAAGCAGCTTGA
This sequence comes from Callorhinchus milii, assembly GCF_018977255.1. NCBI lineage: Eukaryota > Metazoa > Chordata > Chondrichthyes > Chimaeriformes > Callorhinchidae > Callorhinchus > Callorhinchus milii. Next base: position 7,627,093 of record NW_024704743.1, on the reverse strand, counting down.
TGCAATGTTGGGGTGATGGTACAGTGAGTAGGATGAGATTGGATGGGCTGAAGGGCTGAATCATGTGATCTTGTGAACATTTTCATTTTAACTGGTGGCCAATAAGTCAAATTTGCTATCAAGGAATTCAAAATTAAGAGTAATAATAATAATAATCCTTGTATTTGATACAGCGCTCTATTGTATCATTAAAACGTCTTAAAGGGCTTCACAGAATCTACTGTAAATTGATTTGACTATATTTTGTGCGCAAAAAAATTCAAAGAAAAGTTTGAAACACAGCAATGACTTCCCAAATGATCACCTTAAGCCAGTCGGGTTTTATTGGTTTGGTATTGTCCTGCTGAACCAAGTGTTTCCCAATTGTGTATGGAAATGTTAATGCCATGTGTTAGAGTTAGTGTGATGAATTATTGAAGCACATTTCACAGCGAGGGAAGGCTGGGTGTGGGCCAAGGGAAACAAGGAATCAACGAGCATGCAGCTGGTACAAGTTGCCTAAAATGGTTGTCAGCAATACAAAGCTCAAAATACGACTTTTATACAAATCTGATTTTAATCTTTTAAATGCAAAACAGGGAAGTAACAAGCCAATGTAAACAGGTGAGTCAGAATCTAGATGGGTTCGCCTGGACCCTTTCAGCAGCTAACACCACAGCACTGTGTTTAGTAAAGCAAGCTGCCCATTCTTATACATTATTATTAAATTGCCTGTGAATTGTCTGTGTTGCAAGAGGCACCAATCAGTACTTAACATCCTAATAAGGTTTTCTTCAAACTCAACTATTGCCATAATAGCTAAAGACACAGAGGCACAGAAATGCTGTCTTACAGACATGTATTTACATGAATTGGGACAACTCTGTTTATCTAACATTTTGGTAAGGAATTTCACTATGTATATGAAAACAATGTTTTTAAGTAGTTATTTAATTAACGAGAACTGTGATTCGGGATAGAAAAACATACTTGTACCTGGTTTCAATCACATTCATATCTTCAGAAAACATTCTGTCAATCAAAACTGTATTAAGTTGGCCATAGAAACTGTGGCAAGTTCCAATCTAATACCATTCTGAATTCAGGCAGTGCAAATAAAAAGCTTTGCCACAATAAATGGAACTGATATTAATCTCAGCCTCTAAAATGATAATGTTTTTGTTGTTGTTGTTGCTGCTGCTGTACAATTCTTGTCCTCTAGGATTGCCCTGCCTATCAAGGCTTTGCCTTGGGGACATACTAAACCTTATTGATGAGCCAGACAGACTGGTCTATCGTCAACAATGACTTCAAGTTATTCCAGGCTGTTGTGACTTTACTAAGAATCCTTGGCTCCGATTCAACCACATCCCTTTATCTGTTCTCAATCATTTTTATGCTTGCCTCATTTTATCAACCTCAACAGGGGAAAGGCTGGATGTACCTATCCTAATGTAAACCCACAAGCTTCTGATCCCAAATCTCATGTTCAAATAATGAGAATAAAGTTCTGCATCTTAAAGTGCTTCACAAGGTTTACCGTTAATGTGGAGTCCTGTAACTTAGTGGTTAGAGTGCTCACCTCGCAAGCGAAGGGACCCGCGTTCAATTCCCGGGTAGGGCGAAATGTTGGGCAAGTTTCCTTAAAACACACACCTCTGTTTACCTAGCAGGAAATAGGAACCTGGTTGTTAGTCGATTGGCGGATCCCTTTCCGGGGGATAATAACCCCTTAAAAAAAAGATTTTGGCCACTCAATCCATGACTGTTTATGAGACACTGCTGTGTGCAATTGGCTGCCATGTTTCGCCCACAAAATATACAGTTAATTCATTATACAGTATATTCTGTAAAGTGCTTTGAGATGTCTCGAAGACGTGATAAGGTACAATATCAAATGCAAGGATTATTGTGGAGTCCTGCAGCTCAGTGATTAGAGCACTCGCCTTGCAAGTGAAAGACCTGGGTTCGATTCCCGGCAGGGCGAAACCTTGGGCAAGTTTCCTTACTCAACATGCCTGATAATAATCCCTCAACAAAAAAAATAATAATTTGGTCACTTCAATCCATGACTGTTTGCGGGACACTGCTGCATTTCGCCCACAAAATATACAGTCAACTCACTTTACAGTAAATTCTGTGAAGCGCTTTGAGACATCTAGAAGACGTGAAAAGTGTTATATCAAATGCAAAGATTATTATTATTATAAATACCGTGATTATGTATTTCTAGGCAAATGCATCAGCCATTTTGCACATAGCTATGCCTTACAAACAGCCATGAAATCCTGGAAATAGTAGGATTACCATTATTGAGGTTCACCAGATGGCCAATAAAAGGCATAGCTCACTTACACAGTGTGTGCTAGACAAATGGATCATGTTGTTCATGTACTGACTCCTGAAGCTCTTCCAGATGCCCTTCCAAAGTGAAAGGTGCTATATAAATTGCTGCTGTCATTGACACCTACTGTTTGAAACCTGACTAAATTGAAAGACTTTTATAGACCTGATGTACATTAAACTTTATGGGGAGTGAGCACGAGAGTGGGATTAGACTAGATGAATCATTTGGAGAAAAATACCAGTGCAGACTTGATGGGCCAAGTGGTGTGTTTATGTACAGGAACATTTACTTAGTTCATGATCTTCAAAGTATATATTGTTAAATACAGATTAATGTTCAATTTAGTCTTCCCTTAGTGCAATTCTCTTTCTATTTATGTCAATCTATGCACTTATGTTCTGATGCAATTCATACTCTGGAAAATGTATAGCACTTCAATGCACAATAATGATGGAATCTAAGACACGCCTGACTGCTGACGTTAGGAAATCCTTATCCACATCTTATCTGATGTCAGGTTTCGGTGTGGAGTTTGCCTCCACTGGTCTCCTGGCTGACCTGAAATAAAATGGTCGTTATTCTCATGTGAGCTTTGGGAATGAGTACTGACACTCAACTTTAGAGGATATCACAGCTGAGCTTTATCTCTCCCCCCAGCCACCACACACAGAGAGGGTAGAGGGTGCTATAGAAGGAACAAGCTACTTTTTCCCTCTCTAACCTTGAGAAGACCAGAGCCAATTTTACCCAGGCTGAGCCCGACAGAAACACAGGTCGGGATTCAAACCAGCAAATTCCTTGGATTCTAAGCTGCAGTTTTTATTCAGACTGTATAACCAGGTTTTGAAGATGACACTGGTTGTGTGCATGTTTAAAGTAAACACTTGGCAAGTTAAAGTAAACAAAGAGTGAAACTCAAGAGGCTGCCACACTGTGTGAGTGTCGCTGTGCAGTGGGAATCAGAATAATGATCTTAGTATTCCCTCACCTGTACCAAACTCTGCTCCCCCATCACCCAGGCTCCACTAGCTCTCTGAAAGGAATGGCTTCAAGATCCTCACCATCACATACAAATCCTTTCATGTCCTAGCACCTCACTACTTCTCATACCTGCTCATAACACTCCTCTGCTGGCTCCTTTTACTCAGCCCTGCTGTGTCCCTGACTCCTCCACACCATCATCAGCAGCTGTGTCTTCAGGTATTATATCCCTAATCGCTGGAACTCCCTGCTCAATCCCTCTGGCTCACCGTCTCCTTATCCCACCTGAACACCTATCTCTTTGCCTTAGTCACATGGCCCTCTGTCTTCTCCCCTGCTTGGCATCCATCCTGAGTCCCTGTCCAGTACTCAGAGACACTGTCCTGTGTGAAAGGTGTTGTATAAATGCAGGTTGTAGTTGTGGTAGTATTGGGGTTATTTCTATGTGCACTCAGTTGATGTTAATACAATCCACAATATATAGAAAAGTGGAAGAGATCATTTTCAACTATTTGGTATATTATATTGAGTTGGTAATTCAGGGGATCAATGTTTCCTATGAAAATGCTTCAGTATCTGGAAGACTGACTTCTTTTAACCCTTTCGGTTCACAACGATATGTTTGGTCTGGGATCACACACAGCCAGGCATTTTATTTCTGTTTATACCCTTTAAAATTTGGCATGAGGTGAATTGTCTATGATTATTGCAGAGCTATAGCACAGTAGGCACTCATCTTAAAAGCTCATAGGCTGGCCAGTACTCTGAGTGTTTTGAAGTACAATACCTCCCTTCCCCCACTGTAACTCGGCACCTCTCAAGGGCACTGAGCCCTGGCAGTTACAGAGAGTTAGCAAGCTGTAATCACCTTTGTACTCAGAGCAGCCTAGAAATCATGTTGGAAGAATAGCAAAACTGGCACCTCCGATGCCTGTCCCCAACCCCCACCCACATGAGAAATAGGGAAAGTGCTTGAAATCTATTTGGGTGTAGTTGTGTTTCCTCAGTGGCTGGAGTGCGTGTGCCCTTGCTTTGTCAGTCATTAGGCCAGAACCCTATGTGGAGGGTGAACCAGTGTGTGCTCACATACCTTATATGGTCTCAATAGTTGTGGAAGTCACACTGACATTGAGACAGACTGGACTAGGAAGTGGCCGATGGAGGTTTGGCATTATTCAGTTACACTTTTCAATCATTCAGACTGCGTTCTCCTATTGTGACCCATCCCTTTCAACAGCGAAGAGAGATCGCTCACGTTAACCCTCTAAAATCTTGTCTGAGGGTTTCAAATCCAGCCCCTGCTTTGCCATATGTAATATTGGCTAAGGTATGACAGCAAATCATACTGAAACTTAAATTTGAAACTAGAATTGTGATTCAGCTTCTCTTGTAATACTGAAAAGGTGATACAAATGGTGAACACATTGGAATGAAAATATATAACATTGTAATCCTTGCATTTTGATATAGAGCCTTATCGTGTTGTCAAAACATCTCAAAGCAGTTCACCGTGAAGTATAATGATTGTGCATTCGTAGGTCAATGTATGAAATTAGCCAAAAATGTTCACATGATTTTTTTTCTCCAAAGAAGATAATTTTATCAGAACAGCAGTTATTTTACAAGACAATTTTTATATTAACATTTCTGGCTAATATTTGACACTTCAGCTTAGTATATTAATAGGGGCATAATTCGCCTCTGCAAGCTGTAGGATAGGTCAAATTTAGGACATTTTTTATTGAACCACAACCCTGAATTAATAAGGTTTCACAATTTTTCGTGGTCTTGTCCCCTTCACACATTTTGCAGTTGTTTTTGTTTGAACATGCAGCCTAGAACATGGTCTGAATTTACATATTGACACCTAACGTTGTTATATTCTGGCACTCGCTGCACTTGCTCAGATAAGATTCAGCTGGTTTTAGTGTTTAAACACTGAATGTGCTTTGCGATCATTCAGCAAATGGTTTATTGTGCAATACCTAATTCTGTTACAATGTGCAGTTATAAGAAGCATGAAGAGGAAAGATAAAGAAATTGTCTCATAAAATAACTGCTATCCTGATAACATTATATTTTGGGGGAAAAAAATCACCTGAATATTTAAAGTGTTTTGAAGTACAATACCTCCCTTCCCCCATTGTTAGTATTAGTATTTTTTATGATCTACAACAATCGACATTGTTGTAGATCATAAAAAATACTAATAATCCTTGGATTTGAGATATGAGTTGTCGAAATGTCTTAAAGCGCATCACAGGATTTTGCTGTTAGTGGATTGACTCTACATTTGTATGCAAACATGGCAGCCAAATTTGCACATAGCAATGTTCCACAAACAGCCATAAAGTGTGGGACCAATTTTATTTGGAGGATTGATAGCCAGGACATTGGGAGAAAGTCCCTTCTCTTTTCGAGTAGTGACATAGGATCTTTAACATCTACCTGAATATGCAGACGGACCTCGGTTTAACATCTCATCCAAAGGATGCATTCCCAGTACTGAACTGGAATTCATCATAGACTATACGTTCAAAGTCCGAAGGAAAGAGTGCTACCGACTGAGCTAGGCTGATATCTAAACAGTATTATGAGTTAAGGAGTCTTGTAGCTCAGTGTATTTCACTTGCGACATGAGTGCTCAATTCCCGGAAGGGCGAAACGTTGGGTAAGTTTCCTTACTCCATACGCTTTTGTTTAGTCGGAACCCGGTTGTTAAGCGATTGGAGGATCTCTTTTGCAGGGGTAATAATTCCTTTAAAAAAAATTGGTCACTCATTCCAGGACTGTTTGTGGGACACTTCTGTATGCAATTGGCTGCCACATTTCACCCACAAAATATACAGTCAATTCACTTTACAGTATATTCTGTAAAGTGCTTTGAGACATTCCGAAGAAGCGAGAAGGAGCTATATCAAATTCAAGGATTATATTATTATTAATAATATTATTATATGTTTGTGCTTCTTGATGGCTAGATTTTATTTGATATAATCTTTGTGATGTTACACAGAGTTCCACCTGCAGAATGTCACTGAGGGTAAGCGACTGGGACAGAGAAGAGTGAGACAGAGATCTAGTGGAGATATTCAAATTTCGGAAAGGTTTTGAGAAGCTGGATAATAATAATAATAATCCTTGCATTTGATATAGCGCTTTTCACGTCTTCTAGATGTCTCAAAGCGCTTCACAGAATATCCTGTAAAGTGAATTGACTGTATATTTGTGGGCGAAACGCAGCAGCCAATTGTGCACAGCAGTGTCCCACAAACAGTCGTGGATTGAAAATTACCAATTTATTATTTTTTTGTTTTTTGGAGGGATTATTATTAGGCGTGTGGAGTAAGGAAACTTGCAGGTTTCGCCCTGCCTGGAATTGAACCCAGGTGTCTCGCTTGCAAGGCGAGTGCTCTAACCACTGAGCTACAGGACTCCACAATAGGATAGTGAGGCGATGGATAGTCAAAGATTCTTCCAGTTGTTTTCAAAACTTGTTGCAGGAGAGCATGAACTCAGATTATGAAAGAGTTAAGGGAAACGTTAGAATAAACTGTGTTACCCAGAGGATTATCAGAATATGGGCTGTTTTGCGGACCATTGAGGCTGAGACCATTACAGCATTAAAAAGGAAATGTGATAAACATCAAAGGGGAGAATAGCCCCGGTGGAACAGGCAGCTCCAGCATAGGTTCAAAGAGCAGTCATTTCTGTTATTCTACCTTTATATCTGTATCCTAAACTCTAATGATCTATTGATTCCATGTTCCCCGTTTGGAATTAATGTTACAGCACAGAAACTCGGCATTTGAGTCATCAAGTCTGCCCTCACGTAAGCTACCTAGTCTATCGCCTTGCCTCCTCCTTCCCTGTTTTCAGATCACACTTGAAGAATCTTCCTCTTCAACCGTGCTTTAGGTCACCTCCTCCCTCCTGTATTAATACCTGTAAATTCACCGATGTCCAGAGTGGTTTTGTATATCCCTCGATTTTGTGGAGTGGCATTACTTCTGAGTTACATCGCAAGTTACAATACAATTTATACTTTGGGAGACGTCTCAAAGCATCTCACAGCGCTGGATGAGAACCCAAGCTGGGTGTGGGACTTGAAAGGGTGGGGGGAGGTTAAGATGAGCGAACATACAATCAAGAAGTACATTTTGAGTTTTGATACATGCCTTGAAAGAGCTGAAGGAGGGAACAAGTCGGAGAGACTCTGGGATGGAATAAAGTTAAATAGGAAGTTAAAGTTAAACAAGTTAAACAGAAGTTCATTGTAGACCAGAAGGCTGATATAATGTTTTCAGTAAGTTTATGTGAGGGCAAGAAACAGATGGGATCTCAGACCACGGCTATGTGTGTGATGTGCTTCCAAACAAGAGCACAAAGAACTGAACAAACAAGAACTGAACAAAAATAAAGGTGCCGGTCAATCAAACCAGACTCCTTTGTCACTGTGAGCAAAAACACTGCCGAGGAAAATTCAATGAAAGGACATCTAGAGCCAAACAAATTGGTCAGAGCTTCAGAGCAGTCAGTCAGAGTCAGTCAAACCATTTGCTCTGCAGTCTGGTGTCCGTCCTGCCTTCTTAGTGTAATGATCAGGCTGTGTACCAATAATAATCCTTCATAATAATAAAAGTTAGCAAAATTGAAGCCCATGGGTAAAAGGGACAGTGGCAGCATGTATACAAAATTAGCTGGTAGACAGAATGTAGAGGGTAGTGGTGAATGGTTGTTTTTCAGACTGGAGGGAAGTATACAGTGGTGTCCCCCAGGGTTCAGTATTAGGTCCACTGCTCTTTTTGATAAATATGAATGACTTGGACTTGGGTATCAAGAGCAAAATGTTAAAGTTTGCAGATGACACGAAACCTGGGAACATGGTAACCAGTGACGAGAATAGGAACAGACTGCAGGAGGACATAGACAGACTAGTGAAATGGGCAGACTCATGGCAGATGAAGTTTAATGCAGAGAAGTGTGAGGTGATGCATTTTGGGAGAAAGAATGAGGAGAGGCAATACACAATAAATGGTACAGTTTTAAAGGGGGTACAGGAGCAGAGAAAGTTGGGGGCTCACATACACAGAGAAGGTTACGCGGGGACCTGATAGAGGTCTTCAAGAACATGAAAGGTTTCGACAGGTGAGATAGGGAAAAGCTGTTTCCACTGGTAGGTGTGTCTGTGACTCGTGGTCACAGTCTTAAGATATCTACCAAAAGAAGCAGAGGGGAGGTTAGAAGAAATTTTTTCATTCAGCGAGTTGTTAGAATTTGGAATGATCTGCCCGAAAGGGCAGTGAAGTCCGATTCGATAGCAGCTTTTAAGAGAGAACTGGATAGGTATCTGGAGAAGACAGGTTTGCAGGGTTATGGGGAGAAAGCTGGTGAGTGGGGTTAATAAAAGTCAGTTGCTCTGTCAAAGAGCCGCACAGACTCGATGGGCCGAATTGCCTCCTTCTGTGCCGTAACATTCTATGATTCTTTGAAGGTGACAGGACAGGCTGATAGAGCTGTTAAAATAGCATATGGGATCCTTGGCTTTATAAATGGAGGCATAGAGTACAAAACCTTTATAAGTCATTGGTTAGGCCTCAGCTGGAGTATTGTGTCTAATTCTTGGCACCACACTTTAGGAAGGAAATCAAGGACTTGGAGAGGTTGCAGAGGAGATTTACCAAACAGAATGGTACCAGTGATGAGGGACTTTAGTTATGTGGAGAGACGAGAGAAGGTTGGATTGTTCTTCTTAGAACAGAGAAAGTTAAGGGGAGATTTAATAGAGGTGTTCAAAATTATGAGGGGTTTTGATAGAGTAGATAGGGAGAAACTGTTTCCACTGGCTGGTAGGTCAGTAACCAGGGCACATAGATTTAAGATAATTGGCAAAAGAACCAGAGGGGAGATGAGGAGATTTTTTTTTACACAGAGAGTTGTCATGGTCTGGAATGCACTCCCTGAAAAGGTGGTGGAAACAGATTCAATAACAACTTTCAAAAGGGAATATTAGATTGAAGAGGAGCAATTTGCAGGAGTGTGGGGAAAGAGCGGGGGAGTGAGACTGATTGGGTAGCTCTTCCAAAGAGCCAGCACAGGCATGATGGGGCGAATGGCCTCCTTCTGTGCTGTAATATTCTATGATTCTATCATTCTATAATAACAATCCTTTCATTTGATATATCACCTTATCACGTCTTTAAGATCTCTCAAAGCACATCAAAGAATATAGTGTAAAGTGAATTGACTGTATATGTTGTGGGCAAAACGCGGCAGCCGATTGCACACAGCAGTGTCCCACGAACAGTCGTGGATTAGGTGACCAAATTTTTTTAATATATACATACTGTATATATATATATTTTTGGAGAGATTATTACCCCAGGAAAAGTGATCCGCCAATCAACTGACAACCGTGTTCCCGCGGAGTAAGCAAACATGCCTAAGGTTTCACCCTGCCTGGGAATCAAACCCAGGTCTTCTCGCTTGCGAGGCAAGTCCTCTAACTACTAAGATACATGACTCAGTGCATTTGATATAGCATCTTAGCACTTCATTGAGACATCTAAAGTGCTTCACCGTGAAATGGATTAGCCGTGTATTTTGTGGGCGAACCGCAGCAGCCCACAGCAATCAACAACAACAACAACAACAAGATTCCATTTATAAAGTGCCTTTCACGTCAGGAGGACGTCCCAAGGCGCTGCACAGTTGGGTCATGACCCGAGCAGGGGGGAAGTGAGGGGTGAGGGGAGGGAAGGGAGGGAGCGAGGAGGGGGGAAGGTGAGGGTGAGGGGAGGGAAGGGAGGGAGCGAGGAGGGGTGAAATGGTCAGGGTGAGGGGAGGGAAGGGAGGGAGCGAGGAGGGGGAAGAGAGTCGAGAGGGGAGCTGAAGGCTCGGTCAAAGAGAAAAATTGAAAAAACACGGTCAATGTTCCAAAAACAGCCATGGATGAGTGACAAAAAATTTTTATTGGCGGAATTGTTGGCCATACAGGAGAAAGTCCCTTCTCTTTTCAAATAGTGGCATGGAATCTTTAACATCCACTTGAACAGGAAGATGGGACCTCAGTTTAACGTTTTCACCGAAGACCATGATGTTTCTGGATTGCCAAGCAGTGCAGTAACATCAATGGTCCTTCGGTGAGACGTTATTGAATACCAGAGGACCTCAATCAAAGTCAAGGCATACGCACTGTCCAGCTCTGATCACTGGATAGCGATCCACAGCAGTGGGAACCCTGAAATGATTTTTCTCCTCCTCTCAAGTTCAGGGATGCTGGTGACAATTGTCATAGATCACCTACCACACTGGTTGATATCAGTCAACTCAGCTGACTGAACCTGGCAGTCAAACCTGGGATCTTCTGGCTAAATGTGGCTTAGAGTTAGACTGGACAATTTTATTTTCCTACAAAAAGGTCTCGATAGCCCCTAATAATAATAATAAATTATTTCATGTTGACAGGACGTCTTCAATCCTTTCACAGAATATACTGTGAAATTTTTAGTCAATTGCAGCAGCCAATTTGCAGATAGCGATGTTCCACAAACAGCCACATGAAGGAAATGACAAATTTATTCTCCAGAATGTGTGTTCAGGACACCGGGAGAAACTCCCTTCTTCTCTTTTCAAATAAATCTTTGACGTTCACCAGAACTGGCAGTTGGGACCTTGGTTTAACATTTCACCTGAAGGATGGCACCTCTGACAATACAGTAACCCCCCAGGAGTGTCAGCCTAGACTATAGGAGTTCAAAGTCCTGACATGGGGCTTGAACCTACAACCTTCTGACTCAGAGGTGAGAAAGCTACCAACTGAACCAGGCTAACACACAGAGAGAGAAAAAAAATTGCAAAAGTTTTTAATGGCATGGAAGTTTAAGGTCTCATTCACATGGGGAGGAAAGTATTGCATGACGTACATTATTTGTACTGAAACATTCATTGCGTGCTTAATAATACAGTATCTCAATATAAGAGCACATGAAAACTTCACCATAGGAGGCATACAGCATATAATAACCTACAGTGTTCCCCCTTACTGTGTTCATCTAATGTGAATTTTTTACAAAGCAACATTATTTATTAGCTTCTCATCTTGATGTTAACTGTTCTCCAATCTGTTGTCTGACCTTGGAGCATTACTCAGTTCAGGAATAACATAACCTGCACTGAGTCTACATGGAGCCAAGGCTTCAGTGAATTGACCAGCCCCAAATCATATAGTGATAATTGTCCATATATAACCCCCTACGGCAAAATATGACAGCACCAAATGATTCCATGTGTGCTCAGACATCATAATGATGAGTCTGCCTGGGGTGTATTAACAAGTAACAAACTCAGGGGCTCCAGACAGCTGTCATCAGCTGTGGTATGGAATGCTCCATGTGCTATGCGAGAGGCGACACTATTATGGTCCTGTGTTTCTTTACTGCCTAGCAACCTGACACATTATGCCTGTGTTCAAAGGATTAGGTCGTACATTGGTAACCTGAATGCCCATTTCTGTGTGGCTGAGCAATGTTTGCTTGTGTCAAAATTAGAAGCTGTTCACATCCCCCACTCTGGGCCCCTGAGCTATCTTTGGGCACTGCCCCTGTCATAAGCAAGGCAACTTATCCTGCCCCACGTCCTGAAGACATCCTTTGTGGGTGGATGATTCCTTTGGATGGAATTTACGTGTGGAGAAATATTTGGACTTATTATCATCCAGGACTTCATTACTTGAGGAAAGATGGGACTTATCTTGATTGTCACTATTGAGCACACGGTGGAGCTGGGGAGGCCTGACGTGGTTTTAGCTTAGTGTTCAACATTATGTTCTACACTTCTGTTGGTCAGTAGGGTGTCTGACACATGCGGAAACCCATCAATATGCTTAAGAGTATCCAAACCAGACTGAGAATTCCACTTATGTCACCTACACAAGGAAATTTCCCTGTGTCTGGAATAGATTGCATATTCTCTGCATTTATATAGCGCCCTCCACACCAGATGGCGTCTCAGAGCGAGGATCTTGAAGTCGATCCGCTCTGTGACAGGAGCAAGTGGAGATTGTCAAGGACTGGAGTAATCGGGGTACGAAGTTTGGTGCGGGTGAGAATGCGAGTGGCGGAGTTTTGAATGAGCTGAATTTTGTGAATAGTGGAGGAGAGACGTCTTGGGACGTCGTCCCGATGTGAAAGGCGCTCTATAGATGGAATCTTGTTGTCGTTGTTGAGGGGAGACCGGCGAGGAGGGCGCTAGTGTAGTCCAGCCAAGAGTGACAAAGGCATGGACATGGACAAGGGTTTCGGCAGCTTTTGGGGTGAGGTACTGTCGGAGACGGGCAATGTGGCGGAAGGGTTCGAACGGGGCTCAAGACTCAACCCCATCTGAAGGGCTCTATAGAAATGAAAGCTTTTGTTGTAAACGTTACTGTTTCTTTTTGAGCGCTCACTCGCTCAAATTTTGACCAGTCCCTTATAATCAATTCCTGATTCTGCCCAAGAATCAGTTTCCCCCTCAGAGCCTGAAGTGAGCGGTGTGAGAAAATGAATACAATAATTCTAACAGAGATTGTCGGAGACACTCCAGGAATCATCTATTCCAAAGAAACGATCTTGTTGATGATCTTTTTTTAAATACTTTTTGAAGTAACAGTTTTTTGTCGATTGAATTAACCACACTATAGTAAAACAGTTACAGTAAGAATCCGTGCCTTGAGTGTCTGGTTTGCATTTCCTTTACTATTTTCCTCACATCTGTGCTTGAATCCACAAACGCTGACTTCTAACACAAACCCCTGAAACAGACCACTGAAGTGATTTACCTGCATTTAACCACTAGAACATGGTCCTAAATTAAGTGCAAGTTTATAGCCTGGCCATCGGATTGGAAAAGAATAAATGTGAAACCCAGCTATAAAAAGGGATAGGGAACAAGCTATCAAACTACAGACTTGTAAATCTCGTGCTGATTTTGAGAAAAGTGTCTGTGCTTAATAAATTGGGTTTTATTAAATACATTACCAATCTATAATAACAACTTACGTTCGTATTGTGCCCTTCAAGTGTTGCGTCCCAGAGCACTTAACAGCAGCAGAACTTAACTCTGAGCCGGGGATAGAAGGAGGTGACCCAATGCATGGTCAAAGAGGAAGGACTTTGCATGCGATCTGAAGACTGGCAAGGAGGTGGCAAGGCAGAGGGATTGAGGCAGAGAATTCTATAGTTCAGGTATAGCGGCTGAAAGCACGGTCGCTGATGGTGGAACAGAGGAAACTAGGGATGTGTAGATCTAATGGAAAGGAGCGAGAAAATTATATACTTGAATTTCAGAGAGATGCTTGATGCTGTTCCACTCAATAGTCTCCGGATTCAATTCTCAGATAAAATTGATCATTCACTTCATGACTGTTTGTGGGGCATTGTTGCGTGAAAATTAGCTGTTGCTTCAGTCTAGAAATATGCAGTCAATACACTTTACAGCAAAATCACTTTGAAACATTTTGACGTAGTGATAAGGCAATATATCAAATGCAGGAATTATTATTAATTTGGATTTGAACTTTGACCAGCAACGACTGTAAAAACAAAATCTTAGATTAAAACAACACAAAATCTTTGAAAAATTATCTTTCAGGGGCATGTGTACCAGAAACTGTTGATGACTATTCCATTAACTATTCCAAGACCATTTATCTTGATCATGTTTCCTGCTGTAACTGGACAAGATTGATGAGGGGGTCATGACTCAGGCATGCCCTATCTGATCAATCAGCGATGGACATTTGTAGTTTAGTTATTGAACACCGGGGAGGTGTCAAGAACAAAAGAACATTGGATAAATTATGAGATTTTTCTATAAATGGTGGTAAGGATTTAATTAACTATCAGTGCAATTTTCCAATTCTAAAGAAAGAACCTGAATTTTTTTATAGTTACTTTATCATGTAGAAAGCTAACTACTGAAAGGTGTAGTGACTGTTTTGAAGGCAACATGAAGTGTTGAAGTGAATGGGCAATTAATCTAGACGTTGTTGCCTAGGACATGGGGAGAAATTCCCTTCTCTTTTTGAATCGTATCAAGGGATCTTTAATGTCCATCTGAAGACAGGCAGATGGGACCTTGGTTTAATGTGTCATCTGAAATATGGCACCTCTGACAATGCAGTGCGCCCCAGTACGACACTAGAGTATCAGCCCAAACTATGAACTTGTTCCCGATGTGGGGTTTAAAGTATATAATTTTCTGACCCAGATGTGAAAGTCTTACCAACAAAACTAAACACTATGATTATATCACATTGCCAACTCTTCTGTGGGCAGTCTCTGTAATAAATAGTTACTGTTTAACCAAGGAAAATCTAAGAAAAATAAAATACCAGTACATTTCAGTCTGTACAAAATCCCAGGTTCCTATTTTCCCAGTACTAAATCCAAACTAAACAAAAACCCTATACACATCTGTAATGTATTTCCAATCAATCATAATTTTACTCAACGAGTACTGGCCTGTTTCATATCTCCCGCACTGCCTGCCCGAATATTGGTGGATGGACATTCAGCCAATTTGCGGCCAGTCTCTGGAATTCCATCCTGGAATCTCTCCAATTCGCTCTCTCCCTCACCTTATTCAAGGTCCATCTCAAGACCTATCTCTTTAGCCGTGCTTTCGTTCACCTTTCCCCTCCCCACCCCACCCCATTGGCTCCCACTCCCAGCTCGAGTGCCAAGTCAGGAATGTTAAACATTTCGGGACTTGAAAGACACCATATAAATGGAGATTTGTTTTACATTGTAAAATTGTGTCTATTTAAATCACTATTTTTCCTTGTTCACCTTTCTTGTAGAAAACAATGGGCCCTGGTGGCCACACCGATGCCTGAAATCCTAAACCTTTAAAAACATTTAGTCTTAAAATTTAGGATTTGCAGCAAATTATGGAAAATACTGAAATTCAGACTTAATGTGAAACCTGTTTTTTCACAGCTCTTAAAAAGACCAGGTTTCAATAATAAGACTGACCAGGAATTTTTCACAATTCAGGGTAATCTGAAATTTTAAGCCAAAAATAGCCATATAAGGAAAGACTAGGTGATATTTCAAGACTCAGACGAAGAAGCATTAGGAGTGAAGATACACCTTTCTAAAGAATTATTACTATATATAGTATTATATAGTATAGTATTATATGATTATTAATAATACAATATTATTTTTATTATCTGCTATTAACCAACACTTCAGGTGTAAAAGTACAAAATTAATCTGCACACTTTGACATAAACGTACAGAAAGTATTTTGTATGCCTAATTGTTTGTCACAATTTGCCGTTAATATAATGCAATAGTTCCTTTGTAAGTTTTTTTTGGCTAAAATCCCTCTCTTATTTAAGTT
Organism: Callorhinchus milii; assembly: GCF_018977255.1. NCBI lineage: Eukaryota > Metazoa > Chordata > Chondrichthyes > Chimaeriformes > Callorhinchidae > Callorhinchus > Callorhinchus milii. The sequence continues at coordinate 7,611,399 of NW_024704743.1, read as the reverse complement.
CTCCCCCAATTTACATTACTTTCACATCTCATTACTGTTTGTGAGACACGAGTGCAAATTAACAGTTGAGTTTGTTTACATTCAATTCATTTTTAATTATTCTCATTTTGTGATATGCTTTGAGACATTTATCCAACATGAAAGGCACTATTGTTTATTGTTGTTGAATGACAATTCATTCATTGAATTTCTGCTTCGTTTCACCATATTGCTTAAAATCCTTAATTAGCAATAATCTACCTATCCATCCTTGAATACCTGAATAAGGTCTATAACTTTCTGAGGCATTTCATTCCATGTCCTCTCAATCCTTTGCGGAAAGATTTTATTTCTGCTACGCCATTTACCAGTTTAACACTAATTTTAAGGTTCCCCAAATAGACTGAAATTGTTTCCTACTTACTTTAGCACAGCTAAAATCAACATAATTGGTCTTCAGCAATAATGGAATTTACCAGAGCAACTTCCAACAGCAGGTTGTTAGTGATTAATTGGCTCCAAAGGCATCCCAATAATGTCAAACAAAGAAAGTGACATTAATGTGCATATTTAATGTGCACAGTTCATGTTAATACTGTTCAAGTAATGTGCTGTAAACATACAGAACAGATGTACACAGTGAACTTTGCTCCTGCAGCTTTATGCTATCTTAAAGTAGCACACCATTCTGTACTCACAGTACAACAGCAATAACACTTATAGTCATTTTAAATGGGATTGAAAAAGTAAGCAGCATTGGTTTGAATGAAGTATGTTTGATCTCATCTTCCCAGAATATCATCCCTACCATCTTTCCACCATAACACCAAGCTGCTTTTCAAGTAAGCCCTGTGCCCTGGCCTCAAGCCAGTACAATGCTTTAGGACTAGCAGTGTACACCGTAACAGTAGAACAAGACAACATAAGTTTAGAGAAACAAAAAGCAATTTCAGGGCAGAGACCAGGAAGTTTTCTTTACTTAGAAGGCAATTAATGATAGGAATATGTTGCCAGGAAGGGTGGTTGAGGCCAGGACTCCGGAGTCCTTTTTAAAAAAAGCAGCTTGATGCTGTGATTTACCACAATTCTGTGTAATCTGAAATTCTAAGGTAATAATGGTCATATTGGCTAAGATTGGACTACATCCTCCACTCATGTTGGAAAGATGTCTCAAAGCACTTCACAGGGCAACAACAACAAAATTACATTTGTAAAGCGCCTTTCACGTCAGGAGGACATCCCAAGGCGCTGGCCAGACTTAATATCGGACCCAAGCTGAGGGTCAGGATTGGGGAGGGTGGAGGGCAGGGAGGGAAAGAGAGTGATCGAAAGCACAGTTGAAGTGGAGGGTCTTGAGATGAGTCTTGAAGAAGGCAAGGGAGGGGCCGAAGCAGAAGGACTGCGGTATGGAGTTCCAGAGGTTGGTGGCAGAGTGGCGAAGGCCCACCAATAGTGGGGCAAGAGAGGCGGGGGACGTGAAGCAGACTGGAGCACACTGAACGGAGGGTGCAAGCAGAATGGTAGGGGATTAGGAGGTCACAGAGGTAGGGAGGATCAAGACCATGGAGGACTTTAAAGGTGAGCACCAGGAATTTGAACTGTATTCTCTGTGTGATGGAACGTCTCAAACCACTTCACAAAATGTCTCAAAGTGCTTCTTTTAGGGATTGATGGCCAAGATACCTGGAGAAATTTCCCTTCTCTTTTCAAGTAATGCCATGGGACCTTTAACATCCACCTGAACAGGCAAACAGACCTCCATTTAACATCTCACCAAACTGTGGCACCTCCAATATCTAGCACACTCCCAGAATTGCAATTGTAGTGTTAGCCTATCTAGACTAGTCACAACATGGGGCTTGCAACAACATTCTGACTCAAAGGCAAGAGTGTTATCAACTAATCCAGATTGACTCATTTGATAAAATATAAAGGGTTTTGATAGAGTGAATAGGGCTGGACTTGACAGCATTAATTTAAATGGGAGCAATGGGAGAGATTAAGAGGCATGTTTTATTCAAAGAGTTGTTAAGATGTGGAATGTTCTGTTGGATGCAGTGATCAAGGCAGACTCCATATTAGATTTTATGAGGGAACTGGATAGATATCTAAAAAGGAGTAATTTGTAGGGAGTGGGAAAAAGGCAGGTAAATGAGACTGAAAGAATTGCTGCAACACAGAGCCAGCTGCACAAAAACACAATAATTTGCGTTTATATAGTGCCCTTAAAGTGGAACAGCTATATCCTATGATGTTCTTTGAGATGTCTCGAAGATATGAAAAGCGCTATATCAAATGCAAGGATTATTATTAGTATTATAGCTTAAAGTATCTTACTTGTTCAAAGCTTCTTAACACTGGTAGAATGATATAGCGCTCTGAGATATTGTTTTGCATGAAGGGCGCTATATAAATGCGAGTACGCAAGCTGTTATGTGGATTGTCTTCATTGCACTTGACTGTTTGTGGGACACTGCTGTGCAATTGGCTGCCGCATTTTGCCCACAAAATATACAGTTAATTCACTTTACAGTATATTCTGTGAAGCGCTTTGAGACATCTTGAAGATTTGATAAGTCGCTATATCAAATGCCAGGATTATTATTATTATTACTATTGTTATTATAGAGCCACATCATGGGGGATTTAAGCCAGTATTCCTGGGGTGGTGAACGCATTATCTTCTACTGCTCCGCAAGCACAATGATCCATACAACTTGCCTGAATTGTTAACCACAAGTTATTGTTCATACAGGGTTAATGGTGGAACTGACTCTGCATCCTTCCAGATATCCTTAACAGGAAACATGAATAGAAGGTAACTGAATTATCTTGTGCAGCCAGTTCCTTGACACATCCTCTCAACCCAGTGGAGTTATGTCAAGAGTGACTTTGACAGCTTGCAGCTGGCAAATGCGGAAATTGACTCCACATTAAGGGCCCAAACCAGAAAAACAAATGCAGAAAAGCCCTGGGACTAAAGTTGATCGGGGGTGAATCACATTTCCAGCAGGAGAAACAGCTGTAATAGAGTAAAGAGTGCACTAATGTGAAATAGCATTTAAGTGTCCATATATTTAAAGCAAATGCTATTTTGTTTTAAAAAATTAAAAACAACAGCTGAATGGTCCAGCAAATAGATAAAAATTTCATCTGAATGACTGTTTTGTTCTGTTTATGAGGTGGATCTTTACCTGCTCATACAATACAATAGACGTTTATATGATGCCTTTCACATTGAGTGGCCAAATGTAGCTTAAGAGTGGCAGAAAAATAGCGGCACTGTGAAAAATAGACTGTAATGACACACTTGCTCTCTGATACTGTCAGCATTGATATGTGTAAGCTTACAGATATGGTACTGAACTAGGCCATTTGGCCCAACTTGCTCACCGAAGTTTGTACTGTGTGTCAGCCTGGCTCAGTTAGCAGCACTTTTGACTCTGTGTCAGAAGGTTGTGGGTTCAAGCCCGATGTTAGGACTTGAACTTACATACTCTAAGCTGACACTCCAATGCACTGCTGGGGGGTGTTGTATTGTCACAGCTGCTATCCATTGGATGAAACATTAAAAATAGAAGGTCCTGTCTGCCTGTTCAGGTGGCCCTAAAAGACCCCACGGCACCAGTTGAAAAGAGAAGTTTCTTCTGGTGTCCTGATCAACAGTCCCACAAATAAAATTAGTCTTTGTTTCATGGCTGTTTGTGGGATATTATTGTGTACAATTGTCTGCCGAGTTTGCCAATAAATACTCAGTCACTTCATTTCATAATAGATTCTGTGAAGTGCTTTTGGTCGTCCTCCCAATGTGAAAGGCGCTATACCAAATGCAAGGATTATTATTATTATACTCCAGACAAGCCCCCACCCCTCCTATTCCCCTCTTTCTATGCTCCTCTATTTCCTTCTCTCTTATGTATCTGCCAAGCTTCCTCTCGAAATATGCTTCCTGGTTCAACAACAGCTTCTGGCAGTGAGTTTCACACAGACAACACCCTCTGTGTGAAAATGTTTCTAAACTTTCTATTATGCCCACAAAACACACAGCTGTACACAAATTAAGTTTTATAAAAGGATAGATTTTTTTTCAAGCTGAAGTAGGTCTTTTTGAACAATGTTAAAATAGTACAAGGAGCTTAACAGAATTAAAAGTTAGATCAAAAGAACATGCAAAACCTAGCAGCTTTGTTACCTGCCAAGCGTAACCACTAGATAAAAGGCTTCACCCTACGTTACTTGTGCAAATAATATAAGGCAATGAACAGCTGTTCTTTTCTGATAAGACAATCCCTGTGGTCATCCTTTCACTGGCACAGTTCATATTAAGGTTTGCGTGAGCTGCCCTATCACCGATTGTTGTCTGCAGTCTCATCTGACATTCGATTCAGGGCTGTTTGTGGGACATTGTATGCAAATTGTTTTCCGTGTTGCCTACAAAAATACACGGTCGCTGAGCTTTACAGTAAATCCTGTGAAGCGCTTTGAGACTTCTCGGCAACCTGATGAGGCACTATATTAAATGCAAAAACTATATTGTTATTATATCTGTTTTTTTTGCTGAAACAATTTGCTGGTTTAGTATAATGATGCCAAATTTAGAAATAAATTCTCTGCTGTTGAAATGAAACCACCATTCAGTGCTATCATTGATAAAGCACTCACCTCTCAAGCGAGAGAACCTGGGTTCAATCCCAGCAGGGCAAAACTTTGGGCAAGTTTCCTTACTCCATACGCCTCTGTTTACCCAGCAGTAATAATAATAATAATCCTTGCATTTGATATAGCGCATTTCACGTCTTCTAGACATCTCAAAGCGCTTCACAGAATATACCCACAGAATATAAGGCACTATATCAAATTGAAGGATTATTATTATAGAATGATGGAATCATAGAACAGAATATATTGTCGCATGTCATTATGTACAGCTGTTTTATATTTTGCCATTTACTTCATATTAACTATGCAACAATTGCTGCCTCATAATCTCCAACTCTGCTCTTTAGCCTGTCCTCCGCCAAGCTCCACACGTCCATTACTCCTATCATTGCCTATGGTCACCTCCCCCTCCCCCCGGCTCGGTGTCCTGCTCCGCCACCGTCAAGCACTCTGGGACACTATTCCGTGTAAATGCCGCCATATAAATACAAGTTGTTGTTGTTATCTCTCCAGGCTCAACTGGCTTCCAGTTCACCATGGATATTAACTGCAAGATCCTTGACCTGACCTTCAGATCCCTAGACAATCTTGTCCCACCCTATATCTGCCAGCTCTCTATCTTTATTCATGTTGCCCATAACTCTTTGTCTTCCGTCTCTGGTGTACTGCTCATCCTTTACTCCCAAGTACCAACATTCATGGTCAAGCCTTTAACCACTATTCTTCTGCTCATTTGAACTCCCTCTGCTAAATTCCTGCATCTTCAAAGCCCTCTACATCTAAGCTCTCTTATACTATAATAATAATAATCCTTGCATTTGATATAGTGCCTTATCACATCTTCGATATGTCTAAAGCGCTTCACAGAACATATTGTGAAGTGTAGGGACTGTATATTTTGTGCCTTTGGTCAACATTCTCAATCTCTCCTTCCAGCCTCCCTGCTTGGTGATACCCATTATCCTTGTGAAGTGCTTCTAGATGTTCATCCTGTGTAAAAGGCATTACATAAGTTCAAGTTGTTGAATTAAGCTGATTATGAACCCATCTCATTCTACTGTTAGTTCTCATGTTCTTACAGTAAATATTACAATGCAATTTACATTGATATAATGCCTTTCACGTTGGGAGGATGTCTCCAAGCACTTAATATTGATAAACATGCTGGTAATATTTAATGCTGCTGCGAGCTATAAAAACAGCTTTCAAGTCAGGAGGACGTCTCAAAGTGCTTCACAGGATTTACTGTAAAGTGAATTTGGTGGATCAATATTTGCTGCCGTTGCAGCTAACGTAATGTTTTCCTGTCATTATCGGGGTGAGGGTCGGTACGTGGATGTCACTTATAGGATCCTGTTATCTTCCTTTTGCATTTACCAGGAGTCCAACAAACAAAGAGCTATAACTGGTTTGTAATTGGAAAAAACCCAGCCGTGCCACAACAAAGACGCCAAGTGACGTTATACATTACTTATTCATAACAGCTAATCTATGAATTACAATGCCACATCAATAGCACAAGGGATGTTCATTCGCTGCATCGCAAGCCTAAAGCACAATTATTGTTTCAAATCTACATTCACGTACCTTAAACTGAACACAATGTTCTCCAAGGAGGAGAGCTTTTCCTCATGGCAAATAAAAGCACTTTTACTGACATGATTTCAGAGTTGGTAAAACCATAAAACTAGAAACTTACAGCACAGATGAAGGCTATTTGACCCATCGTGTCTAAGCTCTTTTACGAGAAATCCTTTCAGTCCCATAATCATACTGTAATAATAATGCTTGTATTTGATATAGGGCCTTATCATGTCAGCAAGGTATCTCATTATATCTTATTGTATTATTATATACAATTCTGAGCACATTTTCTGAAGCATATCAAGGCCTTGAAGAGAGTGCAGAGGAGATTTACCAGAATGGTACCAGGAATGAGGAATTTCAGTTATGTGGAGAGACTAGAGAAGCTGGGATTGTTCTTCTTAGAGCAGAGAAGGTTAAGGGGAGATTTAATAGTGGTGTTCAAAATTATGAGGGCTTTTGATAGAGTAGATAGGGAGAAACTGTTTCCACTGGCCGGTGGGTCGGTAACCAGGGACGTGGATTTAAGATAAATGGCAAAAGAACCAGAGGGGAGACGAGGAGAATTTTTTTTTACACAGAGAGTTGTTACGGTCTGGAATGCACTCCCTGAAAAGATGGTGGAAACAGATTCAATAACAACTTTAAAAAGGGAATTAGATAGGTACTTGAAAAAGAACAATTTGCAGGGGTGTGGGGAAAGAGCGATGGAATGGGAGTGATTGGGTATCTTTTCCAAAGAGCCAGCAAAGGCACGATGGCCCGAATGGCCTCCTTCTGTGCTGTAAAATTCTATTATAGTATGATTTAAAGCACTTCACAAGATATACTGTAAAGTGGATTGACATCAATATCGACAACCATTTAGGTATGATCAAAGAGGAAGGGTCTTCAGATGTGATCACATTCAGATGTGATTTGAAGACAGACAAGAAGGGGGCAAGGCGAAGGGATTGAGGCAGAGAGTTCCAGAGTCCTGGGATGTAATGGCTGAAAGCACAGTATTGATGATGGAGTGAAGTGGATAAGGGACATGCAGGCGGCTGGAGCCAGCTGAGCAAATGGAGCAGGTAGAGGAGTGGATATAAGCTGGTCATTATTAAATTGATACTTTAATGCGATAGCAAAGGGAGCGCTGCACTGCTGAATGTGAGGTTCTAACTTTCAGCTAAGATGTTAAACAGAGATTGTTTGCTTCTTCAAGTGGGTATTAAAGATTGCATTATTTCAAGACGTGTTTCTTAGGTATCATAAGGCAAAAGAAGACCAAGGTCCATTTAGTTTGCCTTCCAACTAGCAGTTGCTTGACATGATGTGTCACAAACTATATATTGTGTCCTGAGATATTATTTTCTAGCAGAAATCTATCTAATTTGTTCTTGAAACAACACTTTCTGTTTCCACTGTCTCCCTGGGGAGCCTGTTCCATAAGTTTACTACTCTCTCACTGAAGTAGTGTTTCTGCAGATTCGTTCTGAATTTACTCCTCTTCAATCACAGGGTGTGTCCTCTGGTTCTACTGTTCGGTAACATTATCTAGTCCCTTCGGATTCTTAAACACACGTATTCATATCACCCCTCGACCTTCTCTTCTCCAGTGTGAACATGCCCAGTTCAATTCCAGGCAGGGCGAAACCTTGGGCAAGTTTCCTTACTCCACATGCCTAATAATAATCCCTCAATAAAAACAATAATAAATTGGTCATTTTCCATCTACGACTGTTTGTGGGACACTGCTGTGCGCAATTGGCTGCCGTATCAAGCGATATGGAGAAAGGGATGGAAGATGGAATTGAATTGTGGATCAGCTAACATCTTGGAAAGTTGTGGAACAAACTCAATAGGCCAAATGGCCTATTCCTTTCCTATGTTCCTGGTGTCCTGGCCAGCAATCCCCAGGAAAGATTTGTCATTCAGCAAACGTCTGTTTGTGGGGATTTGCTGTGTTGTGATGTTTAGGAGATTGTGTTCATTAAGAAATGTGTTATGAAATGTCATAAACCTTACCTCATTAAATCAAAGAAAATTTATAGCACAGGAGGTCATTGTGTCTGTGCTAAAGGTAACTATCTCCAATCCTATTTTATTGATGTTTCCTCATACCTGTTTGATGATATATTTTCTCAAGTGTTTACTAAGTTCCTTTTTAAATGTAGTTTAATTGTTGCTGGGGATGCACTTCTTTGTTGGAGATGTCGAACTTCAGATGAGACATGAAACAAGGTCTGTTCGGGTGGATGTTAAAGATGCCATGGCACTATTCAAAAAGAGAAGGGAGTTTCTCTGATGTCCGGCCAACAATCCCCCAAATAAAATTGCTCATTTCTTCACCCACAAAATACAGAATCACTTCACTTTACAGAAACTTCTGAAATGCATTGAGATATTCTCAATTTTATAAGCATTGTAAAAAATAGTAAGGAATATTATTGTATTACTACTCTTACAGGCTCAGCTTCTCAGGAGTCATTTGTATTAAAATATGCCACATTTTATCAACTCTCTATGCACAATAAATTCTTCTAACCTCGCCTCTTCTTTGTTAAAAATGATAAGAAATAAAAATTTATCCTTGCATTTGATATAGTGCCTTTCACGCCAGGAGGACATCTCCAACTGCTTCACAGGATCCACTATGAAGTGCAATGACCGTGTATTTTGTAGGCAAACCTTTTCTGTTGACAATAATAATAATAATAATCCTTGCAATTGATATAGCGCTTTTCACGTCGGGAGGACGTCCCAAAGCGCTTCACAGAATAGACTGTAAAGTGAATTGACTGTATATTTGAGGGCGAATCCTGAATTGATGCACTCTTGTTACTTAAAATGACCATTAAGTTCAGCCCAGGAGTAGAGAAAGCGTATAAATATCTGATGTATGCAGGATGCCTTGCACAAAGCCACTACCATATCTTCTGTCAGTTACACACAGCAGCTGACAAAAGTAAGAATTTGGCATTTGTATAATAACGCCATGAATAATGCTACTCAATTGCATGTTACCATAATTAATTTACAAACTGAGCAAATGAAACTGAATTTGGATAACAGATGGCCACATGTCTGCTGGCAGTTTCTAAAGCACACCCCAACAGCATCAACCTCCTGCTATTTTCCAATTAAATTGGTGCTGTTTAAATTTAGGTAATTTGTAGCCTGCAAACTGCAATCATGTGTACAGTACAGCAGTTGACATTCTCAGGCTGTTGTTAGCTTAGTCCACAAATACACGGTCACTCCACTTTACTGTAGACACTTTACTATTATTATTATTATTATGAAGCGCTTTGAGACATCTCAACGACGTGATAAGGTGCTATGTCAAATGCAAGTTTGATCACATGAATCTGTGACCCTTGGATTGATGAAGAAGCCCAGCATGTCAAGGGTTACAGTGAAGTCTGTTCCCAATGAAAAGGCAGGTGCTATCATCATCCTGGTGATAATCTAACTGCTGTATGGCAGATGCATGACCTTCGACCTGTGTTCCTTAGGGGAAGCAAAGATTAGTTTGTAGTTTCACCGGAAACACCAACGTGGAAGATGATTAGGAAAGATGTGTTTGATTTATTATTCAGGAACAAAGACAGAAAGGATATGACAGAACATATCCTCAGTCCCCACATCTGGTCTTTGAACTCACAGCCTAGGCTGATGTCCAGTGCGTGGCTGGGGGAATACTGCATTGTCCAAGGGATCTTCCTTTGGAATGAGCGTTCAACCAACATCCCATCCATGCCTGTTCAGGTGGACTTTAAAAATCCTGAGGCAGTATCTTAAAAGAAAGAAAAAAGTTTCTCCCTCTTTCCTGGTCAACAATTCCCACAGATAAAATCGACCAGTAATGGCTGTTTGTGGGACATTGCCATTCAGAAAGGTATGGCCTGCACATGCGCAAGGAGGAACTTAGCAGTGTTTGTGCTGGGCAGAAGAGTCCCCGTTTGCGCTTGCGGTTAAGTGCCTATGAAGCTGGGACGTCCTCCTGACGTGAAAGGCGCTACACAAATGTAATTTGTTGTTGTTGCTGTTGACGTGCGACTGCACAGTCTATTCCTGGAGACCTGGTGATGGGGCGGCTGGTGTTGGCAAAGGGTTTGCGTAAATTGAGAGCCGTTTTCACGGAGGCACTCGGGAACGATTTAGAGGCACTCTAAATTTTCTGATTTCCCGAATAGCCAGTCCGCCCCGGCGATATCCAGATTCGGGGCCCCTTAGTTCTCGAGGCCCTAAGCCATGGTTTAGTTGTTTTATTGGTTTATCTGGCCCTCCACACAAGGATCATTATATCTTATTCTTAATTCATGATGTTTGCTGAGTCAAGCAAAAAAACGCACATCACCAACAGAAATGCACTATACCATATCAGAGCATGAAGTGGTATCTGGGTTCGATTCCCGGCCAGGGAGAAACATTGAGTAAGTTTCCTTACTCCACACGCCTCTGTTCACCTAGCAGTAAGTAGGAACCCAGTTGTTAGTTGATTGGTGGATTCCTTTTCCAGGGATAATAATCCCTTACAAAAATGTGATCACTCAATCCATGACTGTTTGTGGGACACTGCTGTCTGCAATTAGCTGCTGTGTTTCGCTCACAAAATATACAGTCGATTCACTTTACAGTATAATCTGTGAAGCATTTTGAGTTGTTTCAAAAGGCGCTATATCAAATGCAAGGATTATTATTATCTGTATGATAGAGTAGGAGGTCACTTGGCCCATTTTTTCATGCTGGTATTTGCTCCTCCAAGAAGCCAACCACTTACTAATACTCTTCCTCTGCATGTCCTTGTCGAATTCTCTCTTAAATACCCCAATAATCTCTATCAGCCATTCTCAGGCAAATTATTCCATATCCTGACAACTTACCTGTGAAGTGATTTGAGATGGCTCTACAACATGATAAGGTTCTGCATCAAACGCAAGGATTATTAAAGTATCTTATATTCTGCCCTCTTTACTTCACATCTAGATTTTCTCTCAAATTTGAAAACAGAAGGAAGTTTCCTGTGAAGGTTTTTGAGACATCTCAATGGCATGATAAGGACCTCTATCAAATGTAAAGATTATTATTATTAAAATTGGTAATCACAGGAATACTAATTCTCTCTTGAACTCTTTTATACTCTGCTCCAATGGCGTTCAAGAGTAACTCACTGTACAAGCTTAAAACCGAATAAGAATCATAGAAGATTACAGTACGGAAGAGGCCTTTTTGTCCATCGATTCTGCACCAGTACTCAGAGCCAGATGTTCATTCAATTGCACTGCCCCATCCTATCCCCTCACCCCCTCAAGCCTCAACCTTTCTGCTTAACACATCTGCTTGCCTCTTGAAATCCACAATATATCTACCATGTCACTTGGAATGACAAGTGAAGGACATTCCACATCCCAACAGAGGAAAGAAAGATTGTCTGACTTTCCTCTTTAAACTTCCTGTGTTTTCTTTTTTCTAACTTTCTCTTTTTAAATTTGTGTGTCAGAGTCCATACTCACCTCCTTTGGCCCCCTATCCCTCTCAAATCCAACTCCCAGCTCAGATGAAAACCCTGGACAGTCCAGTGCCTTGGGAAGTCCTCCTGAAGTGAAAGGTGCTACATAATAATAATCATAATAATAACTTGCATTTGATATAAAGTGACTACGGGAACTCTCTCCTCGCCGGCCTTCCCGCCACCTCCCTCCACAAGCTGCAGGTCATTCAGAACTCTGCAGCTCGTGTACTGTCCCGCACCAGGCTTCGGGACCACATCACTCCCACCCTCGCTCGCCTCCACTGGCTCCCCATCCCCCAGAGGATTGATTTCAAGATCCTCATCCTCACCTACAAGGCCATTCACGGCCTTGCTCCCTCCTACCTCTCCAACCTACTATCCCCTACCTACCTGCCCGTACCCTCCGTTCCTCTGGCTCCGGTCTGCTCCACGTCCCCCGCCCCAACCGCCCTACCATCGGTGGCGGGCCTTCAGCCTCTCAGCCCCAGGCTCTGGAACTCCATCCCCCAGTGCCTTCGCCTTGCTTCCTCCCTTTCCTCCTTCAAGGCCGGTCTCAAAACCTTTCTCTTTGACCGTGCCTTCAGCTCTCCTCTCGACTCTCTTCCCCCTCCTCGCTCCCTCCCTTCCCTCCCCTCACCCTGACCATTTCCCCCCTCCTCGCTCCCTCCCTTCCCTCCCCTCCCCCTGACCATTTCCCCCCTGTTCGGGTCATGACCCAACTGTGCAGCGCCTTGGGACGTCCTCCTGACGTGAAAGGCGCTTTATAAATGGAATCTTGTTGTTGTTGTTGTTGTTCTCATGTCTTCGAGACATCAAAGCACTTCACAGAATATACTGTAACATGAAAGGGCTATTTTTTGTGGGCGATACACGCAGCCAATTGCAATTTGTTGTTGTTGTATAGAGAATACCAGCAGTGGCATATTTACAGCAGCTCTGGTGCCAATTTTACCCACACTTTGTCGTTGCCTAGAACTCTCTTATAAATAGAAGTTGGAATGCACCAACTATTTTCGGCACAGTCACAGTGGTTAGGCATGCACAGACAGACTAGCTAATACCTCAGCGCTCAGTACAAATTCTCTGTCAAGTTTGTACTTCCTGTCACCACCACCACCACCAGTAGCTACATCTTGTTATAAAAACAAAGTGTTTACCGGTATTGAAATAAATTTACTCTACATTAACCAGGCTTAAGACAAATCATCTAGAATCTAGATAGTCAGCATAAATTGGTTCCAAGAGCTCTCAGTACTTTAAAGAGAAAGAAAAGGTAGCATTTACAAAATGAAAATTGCTGTGTGTGATTGAAGTGTGATTTCTAGTTTCTGCTTTCAGGTTTCAGGAACAAGTCCTAGAAGTCAGCTGAGTTAGCTGATCTCAGCCCGACCAGCAGCTGGAGAGCTAGATCTGGCCTCAGTGATTGCTGGGTTCCGGAGAGGAAAAGACCAGCCAAGGCCCCTGTTCCTGATGGTAATCCAGTNCCCCCCACGCCAGAAAATGTTTGTGCATACATGTGCGCATAAGAATGCTGAATGAGGACAGGAATGGTGTTCGTACACTGAAGGATGGTGATGTGGATAGAAGATTTTAAATAAAATCCAAACTTGTACTTTCTGGATTTGCTATTCAGCCATTTTCACATTTCCCATCTAGAAGTCAAGGACTTCTCGAATTTAAAGCCTTCACATGGCTCACTGAACAGCTGCCGTTACGTTATAATGGTCTGAAATTTGTTTATTAACATTGGGATGTCACATGAAATCATGTAGGTGTCAGCTCAGCTTGTTTGGCCGCACTTTTCACCCACTCAGAAGGTTGAGGGTTCATGTCCCACAGCAGGACTTTGAACACAGTCCAAAATAACTCTCCAGTACAGTGTTAGGGGTTTGCTGCATTGTTGGAGGCACCGTCTTATAAAATTGGGTTCAAGCGTTTGTCGGAAACCACACCAAGGATATCATTGAAATGTTTTATTAGCAATTATAAAACAAGCATAAGCATCACATTACACCCGACGCATTATCATTACTCGTTGCGCTTAAATGACTACTAAAGCACTTCTAAAGCACTCTCTTAACAAGATACACTCAATACCAAAATTCTAAACATATATAAAAAAAATGTGATATATGAAATGTGCCTAAATAATCTCTAACTGTTTTGTATAATAATAATAATAATAATAATAATAATCCTTGCATTTGATATAGCGCTTTTCACGTCGGGAGGACGTCCCAAAGCGCTTCACAGAGTACACTGTAAAGTGAATTGACTGTATATTTGTGGGCAAACGCGGCAGCCAATTGCGCACAGCAATGTCCCACAAACAGTCGTAGATTGAAAATGACCAATTTATTATTGTTTTTAGTTTTGGAGGGATTAGTATGTATGTTGGGTGAGTGTTTTAGTAAATAGGAGAGATACTACCAAGCAGGCAGGAAGTCGTGTCGAAGTTCTAAGGCTGGCACAAAAGTTAAACACTGTCTCTGGTGTGCTTCTAGCTGCAAACATCTCTGGCTTGCTTCTAGCTGCAAACGTCTCTTGGTGGTCCACTCTGGCAAGGGCTGAAGTTGTCCTCTTTGCGATCCACTCCGGCGAGAGCTGGACTCGTCTTCTTTCCCTCAAAGGCGCTCTCTCTCTGTAGAGGTTCGTCCCCTTCCTCTCCTCAGAGGCTCGAATACTTCTAAGTTTGGGCTACCGTATTTTTATACCCTTTTTTGCCAGCCATCTGTATTCTATCTCCTTTCTTCTCATTACTTCTTTCTCTTATTGTCAGTTCTAAAACCCTGCTCTTTTGCCCCAGCATCCTTTTCCTCAGTTTTAATTGCTAATTTTGTATACCTGCCCACACAGTTGGCCTCCCATCCATTCTCCTAGCCCAATTATCCCAGGATCCTGTCTCTCCTCCCCTTAGGTCACATGCCCTTGTAAGCGCAGATGGCCTACCATTCATTCACCCGAACCAGCTATCCTTATCTTCACTGGCCTTGAGTCGCATTCCGGTGTACTCCTGCCTAGCTCAGTGTCTCTTTACTAGTACTGTGGGTGTGGGTGTGTGTTGCATGCCACATGGCAGCTTTTATTTCTTTAATTCATTCTACTTAATTCATCTATTCACTACATGATGAATACTAATGATTCTTAAACTATAATCCCAACTATTTACAGTCTTTTGAATGCGACGTTAAACTAAGGTCCCGTCTGCCTGTTCAGGTGGCTGTCAAAGATCCTGTGGCGCTATTTGAAAAGAGAAGGGAGTTTCTCCCGGTGGTATTTTGTTTAAAAATGGTCAATTAACTCTTGACCCAGGTATTACAGACATGGAATGACAGACCCATTACAAACAATAAAAAACTGTAATGTTATTAGGACATTTTCAACCATAGCCGAAAGTCTAGGTACAGCTGGAACAAATCTGATGTTCTTGGCTTCAACACAAAGGCCTGGCATATACAATACAATACAAAGGCCTGGAAGCTCTTGTGGGGCTGCTCCAGTCATGATCTTCTCGAAGATACAAATTCAGCAACTTGGAGCCTGCTCCAGTCTAATCTATCAATCAGCGAGTGGCGTGGGGGCCAGGCTGATCCAGGCTGACCTGGAGGCCTGGCCTCAAACTCGCCTGCTTCTAAACAGGGGATTATGGTTTGGCCTGGGCTGGTGGAAATTATACTGAAAACCAGACACCAAAAATCTGGTTTTAAAGTAAAATATGGTCCCACTTATTTCCATGTTTGATTATGTGGAAGGTTTACTTTTTAAGGTTATTTGGGTTTTGAATTTGTTTCTATTCAGTAGTAAAGCAAACTGTATATCTTAAATCATCGACACACTCCATACTCTCCTACAACCTGTCAAAAGGTGGGTCTCTCTATTATATGAATATGTGTGTGTGGGAGGTCATAAAGCTTGTTCTACTAACTGTTATCAGTCTAGCTCAGTTGATAGTACTCTTGCCTCTGTGTCAGGAATTTGTGGGTTCAAGCCCCACGTCAGAACTTTGAGCTCATAATGTAGGCTGACAATCCAATGCAGTGCTGGGGGAGCATTGCATTGGCAGAGGTGACGTCTTCCAGGTGAGACATTAAACCAAGGTCCTGTCTGCTTCTTGAGGTGGATGTTAAGATACCATGACACCGTTCAAAAAGAGAAGGGAGTTTCTCTTGGTGTCCTGGTCAATAATCGACAAGATAAAATGAGTTGTTCACCTCCCAGCGCCTTTTTAGGACATTGCTGTGTGCAAATTGACTACCGTGTTTGCCTACAAAAATAACACAAGCACTTTGAATGTTTTGACGATGTGAAAAGGTGCTATATCAAATGCAAGGATTATTACTATTATTTATAACGGACAATGAAGGTATTGTATATCTAATGCTGCGTTTAGCTAACGGGCTACTTGATGCTGTTTTTCTGTGCCTAATACTCTCCGGATTTGGATTATCCGGGTGCATCCTTCCAGAGAGAGAGAGTGTACATTCCATTCCAGATACAGTAAAAATTTCATATGTAGCTATTTCATATATTTCATAGATATACTGAACTCCCAGTCATTTGATATGGTGACTTATCACATCATTAAAACATCTCAAAGCACTTCACAAGCTTTATTGTAAGCTTTAGTGACTGGGTATTTGTAGGTGAGCTTTGTAATAAGAATAATCCTTACAATTGGTATAGCTCCTTTTGCATCATTAGGACATATTGTAAAATGTAGTGACTGTTTTTTGTGGGTGAACACAACAGAAATGTTCCCCAAACACAGATATATCTCCCGTCATCAACACAGAAGTCGCAAGGAACACACAGCAGGTCAGGCAGCATCTATGGAGAGAGGAAAATGAGTTAACATTTCAGGTCAACGCTGCCTAACTGCATTGATGCTCAGCCAACCTGAGTTCTCCCGAGCCAACGCCTCCAATCGGGTTTCTGTGCTGCCCACAGCATGGAAACTGCTCTGGTCAAGGTCACACAACATCCTGACCATGTGCGACCAGGGCACCCTCTGTCTCCTCGTCCTCCTCGACCTCTCCACCGCCTTTGACACCGTGGACCACTCAATCCTCCTCCACCGCTTCTCCTCCCACCTCAACCTACAAGGTTCTGTCCTTGACTGGTTCAGGTCCTATCTTTCGCACTGCCTCCACTTCGTTGCAGCAAACGGCTTCTCTTCCAGCCCCGCACCGTCTCGTGCAGTGTTCCTCAGGGCTCTGTTCTCTGTCCCCTCCTCTTCACCCTCTTATGCTCCCCTTTGGTGACATCATCTGCGGACATGGGGTAAATTTCCACATGTATGCGGATGACACCCAACTCTACCTCTCTGCCTCCACCCTCAACTCCAGCACTACTAAGGACCTGACTGACTGCCTGTCCGACATCAAGTCCTGGACGAGGGACAACTTTCTCCAACTCAATGTCAGCAAGACCGAGGCCCTCCTGATTGGCTCACGCCAGCGCCTCCGCACCTCGGACATTGGCAGCATCAGCCTCCACGGCTGCACTCTCAACCTCACTAAGCCAGTCAGGAACCTGGGTTTCTTGTTTCACCTGAACTGTCCTTTCTCTACCACATCCGCGCCATGACTCGCACTGCCTACCCACTACCTCCGCAACATTGCCAGATGCCGCCACTGCCTCACCCCTCAGGCTGCCAAAACCCTCACCCTCACATTCGTCACATCAAGGCTCAATTATGGAAATTCCCTCCTCATCGGCCTTCCCAACTCTTCCCTTCACAAGCTGCAGATCATCCAAAACTCTCGCCCGACTCCACTGGCTCCTCATCCCCCAGAGGATTGAGTTCAAGATCCTCATCCTCACTTTCAAGGCCATCCATGGCCTTGTCCCCTCCTACCTCTCTGATCTGCTGACTCCCTAACAACCTGCCCGCTCCCTCCGTTCAGCGGGCTCCGGCCTGCTCCATGTCTCCCGCCCAACCCGCCCTACCATCGATGGCCGGGCTATCAGCCTCTCTGCTCCCAAACTCGCTTCCCCCCTTGCCTCCTTCAAGACCGGTCTCAAGACCCTTCTCTTCAATTGTGCCTTTGGTTGCCCTCCCACCTCTTTGCCTTCCCTCCCCCCTACCCCACCCCTCTCCCATGCTCGGGCCCCGACACCTGACTGTTCAGCGCTTTGGGACGTCCTCCCGACGTGAAAGACGCTCTATAAATGTAATTTGTTGTTGTTGTTCTGACAAAAGGTCATTGACATGAAACGATGCTGACCTGCTGCGTGTTCCCAGCGACTTCTGTGTTTGTACCAGACTTCCAGCATCTGCAGTACTTTGCCTTATGTCTCCTATCAGATGAACGTTAAAGAGTCCCATGGCACTATTCGAAAAAAGAAGGGAGTTTCACTCTCCCAGCTAACAATCCCCCTAATAAAATTGGTCACTCACTGCATGGCTGTTTGTGGGACATTGCTGTGTGCAATTGTGCTGCCGTCTTTGCCCACAAAACACAGTGTCAATCAATTTTTCAGTAAATTCTGTGAGGCACTTTGTGACTTCCTTCCGACATGATAAGACGTTATATCAAGTGCAAGAATTATTATTATTAAACAGCCATTGAAGCGAATGACCAAGACAGCTTGTGAAAGTGTTTCTCAGAACAGGTAACACGATCACATTGTGTTAAGACTTACATTACACCCAGTATCAGTAAGAGCCTAAGCTTTTGTTATAATGCTACCAAAGAAAGCGGTATAAAATAAAGAGTCTTAACTTCAGCTGTGATGAACGGTGACTAAATTTATATCCAGATTTCACACTGGTGTGAAAACAGCTACAGATCTCTGCATACGTGGAGTCCTGTAGCTCAGTGGTTAGAGCACTCGCTTTGCAAGTGAGAGACCTGAGTTCAATTCCAGGCAGAGGGCGAAACCTTGGGCAAGTTTCCTTACTCCACACAGAGCCTAATAATAATCCCTCCAAAACCAAAAACAATAATAAATTGGTCATTTTCAATCTACGACTGTTTGTGGGACATTGCTGTGCGCAATTGGCTGCCGCGTTCGCCCACAAATATACAGTCAATTCACTTTACAGTCTATTCTGTGAAGCGCTTTGGGACGTCCTCCCGACGTGAAAAGCGCTATATCAAATGCAAGGATTATTATTATTATTATTATACTTCTCTACTCACAGTTATTTCTTCAATCAAAAGTTTGTGAGAACGTAGTGCCCCAGAAAACGGTAAACAATCTACTGAGGTCTTTAGAAGGGAGACAGTTAGATTGTTGAGAAGTAACTGCGTCAAAAATATAGGAGTCAAAATTCTGGTATTGCTAAACAAATTCCATTCCTTATTTAAGGAACAGCATTAAAACATGGGTTGAAATTCCTCCCAGCTGTGTTAAGCCTAGTGTCCTATTTTTAGTGGAACAAGATCTGCCATTCTCTGTTAATAGGAGTGATGGTGAGCAGTAAGAGTGGAGTCCTGTAGCTCACTGATAGAGCACTTGTAGACCTGGGTTTGATTCCCAGCAGAGCAAAATGTTGGGCAAGTTTCCTTACTCTCTACAGTTCTGTTTACCTAACAGTAAGTAGGAACCCAGTTGTGGATCGCTTTACCACAGGTATTCTTTCCCAAAAAAATAATAATAATTTGGTCACTTCACGACTGTTGTGCGCAATTGACTGCTGCATTTTGCCCACAAATATACAGTCAATTAATTCTCTTTGCAGTATATTTTGTGAAGCGCTATGTCTCGAGGACTTGATAAGGCGCTATATCAAAAGCAAGATTTTTTTATTATTATATTGGAACTGGAGGCTTTAGTCTGAAGTTCTCAACGCAATCTTGATCAATAATAATAGTAGTCCTTGCATTTGGAATCCTGTAGCTTAGTGGTTGAAGCACTTGCCTCGCAAGCGAAGGGACCTGGGTTCGATTCCCAGGCAGGGCGAAAAGTTGGGCAAGTTTCCTTACCCCACACACCTCTGTTTACCTAGCAGTAAGTAGGAACCCGGTTGTTAGTCAATTGGTGGATCGCTTCTCCAAAAAAAATAAAAAAAAATAAAAAATAAGAATACTTTGGTCACTCAATCCACGACTGTTTCTGGAACACTATTGTGCACAATTGGCTGCCACGTTTCACCCACAAAATATAGAGTCAATTGACTTTACAGTATATTCTATGAAGCGCTTTGAGACGTTTCAAAGAAGTGAGAAGGCGCTATATTAAATGCAAGAATTATTATTATTACTATTTGATTTAGCGGATTATCACATTGTTAAAATCACAAATGCACAAGTTTAGTTTGGATGAAGACAGTTCTGTCTGAAGACAGTGATCTGATCTCTCCCTACCTGAACACACACTCTATCATTCTCCCATCACAGCAGCAAGTTATTATTTTATAATGAGTCCAGTGTCTGGCCTCAACAGCCCTTCTTGTAGGGGAGCAGGGACCAGCTTTGTCTCAATGGGCTGATTGCCTTATTCTGTGTTGTCAATTCTATGGTTTGTCACATATGAGCAGAAATCACTCCGAGACACTATCCTGTGCATGGCAAAAATGCAACTTACTGTTGTTGATGTTGTTCACACAACTTGGATTTATTTTACAGCCAATCATAAAAGGATTATCCTGTATTTTGCAACACTAAAGAAATCATAAAAGAATTTAACTGCGTTTTGTATCCTATTTTAGTGGAAAAAATATGAACCACAATATAGATTTATTATGAGGTCTCATATTGTATTTGTGGTTTATCATATCGTGTTTATTTTCTCATATAATATAAGTTCACTTATTAAAATTCAGACCTTAAAAGTCAGCAAACATTTGAATGCCTGCAAAGCCCACACAAAGAGCTGGTTACAGAAATAATTTAGGTTGAAATATGAACTGTACAAATAAATGTCAGGGCAAGGAACATTTTAACTATGAGAATGAAAAGGCAGGATGACATTTTGAGTTAATTAGTGGAGTTTTATAATGTCATGGTGTCGATCTAATTTTTGTTTGCTCTCATCCCTGAAGCTCTCAGCTGTACAAATAATGAAGAGCTCCTTCCACCCGCTCTAGCTAAATAATTAGTAATCCGTTTCATGAAATTCAATATCTGGAAAAAGCTGGTTAAAAAGGAACAGCTTTTATCAAATCTGTTTTTGAGTCTTCTACTCCAGGAATAACTTTAAGCCTTAGAAATCTTTACATGAGTTTTCACCCAGCTGGACTGGCCTTATGTTTCAAAAGTAAACATCATCCAGGCCACAAGGATGTCAAAATGAACACATGTTTTAACAACACCCCCCAACCTATTCTTTGTAAATTGAGAATAAAATCAACAGACCCAGGACCAAGTAAACAGGACTATCTTTTGAAAGAATCCATTGGAATGCAGAGACTTTATTCATACAATTGATGTTATCTCAGGCAGAAATTGAGGCTTGAACTTAAAAAAAAATCCTTGCAGGTCGATTCCCGGGCAGGGCGAAACACTGGGCAAGTTTCCTTACTCCACACGCCTCTGTTTACCTAGCAGTAAGTCGGAACCTGATTGTTAGTCGATAGGCGGATCGCTTTTCCGGGGGTAATTCAGCGCCTTGGGACATCCTCTCGACGTGAAAGATGCCATACAAATGTAATTTTGTTGTTGTTGTAATAATCCCTTCAAAAATAAAATAAAATAATAATAATAATTTGGTCACTCAAAACATGACTCTTTGTAGGACCTGCTGTGCACAATTGGCAGCCATAATATACAATCAATTCACTTTATAGTATATTCTGTGAAACGCATTGAGAAGTCTCAAAGAAGAGATAAGGCGCTATATCAAATGCAAGGATTATTATTATAATTTATCACAGTATCGTTCACATTGGCGAGATGGCTCAAAGCATTTCACAGATACAACAACAACTTGCATTTATATAGTGCCCTCCACGCCGGGTGGCGTCTCAGAGCGTTTAACATTGGCGGACCCGAGACCGAGCCAATGGGCAGGGGGAAGGTGACCGTAGGCGCAATCGAAGAGGAAGGTCTTCAGGTGCGACCTAAAGATAGGGAAGGAGGAGATGAGGCAAAGGGGTTGAGTGAGGGACTTCCAAAGTTTTGGGGCGTAGTGGCTGAAGGCACGGCCGCCGATGGTGGACTGGAAGATTCGAGGGACACGGAGGAGGCCGGCCAGTAGAGCGGAGGCAACGGGTACTGCTGTGGGGAGAGAGGAGGTTAGAGAGATAGGGGGGTACCAAGAATGGAGGGATTTAAATACTAGAGTGAGGATCTTGAAGTTGATCTGCTCTGTGACAGGAGTCAGTGGAGTTTGGCAAGGACTGGAGTAATTGGGTTACGCAGTTCAGTGCGGGTGAGAATGCAGGCGGCGGAGTTTTGAATGAGCTGAATTTTGTGAATAGTGGAGGGTGGTGGGAGAAAAGGGTCGAGTGGGAGTAGCAGATAGAGCGGTGGTAGGACAAGGAGCATTTCTAGGGGGAGCGGCTCAGGTCGGGCAGCAGCCAAAACGCGCACGCAGAGACCTGGAGGAGCGATCAGCAGGACAGCATCATACTGTGTAGTGTAGTGACTTTTGCAGGCAAATGCGGCAACCAAATTCCACATAGGAACATCCCATAGCCTTAGAATGATTGCCAAATTATATTTGAAGGAATGTTGGCCAGGATACCGAGTGAAACTCCTTTCTTGTTTTGAGGCTTGATTATGCAAACTCCTTGCTTGTCGGCCTCCCCAATTCCTCCCTCCATAAGCTGCAGAGCATCCAGAATTCTGCAGCCCGTGTCCACTCCTGCACCAGGCTCCGTAACCCTATTACCCTCATATCTCGCCCAACGCCACTGGCTTCACTTCACACAGAGGATACAGTTCAACATCCTGGTCCTCACCTTTCAAAGCCCTCCACCGTCTTGCTCCCCCCTACCTCTGCGACCTCCTATTCCCCCTACCATCCTGCTCGCTCCCTCCGCTCAGCGGGCTCCAGCCTGCTTCACGTCTCCCGCCTCGTTTGTCCCACTATTGGTGGGCGGGCCTTCTGCCACTCTGCCCCCACCCTCTGGAACTCCATCCCCCAGTCCCTCTGCCTCGCTCCCTCCCTTACCACCTTCAAGACCCATGTAAAGGCTCTCTTCTTCGACCGCGCTTTCGATCTCTCTGCTTCCCCCCCCATTGCCCTCCACCCTCCCCGATCCCGACCCCTGACCCCCAGCTCAGTCCGAAACTCTGTCTGTCCAGCGCCTTGGGACGTCCTCCCAACGTGAAAGGTGCTACACAAGTGTAATTTTGTTGTTGATGTTATTGTTGTTGTTGAATAGTGCCATGGGATCTTTAGCATCCACCTAAGCAGGCAAACGGTTCCTCTATTTACTATCTAATCGGAATTACCAGCATTTCCAACAGCCTAGCAAACCCGCAGCATTGCATTGGAGTATCAGCCTAGATTTATGAATTCAGAGTCCCAATGTGAGGCTTGAACCCAGAACCTTTTGACTCAGAGGCAAGAGTGCTCCCAACTGAGAAAGGTTGACAGCTCTACCACTCAATCTTAGCGTCTAAGGCAATTGCCTTAAAAGTTATTATCGTGCATTGGGAAGATTTCTTAAATTCAGTCAACTTGTAAGTCAGTTTTCTGGATACCTTAAAAAACATCGTCTTCTAAATTAAGACCGAATCTAAGCATTAGGACAATTCTGTGCAATCTTAAATTTGAAGTCAAAATAGTTTTAGAACCAGAGTTGTGAGATTGAGATTAACAGATATTTCCTTGGAGCCTAGAGGTTCAGAATTCCACCTCGTCTCTACCAATAATACTATTGCTTTTTAGAATTTTGAGCATATAAATAATTGTTGTAAATATTAAGATTGGACAGAATTGATGATGAAAATTCTTAAGTCCAGTCTTAATTTGGAAGCCGGTTAACTGCGGAAAACGGGCTTCAAATTAAGACTGATTGGAAGACGTTTCCCCAGTTCTGCATGATTTTAAATATATTTAAGATAAAATGATTGTATCGAGGTGAAATATCTGTCTTGCATTGTCACAACACAATGTAAGCTTATTGTTTTACATTGTCACAGCAAGACACTACTGCGCTCAACAGTGCCACTGGAAAATTGGACAACTGCAATAGAAGTGACAGAAATGTCCACTTTTTTAACTGAACACCATTGCCACTAAAAACCTGAATAGCGCTGTATATCATTCATGAATGGTATCTGGCAGTAGGTTTGTTAACTGGAATCATTTTAATCTAAACAGAGGCTCTCTGTTACCAGGTTAAAGGTTTACATTTGTCTAGCCGCTCAGAATAGGAAGTATAAATCTAGTTGTCTAGAGTTTTTAATCTGAGGGGAGCCTCTGCTACCAGATTAAACTTTCACTGTGTGTAGACTGGGTGTAAGCATTTTCAATGGGAAGAAATATGAGGAATAAGAAATAAGATAAGAACCAGCAAGGATGGAAAGAAAGAAGAAATAGATTTAATGTATATTTTAGCATAATGTCAAGTGAGGAGACATGCTTATTTTAAACTTTCTAACCTCTCTTCTCCAGGATTTAAAGCTCTTTTCCTGTACTGGAGTCTAGCTGCAGGAGGCTGTCTATCGCAGCCAGTGACTGGATCCTCTGTATTGAATCTTTTTTAATATACATTACGATCGTAAATCTGGATTGAATGAGTACTTTCATTCCTGTAGAGATCTGCAGTGCTGTGGAGGATAGACAAAGTCTGTTTTATTTAGGTTCTGCTGCCAGTATGGAGGGGGAGAGGAAGAATGGAAACTTTCTAGACTCTGCAGAGAAAATCCACAACAAGACTTGTTGTTGTTGCTCTTTGTGCTTTGTAGGTTTTTGTTATGTAATAATCCTTGCATTTGATGTAGGGCCTTATCACGTTTTTGAGACGTCTCAAAGCACTTCACAGCATATATTGTAAAGTGGATTACATATATTATGTACATCCGGGTTCCTACTTACTGCGAGGTAAATAGAGGCAAGTGGAGTAAGGAAATTTGCCTAACATTTTGCCCTGCTCAGAAATCAAACCCAGATCCCATCGCTTCCAAGGCAAGAGCTCTAACCAATCCGCTACAGGACTCCACGAGTTTCTGATCTCAAAGGATTATGGAGTTGAGGATGGTGTTGGGAGGGAGATGGCGGAGGGGGCATGTGTCTTCAGCACATGCAGGAAAATTCCTGATTGATACACTACGAATTTCTAAATTTAAACTGCATGTTACACTTCAGTCCTGGAGAAAGCAGTGAAATGGAATTGGAAACTTTATGCTGACTGTGTAATCCCTGGTGATTGATGGCACCAATCCTCTCACTGTTATCTTTGCAGCAGATGTATTTTCATTATCGGAAATAATTGCTTTTTTTTAAAGGAAAAGCTGTATATATTTAGTGTAGGTTGTTCCATTACTTATTTTTCTTTCAGTGTTAGTGTGTTAATAATGGAAATCCTTGCGTTTGATATGACGCCTTATGTCATCGAAACGTCTCAAGCATTTCACAGGATTTACTGGGAAGTGTAGTGACTGTGTATTTTGTAGGTGAACGCAGCAGCCATTTTATGCACAACAGAGCCCCACAATGGAGCCGTGAAATGAATAATCAATTTTATCTTGGGGATTGTTGGCCAGGATACCGGGAGAAATTGAATTATCTTTTTTGAATAGTGCCGTGAAATCTTTAAGGTGAACCTGAACAGTCACACGGGATCTCGGTTTAACATCTCATGTGAAAGACGGCCTTGACTATATGTATCATATATATATATATATATAGCAGAATTGTCCATTGCTCTTTGTCATTCTTATGTAAGCAGGGTGCTATATCAAATGCAAGGATTATTATTATTATACCTTTCACAAGATAACAATATTACTGCAGGTCCGGCTTGTAATAAGGCAAAGTTTGGGATACGTTAAATCCCACCCGGGTTATAGCAGGACTCGATAGCAGATTAAAAAACATGACTGATTTGTGGGTCTTTGAGTCATTGCATCACTTCCTCTTTTCTGAACATGTGCAAAGTGGGTCGTGATGTTTTTGGTGACCTGGACATCGTCCATATTTTTTAGCACGAGAAGCTAAAATCCCACACACAGGAAAGAAAGTGTCCTGGCGGGAACCTAACAAAACCTAAAGGCGCTCAGTTTAGAGCAACAAGCTGACTGGCACCCGGGAAAGATGCGGGCCAACTAAGTGTGTGTTCAATGAACGGGTTTCAGAGTCTAAGTGAATTCACACTATAGTGAAACGCACTATAACAAGGCTGAACTGTATGTAGGATAACAGAACGTGACGGTGAACAAACTATCAGATTTCATGATTTTATACAGTGGATGGTGAATATGGCGGTGGGCACAGATTGTGCCAACTTAAATCCTCTCCTGAGTACTTTTTCTCCTCTTTATTAAAAATAGTTTCTCTCCAAACTGAAATGAACTCAATGAACCAAAAGCCTGCATTAGGTGTTGTTGAGGCTTGGCGGGAGACTGGGGGCCTAGGTATCAGAAAGAGAAGATTCTGTCCTCTGAGTCTTGAGGAAGATATTTTTCAAGCTACCTCTCCCTGATATGAAATATGAGCCTTCACTCTTGCTTCTTGAGTTTATGTTTTGAGTTGAGCACAAGAAGCAAAACTGGGCTACCTGACCTCCCTGAGAGGACCGTTCATCACCACACTTTTTTTTATTGAATTGGGGTTTCAAATAATGGATACTCTGACAGCAGAAAGCAACAGAACAGCTCTTTCATGAGAGCGGTGACAAGATCTATCGGCTTTCTAAGGAATGCTCTTTCACCCCACAGGAAGCGTTATCAGAAACATATGAAATCACCAAGACGAGTTTTGTAATCTTTGTAAGGGTGTTTCTCCTGATGTTCTGGCCAATAATCTGCCACATAAAATTGAACATGGGTATTTATGGAGCTGTGCACAAATTGGCTGCCGAGTTTACCTACAAATGCACAGTGAATACACTTTACGATAAAATCCTTTGAAGTGCTTTGAGACATTTTGACAATGTGATAAGACACTATATTAAATGCAAGGATTATTATTATAATTTTCAGTATATATACATTTATATATATCATGATATGGTTATGGGGTGACCTTGGAGTTATAATCCTTGCATTTGATATAGTGCCTTATCACGTCCTCTAGACGTCTCAATGTACTTCACAGAATATACTGTAAAGTGAATTGACTCGATATTTGTGGGCGAAATGCGGAAGCCAATTGCGCCCAGCAGTGTCCCACAAACAGTCATGGATTGAAGTGACCAATTTTATTATTGATTTTTTTCTTGAGGCATTATTATCAGGCGTGTGGAGTAAGGAAACTTGCCTAAGGTTTCGCCCTTCCAGGAATCAAACCCAGGTCTCTCACTTGCGAGGTGAGTGCTCTACCACTGAGTTACAGGACTCCTGTATTAGTACTTTGCCGAATTGGATTGGAAGGGGGTGATTGTCTTGTTTATACTTTTCTAATACTTATCCTTTTCCAATGCACTCCACACTGGTCTCCCTAGCTCCACCATCCATAAACCAAAACCTATCCCAAACTCTGCTGCCTGCATCCTTACATGTTCCCAAATTTCGCTCGGCCCTTATCCAATTTCTGCCAGGCTCCAATGTCTCCTTATTTCAATATCCTCACCCTCACCTACAGATCCCTCCACACCCTAGCATCTCTTTGATTTTTTTTCTTCCTCATTCTTCTGCTCGCCCCCTCTGTTTGGTAAACTCGGGCTTGCTCTGTATCTTCTAACTTCTTCAGGCTACCATCAGTCACAACACCCCTAACATCTGCAACTTCCTCCCTCTGTCTCATTCCCTCTCTATATCTATCTTAAAAACCTATTTCTTCGACAGCAAATTTGGCTGTCAAAAAAAAGCCCTAACAGGCAGGCTGATCTTAGCTAGACAAACAACAAGAAATATGCCAGTGATGTCAATGGCAAGTTATGCAGTTTTAGCTGGTTAAACTCCAGCAAGTAACCCAACATATACTCTGCGGTCCCTTCCCTTTCCACTTCCCCGCTCCGCCTCTCCCCTCGCTTCTACTCAGTGTTTGACGCTGTATGTATAAAGCACTCCAAGATGTCACACTATGTGAAGCATCTCACTACGTGAGAAGGAAGATGGTGCAGTGCTCTCGCATAGTTCCTGCTGAGCTGTGTTGTCCACCAGGTAACTTTTGATACTTGCCGTCCATCTAATGAAGGGTCAAACCTACATTTGTCAGATGTCAAATTACTAATTAATGACCA
Source organism: Callorhinchus milii (assembly GCF_018977255.1). NCBI lineage: Eukaryota > Metazoa > Chordata > Chondrichthyes > Chimaeriformes > Callorhinchidae > Callorhinchus > Callorhinchus milii. The sequence goes on along the minus strand of NW_024704743.1, from coordinate 7,583,437 downwards.
TCGTGTTTGATGAGGAGGTAGGCAGTGTCTCCTTGGAGCTGAGCTGGCTGCAAGGTGACTTGCCGGGCAACAGAATGTTCAATAGTCTGGTTCCTGAGCCAGGCAGGTCTGCAGTTCTCCAGGTCACTGCTGATGACAGACTAGAGCAGGGATTCTTCCCACTCAGCTCCTATTAACTCTGCAACCCAAAGCCCTAACAGGCAGGCTGGAGAAACAACAAGAAACATGTCAGGCAGTGATATCAATGGCAAGTTATGCAGCTTTAGCTGGTTAAACTCCAGCAAGTAACCCAATATACACTCTACGGTCCCCAAAACTTGGCTCTTGCCAACCTGCGCCTAACACTCTCTGGAATTAGATAAGTAAGACTACTTCTTCGGGCAAGAAAGTGCGCTTTCCGTTCCATTCCAGGCACAAGAAAATTTCCATGTGTAGTTGGCATATATTTGTGGAATTCTCAGTCTGGTTTGGATATTTTTAAGCAACAGTGATAGGTTTCCCCTTTGTCAGACACCCAACTGACCAAAAGGTAAAGGAGGTAATAATTGACTCAGTGTACCTGCTTTTAGAGTATCACAAATCTGCTACTGTGTGGCGAAAATGTGCTTGAAGGATTTGCCTAGCATTTGCCAATTGCTAATGTTTTCCAATATCTATTTATCATAGGAAATAAGAAAGAGATTTTATAGCATCTTATTACAATGAAACATCTTAAAGAGCTTCACAAGTCATTTCTGTCAATTGCTTTGTGCAAACTGGCTGCTGTGTTTTGCCCATAAATTATATAGTCAATCCACTTTATAGTATAACAACAACAACAACAACAACTTGCATTTACATCGCACCCTTCATGCGGGGCAGTGTCTCGGAGTGCTTGTGAGTATATCCTGTGCTTTGAGACGGCTTCATGACGTGATAAGGCTCTATATCAAATGTAAGGATTATTATTTTTATTGTTATTGTTAATTTGGAAGCTGCCTTTACAGTATAATTTACAGTTTATATCATACTCAATCCACGACTGTTTGTGGGACACTGCCACTGCTGTGCGCAATTGGCTGCTGCATTTCGCCCACAAAATTCACTTTACAGTATATTCTGTGACTTCTCATCGACATGATAACACAGTTTATCAAATACTAGGATTATTATTACATTTATATAGTGCCTTTCACGTCTGGAGGACATCTCAAAGTGCTTCACGTGATATCTGTAAGGTGTAGTGTAGTGAATTTTGCAGGGAACATAGTCATTGCAAACTTAAAGTCAGTTTGTGGAACTGATTTATGCAATCTAAAGATTACATCAGTTAAACCACCTCACAATTTTTTTTCTATTGACATAAAGTAAAATTCACAGGCCTGTGTTCAGTCTAATGTTCACATATTACAGGTTATTATATCACTTGGTCTTGCTTCCTGTCAAAGCTATCACTTGCGCAGTAAAATCTGTGTTATATGTACCCTTTACCCTTTATTATTGCATAAATCTTTGGGGTCAGGGATCTTTAAAACTTCTACTGAGTAACATAGCAGCTCCTTCAGCTCAGAGGGTACATCAATCACTGTAATGTAATGAAGTGTGTCTTGTTAACTAGTCATACCAGCCTGTTCAAGGCAGGTTAAAGATTTGTTCAATCAGACAGCATTCAATTTATTTGGAAATATGAAATAAACTGCATGTATTTTATTGCGTTAACAATTTCTGATACAAATACATGTCACAGAATCACAGAGATTACAGCACGCAAGGAAGTTATTTGCCCCATCGAGTCCATTCGCATATAAGCTCCTCCATTGGAAAATAACGAATTCCAATTCCTTCCTCTTTGCTTGTATCCTTGATGTTACTCATATTAAAATATTTGTCCAATTTCCTTTTAAATCTTAAAACTCCTTCCCAGGGTTCCTCTGCCTTGTCCCTTTCCTGCCTTCAAAACCCACCAGAAAACTATGATACTTATCTATGAAATTATGATACTTTCCCCCCTCCCCTCAGCTTTCTGCTTCCACAACAACTACAACAACTTGCATTTACATAGTGCTCTTCACAGGTGGGGTGGGGGGGGGGGGAGGTGGGGTGTGAGGTAGCTCCTCTCCAGTCCAGTCAGCTGTGTGAAGCACTTTGAGATGTCCTCAAGATATGAAAGGCGCTATATAAATGCAAATTTTTCTTGTTGTTAGTTTCAATGGCAAAATATTCCAGATTTAATATATATCAGATTTAATCTTTCTGGTTCCTCAGATGACTGGGATTCAGGTTTGATCCTTCTTTGTTGAATTTGTACTCCCAGTCATGTAGCTTGTCAGAATGGAATCACTTTCTTAAAGAGTTTCATGGTTGGGGAAATCATCCCAGTGCTATTCTTTAGGTAAGGTGTTAGACAGCTCCAACTGGCATGATGGACATACCACAGTTGCTTTGTAGTCCAGGGAGATAAAGAAATTAGGGGAAAGTTGGATGGGAAAGAGTCTTGCATAAGACTACAATTCTGAAGTCTAGTAACTATATGGATGTGATATTGCTTTGTGGTCTCTGTGGCATGTGAAATTACATACTCTTAAGAGAAAGCAATGGGTCCAATGGGAAAATATTCTGTTATTCCTCTGTCTGGTCTTCTTGTCTTTTAAAGGGGAATAATTTATTTTTATTAACTTTTGGTTTAGAATTTTAGAGTTCTTCATGTGCTGGCTAAGAGACCACATAAATGCTTACATGGCTCCTTTTACGAAGGACTGATGTGAACGTATATTAGAGAGTGAGGAGAATGTCTTAGCCAGGATATAGACATTAAGCTGGACATTCACCCAATAGTCCTGTATATTTTCACCAGGGTATTTCTGTTCTGTTACAGTGAAATAATTACAATTACGTCAAAGTCAACAGGATTTTTTTTCAGGTATCTGGCACATCTTTTACAGCACCCTGTTCCTTCAGACACCTCTCAGGAAAATGTTTGATATTAATTAAAACCACATGAAGTGGAGAATCTAGTTTGATGCAATAACAGAAAGGGCTGAATTCACATCAGCCTTGACTTAGTTGGTTGCCTCTCAGTCAGAAGGTTTGTGAATTCAAGCCCCAGGTCCGGAATTTGAGTTCACAGTGTAGTTTAGGTCATAGGCTGATATTCCAGTGTAGTGCTGGGAGAGCCCTGCATTGTTAGAGTTGCCGTCCTTCGAATGAGATGTTAAATTGATGTCCTGACTGTCTGTTCTGGTGGATGCTAAAGATCCCATGGTACTATCTGAAAAGTGGAGGGAGCTTCTCCTTGTGTCCTGGCCAACAATTCTCAGATAAAATTGGTTATCACTTCATGGCTGTTTGTGGGACATTGTCATGTGCAAATTGGCTGCTGTGTTCACTTACAAATACACAGTCACTACACTTTACAATAAATCCTGTGAAGTGCTTCGAGACATTCAATTACATAATAAGACGGTATTTAGAAGTGCAAGTATTATTTTGGTGTTATGTCAAATGCAAGACTACTACAAGTAAATGGGCTTTAAAACTATTTAGTTTGGCACTGAATTAAAACTGACTTTAAAAGGCTTGCAAAACAAGGAAGTTAACATGCTGAAGGAAGTCCAGGCCAACCTTACAGTACATGGTATCTAAAGACTAATCGGTGGTGCATAATTTAAATACATCAAAGACTCTACGGTTCAACGGGGCATAAAAGACCAATATAATAGCAATAGACATGTGTCCTGCATCTCAGTTGTTAGAGCACTCGCCTCGCAAGCGAGAGACCTGGGTTTGATTCCCTACAGGGCAAAATGTTGGGCAAGTTTCCTTACTCCACACATCTCTGTTTACCTAGCAATAAGTAGGAACCTGGTTGTTGGTCAATTGGCGATTGCTTTTCCAGGGGTAATATTTCCTTAAAAAAAATCAGTCTTGGTTTATTGTGATTGTGAAGCTGTTTTTCCACACAGCCCCTGCTCGCTTCCCCGCCCCCACAAAAATAGGTGGGAAATTGGCTTCCAAATTAAGACAGAGTTTAAGACTAGTTTCTAAAATTCCCTACTTTTGAGAAATAACAACAGACTGATACAGTACCTCAGAACGTTCTAACAACAACTTGCATTTATATAGCGCCCTTCAAGCTTCCCAGAGCGCTTACATGAAAATGGATGGCATAGCACCTGATGTTAGGCTGAATTGGCAGCCTCTAGGTGGTGTGTTCGTTCTCTGCCATCTCTTTCATAGCACATTGCATTAGAGATCTAGATTGGCATATGGAGAGTTAGCACAAGAGAATTTATTCCCAATTATGGGAATCAGAAGACAAATAAGACGAGAACCTGAGAAATGTGGGGAATATCTGTAAATGCACATGCAGGACTTGTTCTTATGGTAGTACATCTGCTGTGAGTAAATATAAAATCAAGCCATTTGCCTTTTTCAGCCTCTGTTCCTTCAGTGAAACAATGACATTTAGTTACAATTATACTGTTTGTGTAATTGCAGCCTCCTGCATTGCATTACTAAATCACCAATGCCAATTTCAGTGACATAACGTTAGTAATAGTGAAACAAAAGTTACTTTTACAGATCAGCCAACCTGTATTGTTGCGTAATTATTATCCATCAAGTTGGCACTATTATTATGCTGCCTGACTTATCATTCTTATGTCCATCCGGGGCAGTATCATTGCCAAACCAAATCAATCCAACAATTACAGGTTTACAAACTCTAGCTCATAAATCAACCAGGTGACTGAACTATGCATAGAATTCACAGTCTGGGCTGATACTCCAATGCAGAGGTTGGAGAGTCCTGCATTGTAGGAGGTGCCATTGTTTGAATGAGACATTAAACAGAGGTACTGCCTGCCTACTTAAGTGGAAGTTAAAGAGAATTTGGTCCCTGTGTCCTGGCCAACAATCTTCCAGAGAAAAATTCACTTCATGGCGAAAACGCTCCAAGACTCTGTCTGGCAAGAAGGGCTCCATATAAATGCAACTTATTGTTGTTGTTGGTGAGACATTGCGGTCCGCAAATTGGCTGTTGTGTTTGCCTACAAAATACCGTCCGTATATTTTACAGTAAATCCTGTAATCACTTTGAGACATCCTGGCGACCTGATAAAGCTTTATGTCCAATGCAGGCATTACCATTATTACAATGGGGAACTGTGCAATTTACAGAGTTCACTTAACAGGGAGTTGGATTGTGTATTGCATTTTTTTTCAGCAGTGTTAGAAATAATTTTGGTTCACACGAGTAAAGCGTGTCTTTAGACATTTAGATGTTTTGAGAATCTCTTTTGCAGGCCCATCAACAAAGTACTGTGTTAAACTCCGGGGCATTTTTTAAATGTCCCCCATAGGAAATAAACAATTACTTCTTATACAAAAGGTAATGTAAAGTCAGAGCAGATGGTAGATTACATTCAATGTTTAGCACTGCACCTGCATATAGAAAATAGGGGGACGTGCATTCCATCGATGGGATAGCATCAGACCCAGGGGTATTAGTTGAATTGTCGTTCACCGTGTCCATGTGTGAAGCAACAATAAAAAAGGCAATCAGGATGCTGGGCCACTGGCCGTATCAAATAAATTGAATTTGATTCCTAGAAATGCTCAAGCCTTACTGTGCTGTGGTCGGCCAGCACCTGGAGAACTGTACGGTTCTGGACGCTGCTACATTAGAGGGCCTTGCAGGCCCTAAAGGCAACATGGAGGAGACAAGCAAGGAGGATCCCCATTGTTAGAAGGATGAGCAATTGGAAATGACCCGATGAGCCAGGACTTCAGCCTTGAAAAGAAACTTCTCAGACTTTACTTTTCCTATGGAAGATATGTAAGTTTCTAAATAGGATTGAGAAGGTAAACTCAGGACAATATTTTCAGATTCCCAAAGACCACAGAACCAGAGGCCACTGGTTCATGGTTATGTATGGCCATTTTAGGACAGACACCAGGAAGTATTTCTTTACACAGAGAATAACCTACAGCTGGAACAAGTTACCAGGAAGAGTGGTTCGGTCCAGGACACTGAACTAACTTAGCAAGCAGCTTGATGCTATCAAGGAAAGTTGGCAGGATTGATATTCTGGAGATGAGATCAAAGGGCCTTCTTCACCTGAACCACTCTTGTCAGATATTACAACAAAGAATAAGAATAAATATAACAATATAGGGCTTAGAAGACCAAAGGTTCACAAAATAGATAAGGGCCTAAAATAAACCAGCAAAAGAGAAACAATGAGGCATAAATGGAGGGATGCTTAACCTTTTTCCTAGGAAAATAGATTCAGCATAGACCACAGATCTTTCAGACTCGTAGGACATTTAATCTAGAATATTCATCTGCTCTACCCATTGGTGTGAATTCAAAATGATATTTCAGATCATGGAAACACTGGGGATGTTCAAGATAATCTTCTCAAATTTATCTTCTTAAACTCTTCAATTGGGTTGTATTGGGTGGTAACTTGATTCAGTTGATAGCACTGTTCCCTCTGAGTCTGAAGGTTATGGGTTCACATCCCACGTTGACAACTTTAACTCACAGTCCAGGTCAGGGGTCTCCAACCGGTTGATTCCTGCTAGGTGGCTCCCTATTGAGTTATAAATCTGTACAGTTCTGTGGTTGATAGGACCCTTGTTGCTAAGTGTTACTAGAATGCCGACATGCATGTGTGGTGAGATCTTTGTAAGCACACGTCATCAGAGCCACAATGCTTATTGGCAAATGTCTGAATCACCCTTAAACACTTTCATTTATCTTACTTGACGCAGAACAAATTTCAGCAAGACAAAACCTACTTTGTGGTGCAGAGATATACTGCCACTCAGTTTCAGACAGAACTGCAACAGTTTAGGTGGGTATTGTACTTCGGTGCTTATCAGGGAAGTGACTTACGCACATTAGCCCAAAAAGATAAAGGATGCAGTCACTCTGTTTGAGCCGGGTAAGAACATTATAATGAAACATTACTTAAATATCTCGCTACCAAAGCTTTTAATTGAACACAACCTAGCTTTCTCTCTCATGGTCTTGTTCGATAATTTGAATCAATGGATTGAATAATGTTTTGAGAGATAGCTCAGACATCTGTAGCTGGAGTAATGTATCAACAGACAATGTCAGAGTAAGGTGTAACATTTTTTGAACGTTTCACAACATGTTGAAAGGCCTGATAATTTAGCAACTGAGCTGCAATTGTACCTTTCAAGAAGAGCTGCATATTTCTTGGATTATTTCACATCTTTGGGGGAAATTTCATTTCTTACCCGCCTCCACTTTGCAATGGGATTCCCTAATAAGAAATTCCAGTAGAATTCCTGTCTATTCTCGGCCAGGGTGTCAGCTTCACTCAGTTGGTAGCACTCTCACCTCTGAACTCATGGTCTAGGTTAACAGTCCAATGCAGAGCTGGAGGGGTGGAGAGGTGTGGGGGTTGCATTGCGGAGGTGCAATCTGTCAGATGAGCCTTTAAAAGGAGATCCCGTTTACCTGTTCGAGTGGACCATTGGGTTCCTTTGGGTCGCTGAGACCTACAGTTACAACACTATAGCTCATACAGTAAACGCCTCCTCGTCACTGCAAGAGAAGAGGGCTCAGTGATGAGTTATCTAGAGTGGCGAGTTAGGCATATGTATAAATATATAATCCTGTAGTTTAGAGGTTAGAGTACTCACCTCGCAAGCAAGAGTACCTGGATTTGATTCCTGGCAGGGCGAAACCTTAGGCAGGTTTCCCTACTCCGCACGCCTCCACACACTCAGCAGTAAGTAGGAACCTAATTTTTAGCCTATTGGCGGATCGCTTTTCGGGGGGTAATAAATCCCTTAAAAAATAAATAAATAATAATTTGGTCATGCAATCCACGACTGATTGTGGGATATTGCTGTGCGTTTTCCCCCCAAAATATACAGTCAATTCACTTTACAGTATATTCTGTGAAGCGCTTTGAGACGTCGCAAAGATGTGATAATGCAAGGACTATTATTATTATTACATCAATAAGTGTGGCAGGGTTATTGACAGCATGATGCCAAGAGGCATCATGAGTCAAGTTATCAGGAGTTTACTGTACACTTACAACTCAGTTGCAGATTAAGAGTCAAATAACTGAAAACAACACAGGAATAATAACTGTTGAATTGAGACAAAAGAGAAATCTCAGTGTTTCCTGCTGACGTGCACACTACAGGCTCTGTTCTAACCAGACTGGGTGGGTTCTTTGTAATGTTGATTTTTACTAGGTCTTTACATTAGGAAATCCTAACTAAAATAATTAACTTGACAGCGTAAGATATTGAAGTCACTGGATGCACTTTCCCGGTCCTTGAGACGGGGCATTGAGGGTATAGGACTGACACAGACAAAGTGACCTTTGTACATTGAAATGATGTTGGGCCTGGATTTCCCTTTTTAAGGTATTGTTGTAAGAACGTAAGAAAAGCATCAAATGAGAAAAGGCCTTTTGTTCCCCCCGTCAGCTGCAGAAGAAACCTTAAGCCCTCAATGGATTTGAACGACAGCTGTTGCATGGTTAGCATCAATGACCTGAACTTCTGCTATATACATCCATAAACAGTAATAGGCACAGAAATCTGCTGCGATCAGCGGGGAGACTGCTCTGACCATGAAGATCCCACAGATTTGTATAAAATATAGAGATGAACAAAAAAAGAGGAATAGTCACTGAGGATGAAATCTCTTTGAACTTCCACTTCCATAAACCTTGGCCAAGTTTCCTTAATCCACACGTCTAATAATAATCCCTCCAAAAACAAAAACAATAATAAAATTGGTCATTTTCTATCCACGTCTATTTGTGGGACACTGCTGTGCATAATTGGCTGCCGTGTTTCGCCCACAAAATATACACTCAATTCACTTGACAGCATATTCTGTGAAGCGCTTTGAGATGTTTAGAAGACGTAAAAAGCACTATATCAAATGCAAGGATTATTATTATTATAATACTGATATGTTGTTCTGAGAAATATTATGATTGTTATTACTGATAGATAGATAGCTAATGATACTAAAGTCAAACATTCCAAATATTTTTATGGTATATCATGCAAAGCTCTTTGAGACATCCTCCAGCGCCTTAAAACGTCCTCCCGCCACGAAAGGCACTATACAAATGTAATCTTGTTGTTGTTGTTGAAGTGAAAGGTGCGATGTAAAAGGTCTCTTCAGCTCGTTGTTGGAGGTGGCTGTGAGCACTAGACTGACTGGACTTCCCTCCTTGTGGCTTCCTCTTAGTATCTACCCCCAAATGACATTTTAAAGCACTTCAACAACAACAACTTCCAGGGTAACGTCTCAGAGTGCTTAAACACCTCAGGATAAACTAGAAAATTTTGTGGTTGTGTATTTGTAGACGAACCTGGCAGTGAATTTGCGCACAGCAGTGTCCCACAAACAGCCATGAATTGAATGACTAATTCTATACACCGAGAGAAACTCCCTTCTCGTTTCATATAGTGCCATGAGATCTTAAGCATTCACCTGAACAGGCAGGTGGGAAGGACCTCGGTTTACCTTATCATCGGAAGAACAGCAGCTCATAAATGCAGCCTCCCACCCCAGTACTGTATTGGAGTGTCAGCCAAAACCAGGTGTCTCCAAATGGTGGATTATAAATTGGTGGTATCTCGCTCATGCTCAATAAAAAGAAGAGGAAGAAGCGATATTTACCGTAGTTTTAACATTAAAGATTTTATTTTTATTTCCAAGTGTATGACATACTTTGTGCATGTGGCTTCAGTTTCAATTTAACTCGATAATGATGCAGTTCTATTGCTCCTTCTTCCCTTTCTCTTGTCTTCTTGATAATGCGCGTTAGTGCCACCTAGTGTATATGAGTTTCAAATCCCAACGTGAGGCTTAAACCCACAGCCTTCCGACTCAGAGCCGAGAGTGCTACCAACTGAGCCAGGCTGACACAGAGGAAGAGAAGAGATAAACGAATAAAAAGAAAAACTTCTATTTGCCTCTCCTCTTTCTTTCATATGTCTTTCCACTTTGCTCTTCTCTACCTTCTGCCTTTTCACCATCTCCTCTTTATCTTTTCTAGCATTCTGACTTCAGTTACTTTTAGTGATGTTTCTAATACATGAATTATTAATCCCAGGTCTTCAATAATCAAATCTGACCTGAGAGTGTCCAGATACACAGCAGATATAATCCAGATACACAGCAGATACAATCCAGACACACAGCTGGTAGAGTCCAGACACACAGCTGACGGTCCAGATACACAGCTGATATCCAGATACACAGCTGATAGTCCAGATACCCAGCTGATAGCCCAGCTACACAGCTGACAGAGTCCAAATACACAACTGATAGTCCAGCTACACAGCTGATAGAATCCAGATACACAGCTGATATCCAGATACACAGCTGATAGCCCAGCTACACAGCTGACAGAGTCCAGATACACAGCTGATAACGTCCAGATACACAGCTGATAAGAGTCCAGATACACAGCTGATAAAGTCCAGATACACAACTGATAGTCCAGATACACAGCTGATAGAATCCAGATACACAGCTGATAAGAGTCCAGATACACAGCTGATAGCCCAGCTACACAGCTGACAGAGCCCAGATACACAGCTGATAAAGTCCAGATACACAACTGATAGTTTCCAGATACACAGCTGATAGAATCCAGATACACAGCTGATAAGAGTCCAGATACACAGCTGATAGCCCAGCTACACAGCTGACAGAGCCCAGATATACAGCTGATAGTCCAGATGCACAGTTGATAGTCCAGATATACAGCTGATAGTCCAGATACACAGCTGATAGTCCAGATACACAGTTAATAGAGTCCAGATACACAGCTGATAAGAGTCCAGATACACAGCTGATAGTCCAGATACACAGCTGATAAGAGTCCAGATACACAGTCTCTCCAGCTGCTGTGGAGTTCAGCTTCCCTGAAACATGAGCCATCTGAAAACATTGCTTTGGCTGTGTGAAGGCAGACCCTAGAACACTGATCACACCCAAGGGAGACTTGCATTTCATCGTGAGCTCTCGTTCCAGCTTAGATTGTCTCGTATGTCTGATTCAGAACTAAGATTTAAATTTCACAAAAGATTTTTATTGCCAAAAATATTATGATAGAAATATTCGGTTACATTGTGGCAAGCCATTAGCAAACAATCACAGATTGTGCACTTTTTCTAAATGAAGTCGTCATGTTCTCATAATTTTTCACATTTATTATGGAACAGATACAGTTTGGACTTGTACTTAAAAGGCAATGTTGCCTTGTCTGTACACATGTTTGCATATAACACACATCCTGGCCACCAAGCCCCAGGATAAAAAATTAGTCACTCCATGGCTGTTGTGGGACGTTCTCCTGACGTGAAAGGCGCTATACAAATATAATTTGTTGTTGTTGTTGTTTGTAGGGTGCTTCTGTGTGCAAATTAGCTACTGTGTTCATCCAACAAAATATACAGTCATTACCCTTTAGAGTAAATCCTGTGATGAACTTTGAGACATCCTCCTGACGTGAAAAGTGTTATATCAAATGCAAGGTTTATTATTATTGCTATTTTCCAATAAAATAGCGGACCTTTTGGGATAAAAAAAAATGGAGGATCCCACATTTCCTTCCCTATATCTAGAAGTTACTCTGAGCTTTGTTTTTGAAGAGTTTTACAGGCTTGCTTTGAGATTGTGTATGTTCGATTGGAAATTGATGGTTTGCTGAAGAATAGCTAATGCTGAGCTCTTCTTTACCAGAGATCTGTCAAAATGATGGATAAGTTTAAGGTCAATGTGACACAATCTCTTCATTTGAAAGATCATCTTGTATCCACCTATGTTTAACTCCCACTTGGAGACGTTTCACTGTGTGAAATGCACTATACAACTACAAGCTGCTGTAACGTTTGGACTAATTTGAAAGATCACTCAATCTTGCCTTGAGTCAGAAGTTTGTGGGTTCAAGCCTTATGTCAGGACTTCAAGATGATACTCCAGTGTAGAGCTGGGGTTAATCTGCATATCACGGGTGCCATCCTATGGATGAGATGTTAATGATTCTATGGCTCTCTTTGAAAAAGAGAAGGGAGATTCTCATGATGTCCTGACTAAAGATCATTATTGATTTCATTGCTGTTTTGGGGACCATAAGACATAGGAGCAGGAGTAGGTCATTCAGCCCCTCGAGACTGCCCCGCTATTTAATAAGATCATGACTGATCTTCTAACCTAATTCCATTTACCTGCCCTATCCCCATATCCATTTTCAATCTACGACTGTTTGTGGGACATTGCTGTGCGCAATTGGCTGCCGCGTTCGCCCACAAATATACAGTCAATTCACTTTACAGTGTGTTCTGTGAAGCGCTTTGGGACGTCCTCCCGACGTGAAAAGCGCTATATCAAATGCAAGGATTATTATTATTATTATTATTATTATCCATGAATCCCTCTATCCTTTAGAAATCTATCAACCTCAGTCTTTAATATGTTCAAGGACTGAGCATCCACAGTCTTCTAGGGTAGAGAATTTCACAAATTCACCAGCCTCTGAGTGAAGAAATGTTTCCTCAACTCAGTTCGAAAAGGCTGATCCTTAATCGTGAAACTATGACCCCTAGTTTTAGATTTTCCAACCAGAGGAAACAGTCTCAGGGCATCTACCCTGTCAAGACCCTTAAGAATCTTATATGTTTCTATAAGATCATCCTTAATTCTTCTATATTCTGGAGAATATAGGCCCAGTTTACTTAACCTATCCTCATAGGTCAACCCCCTCATCCCAGGAACCAACCTAGTGAATCTCTAAAGCCCTACCAATCCTCAGGTTTACTGCTCTTTTTGGAAGTATTATAGGCCTCTTCTTTTAATTTTATACATTCCCTAACTTCTCTAATTAGCCAAGGTGAACCACTTTTCCCATGGTATTTTTATCTTTCAAGGGAATATGTAATCGCTGGGAATTATGTATTATATCTTTAAACATTTGCTGGTCTAACGTTATATTTTTTAATCTAATTTCCCTGTCTATTTTAGCCAAATCGTCTCTCATACCCACAAAGTTGGCTTTATTTAAATTTAAGACCCTTGCTTCGAATTCAACTATATCACTGTCTAACATAATGTTAATTGCTCAACGGACATTGCAGTGTGTAAATTGGCTACCACAGTTGCTTACAAAATACACAGTCACTACACTTGGCAGTACATCCTGTGAAGTGCTTTGAGACATTTCAATGATGTGATAATGTGATGTAATGTGATGTGCTATAGCAAATGTAACATTTGTTTATTATTATTATCAGTATTGAATATTAATTACCAGAATGCGCTCAGTGCCAACCGCACATCAGCTCCTGAAGGGCAGCTCAGCCAATCCACCTCCTTATAAATGCTATATATGATCTCCAGTGTTAGAGGAATGAGCTATGACAAGCTCTTCAGTGTTGTGAAAATACCTTTCAGAGGGGGTATTATAGAAGTGTGTAGTATTTTAAATGGGATTAAGGAAGTAAACCCAGAACAATACTTCATAATGCATCAAGACAGTAGAAGAAGAGGGTATAGGTTTAGAGTTGCGGGATTGGCACCAGGAAGTTTTTCTTAATCCAGAGGGTAATTATGGACTGGAACAGGTTGGCAAGAAAGACGGTTAAGGCCAGGACATTACATGTCAACCATGACATTACATGTCAACATATCAACCCCGTCATAGCATCAAAACACCTTGATGCTATGACGGGGTTGACTGTCACGTTGGTGTTGTAGACGGATGAGATCAGATGGGTCAAAGGGCCAATCTTCATCCAAACTAATCTTGTGATTTACAATATGCCAGTATGTCAGTATGTGTGTGTGTGTGTGTGGCAGGGGTTGGGTGAGTGGGGAGGAGCGCTATTACTCAGAAAACACAATGAAAAGATTGTTAAGATCATTACTTTTAGTGATCAGTGTCTGTCTGGCAAATCCCAATGTGAGGTTTACCTCATGCCAGCATGGACACTCCAGGCTGAGCAATGATTAGACAAGCTAGGGCTCTTCAGTCTTCAGAAAAGATGTCTCAGATGGGACGTTATGGAGTGACAACTGAGGGAGGAGACTCTCGACTGCTTGGAATCCCTGGGACTCGATCCTGTGACCTAGCCGAGAGTCAGACACTCGTTCCCACTGAAACTGCGAGACCAGCCATTCATTTCCTTCAAGGTCAACACTTTACTTGACAAGAGTGAACTTAATCCATCAGGGTTTTACAACACCAGCCTCGCTTACGTCTTGAGTTTAACAAGGGAAGCAGACAAAACGATGGTTGATCAGTGTAAGCATACGCTGAGCCATCATGTGAAACGAATGGCTATTTAATAACTACTTAACTTTCGGTTATTTACACTGTTCACCACTCAAGTTCCCTTGGGAAAGCGTTTGGTGCCTCGGGGAGTGTAAAGATAGGAGGGCAAATCTAGGGATAATACTAGCCTGCTGGTGATCCTCCTATATTACAGCTGTCTGACTGAATCAAAACAAACTGTTCTGTTGTCAAAACAAAACAAATTGGCGCAACCTAAAATATAAATCCGCCTTCGTAGCAATGGGGCTTTAAAAGAAACAAGCAGTACACTAATTCAAAAATATTAAAGCTGCATTTTAGAAGAAAGTTTTCCGGTCGCTTAACTCTAGTTACTTAATTTAATACAAAACCTAGTAGGTACCACCATCTACAACAACAACACTTTATATTGATAATTAATAATAATAGTTCTTTCATTCGATATAGCACCTTTCACATTGGGAGGACGTCTCAAAGTGCTTCACAGGATTCACTGTATAGTGACTGTATTTTGTAGGTGAACCTTTAAAATATTCTCCTGACATGAAAGGTGCTACATAAATATGAATTTGTGTATTGTATTATAATTAACCGGCAGCCAATTTGCATACAGCAATGTCCCACAAATAGCCATGAAGTGAATGATTAATTTTATCTGCGAGATTGTTGGCCAGAACATTGCAAGAAACTCCCTTCTCTTTTTGAAGAGTGCCATAGGATTTATATAGTGTCCTTCATGCAGGATAGGTTCTCAAAAGTGCTATGCTCGGAAAAAAGGCAGGGAAAGAAGGGAGGGGAAAGAGAAAGGAAAGGTTGAAGAGATAGATTTTGTTATTGCTTCATTTCACGGCTGTTTATGGGACATTGTTGCTGTGTTTACCTGCAAAAACTTACAGTCACTACACTTTACAGTATATCCAGTGAAGTGCTTTGAAATGTCCTCCTGACATGAAAGGGGTTAATCAAAAGCAAGGATTATTTTTATTATTATGATTGAAATACAATTTACATTTATATAGCACCTTTCTGGAAAATGTCCCCAAGTGCTTTATAATAATATAATAATAATCCTTGCATTTGATAGAGCGCCTTTCATGGGGATGAATCAGAGAGACTCTAAGATTGAGTTCCAGAGACCGGGGGCAGAATGGCTGAAGGCTATTATTAAACGAATAGGTGACGTAAGTCAATCTGTTATGATATTACATTTAGTGCTACAAATTAATGTCACATTATTGAAGGCTAAAGTACATAAAATGCACTGAGAGTGTTCACGATACGGCAGTGCTGATTTGTCCTGATGGCAGATATAATAATAGTAATAGTAATAATAATATTAATAATCCTTGCATTTGATTTAGCGTTTTTCAGGTCTTCTAGATGTCTCAAAACGCTTCACAGATTATACTGTAAAGTGAATTGACTGTACATTTGTGGGCGAAACACGGCAGCCAATTGTGCACAGCAGTGTCCCACAAACAGTTGTGGATTGAGTGACCAAATTGTTATTGGGTTTTTTCTTGAGGGATTATTACCAGGCTTGTAGAGTAAGGAAACTTGCCCAAGGTTTCGCCCTGCCGGGAATCGAACCCAGGCCTCTCGTTTGCAAGGCGAGTGCTCTAACCACTGAGCTACAGGACTCCATATGAAAGCCAGCACAGTAGCAGATATTCCAGCATTACACCCAGCCAGTGGAGCGTGGAGTCCTGTAGCTCAGTGGTTAAAATAATCGCCTCGCAAGCGTAGAGGACGCGGGTTCAATTCCCGGGCAGGGTGAAACTTGGGCAAGTTTCCTTACTCCACACCCATCTGTTCACCTAGCAGTAAGTAGGAATCGATTCTTGCTTTTCCAAGATAATAATCTCTTCAAAGTAATTTTAAAAATATATTGGTTACTTAATCTACGATTGTTTGTGGGACACTGCTGGGAGCAATTGGCTGTCGTGTTCGCTCACAAATATACAGTCAATTCACTTTACAGTGTGTTCTGTGAAGCACTTTGGGACGTCCTTCCGACGTGAAAAGCGCTATATCAAATGCAAGGATTATTATTATTATTATTCTGTGAAGGCTTTGAAACGCCTCGAAGATGTGATAAAGCGCTATATCAAATGCAAGGATTATTATTAGTACTATTATTATTTGTGAATTTGATGGCCTTCACATCACGGGAGGACTCAAAGTGGAAGCAAAGCAGCCCCAAAGAATGAGAGGCTTTACTGTAAAACACTTTATAATAAATCCTGTGAAGCTCTTTGAGATGTTTTGATTATGTGTTAAGGTGCTATTATTACTATTGCTATAGTTTGAAGGAAGAATGATCAGTGGCTGCTTACACAGCAGCATTGACAGAAGCCTGAAGGTTGCCTGTGGTCTTGCTCTCCCATCTTGAGAATAGCGTATGGGGTAGAGGATCTGATGAAGGGAGTCATGTTGTACAAAGTAACTTAAGAAAAAATGTTCATTGTAATTGATTGCTGGCAGTGCGCTGAGGTCTGGTGTTCTAACAACTGTTTGAACCTCACTCTCATGATTTATGTCCTAAAGATCGCTCAGGCATGTTACAGCCTCGTAACACAATCCCACCATTATTCCACTCCCAATATGAGTGATATTTATTGGTCTTTCATGAAAGCGCACACCACACATTTTATCTTTCTGTGCTGCAGTGGTCTTGAGTGTTTGACTCCCCTGCACAGATTTTAAAACCACTTAGACAAACGTATCAAAATCTGAAGCTATTTTTTATACCAAAGTTTGGAATGCTTAAAGGGAGGGAAAGAGTCTCAGCAAAGTAGACGGGGTAAATTTTTGTGCAACAAAATAATAATAATCATAATAATAATCTTTACATATTACATTTCACTTCAGGACGACATCTCAAAGCAAGTCACAGGATATATAAGTATGTTGAAGGACTGATTTGTTAATTTTCTGAAGCCACTTTTCTGTAAGTTTCTTAAGAGCTACAGAAAAATAACTTTAAGATTGAATTCAAGTTTGCCAGACTAAAATTCTACATAAACAGATGCAATTCCTTTTTTAAAAAAAATGAAAATAAACAGTTATAATAATCCTTACATTTGATATGGCCCCTTTGACATTGGGAGAAAGTCTTGAAGCGCTTCATAGTATATATTGTAAAGTGTAGTGACTATCTATTTTGTAAGTAGTTAGTTTGGGCACTGCTAAAACAGATGTGAAGTGAATGACCAATTTAATCTGGGGGATTTTTCCAGGACACAGTGAGAAACTGCCTTCTCCTTTCAAATAGTGCCATGTGATCTTTAGCGTCCGCCTGAACAGGCAGAAGGGACCTTGGTTTAATGTTTCATCTGGAGGATGGCACCTCTGGCAATACAGCACAGCTCTAGCACTGCATTGGAATGTCAGCCCAGACTTGTGAGTTCAAAGTCCTGACGTGGGGCTTGAAGCCACAATCTTCTGATTTAGAGGCGAGAGAGTGTGCTACCAACTGAACCAGGCTGACTCCTAAACACCTAACAGTTCGGGTTTGTCTGACTAACTGTTGTGGGTTTTTCCCAGTATAATTTAAGATCAAGCACGTTTTGATATGAAAATCAATGTCTTTTGATTTAGTAATTGTTCTTCCTAGTAAGTGGTAAAATACATCAACCTTTAACCTCAAGGAAACCGCCTGTCTGCTGAATGCCAAGTTTTCTAAATCAATGTTACATTTAGTTCTATGAAAGCAAAGCATTAATTTCATGGAAATCACTTTGCGTGACTGACTGATATTTATAAGTTTTACTCATGTCAATAAAAAAATTACTTTCTTGTCTATGAATTTATCTGAATAGTATTGGCGACCAGTCATAGGATGCTAAGGGGAAGAAATTGTTTGAACAACTTCATTGTAAACAACAGTTGAAATGGAAAAATGGCACCGGTTGAAAACAGCTTCCTTTGTTGTGTTTAGTCAGGTGTCTGACACACCATCACCATGCTTAAGAGTATCCAAATCAGACTGAGAATTCCACATATAATAATAATCAATGCATTTATATAGCACCTTATCACGTCTTCTAGATGTCTCAAAGCACTTCAGAGAATATACTGTAAAGTGAATTGACTGTGTATGTATGGTAACTACACATGGAAATTTCCCTGTGTCTGGAATGCATTGCATACCCTGGAGGGATGCACCCTGTTTACCTAATTCAGGTGAGTATTTGGTGCAGGTTGGCGAAAGCCAAGGTTTGGGATCCCCAGAGTGAACGTTGGGGTACTCCTGGAGTCTAACCAGCTAAAACCGCAGCTGCCATTGATGTCACTGTCTGGCAAAGATTCCTGCTGCTTGTCCAGCTAGTATCACCCAACCCAATTAGGGCTTTGGCTCTCAGGGTTAAAAGGAGCTGAGAAGGAAGAATCCCAGTGACTGGTTTGCCCTTCCAAGTCCTACCAATGAGCCAAGCTGGCTGGTCTTTGATCAGCAGTGCCCAGAAGATTGACTCGATTCTGACATTCTGTTGCCTAGCATGTCACATTGCAGCAAATTCTGTCCCAAGGAGACCCTTCTTACCCCCCCCAAAGGAGAATCTGTGTCACCTGGCACTGACTATCTGACATTCTTGTCACTCTGCCTGTGGAAGGCCACTTGATTTTGCTGCTCACATTTTCCCTTTGCACTAGTTAAAGCTAAAGCATTGTCCTTCCTGGCGTTTCTCGGAGCACCAACATACCCCAACATGAAAGTTGCTATATAAGTGCAATTTGTTGTTGCTGTTTGCATGATGTATTTGTAGAGCTAGAGACTAAAGCCAGGTGATCTTTGCTAGCCATCACGCCAAGTGCATCCAAGAGGTGCTTCGTGATTCACGACACTCCGGTGGGTGAAATGTCACCTCGTCTCAGCCTTAAGATAATTGTCTTAAAATATAACATTGTGCAGAAATTCGATTTAGACCTGATTTAGAAGCCAGTTTATCTGGTTATTTTTTAGAACTGCATAAAACCGCTTTCCAAACTAAGACTGAATCTCAGGACCTTGGGATGTCTTTCTGACATGAAAGTAAGTGTAATTTGTTGTTATTGTTGCTGAATTTAAAACAGTTTTCCAAAGTTCCATGCAACTCTAAATTTTAAGGCAATGTCTTGAGGTTAAGACTATTTGAGTTTGAGACCTCTGGTGCTTATTTGTCTGTGAATGACTCGGACTTTCAGTCCTAGGTGGGTACAGAGGTTTCACTCTCTCCTGTTGCTCTCATGGAAACTCTTAACAGTAGTCCCACAAGGCTGCTTGCTCTCCGACATGGAGGAACCACTTAGGTTAGTGGATGAAGCTCTGGTTTAAATGATTTAGTGGTTCTCCTGCAGTGAAACTTAAACGGTTCTCTTAGGGGTTCTGGGGGCTTTGTACCTTTAAGAAAACAAAGGAATCCATTCTACGGAGCTTCGAGATCAACTGGTCTGCCATTCCATACTTTTATGCTGCAACCTTTTATAATTTAGAGGTGCCTTTAATTTTAAAGAGCGGAACGATGTATAGAAGATTTGAACTATTCGCTCATTCAATGGTTCAAAAGACTGTCTGGCTGTACCCTTATAAAAAAATAATATTTCGTGCATTTGATATAGCGCCTTTCATGTTGGAAGAATATCTCAAAGCTCTTCAGAAGATTTTACTTGAAAGTGCACTGACTGTATATTTGTTGGCGAACTCAGCAACCAGTTTGCACGCAGAAATGTCCCACAAACAGTCATGAAGTGAATGAACAATTTTATCTGGGGGATTGTTGGGCCAGGACACCAGAAGAAATTCTCTCTCTTTTTGAATATTGACATGGGGTCTTTAAAGTCCACTTGCTCCAACAATGCAGCACTCTTTTGGAGTGTCAGCCTAGACTTCAAAGAGTTCAAAGTGCTGACTTGGGGCTCGAGCCCACAATCTACTGCATTGAGAGACTACCAACTGAACCAAACTGACATTGTTTCAGAAATTTTACCATTGTCACATTCACAAACTGTGTGCCTGTGTAGAAAATGTACATGAACTGTAAAGCCATGTTCGAAAAGGCAGGATTTAAAGACAGAAAGAGAGGAAGGCAAGATGGAGTGGTAGAGGGAAGAAGTTCCAGAGGGTAGAGACATAGGAACTGAAGGCTAGGCCACAGATAGTGTGGAGAGCAGAGCCAGGGTTTGGGACAAGCAGGAAGCCCAAGGTAACTGAGTGGAAAGGGAGGGCGGGTGGATGAGTAGGGTAGAAAGAGATCTAGCCGGACCGTAACATTCAATCCAACACACACTGTACAACCTACCAGAAACACGTGTTAGGACATTTCTGTTCCGGGAAGTGCCAAGGCAACACCACATATGCAAAGTTAAGTATATTTGTTTGCAGAATTCAGGAGGTTGTGAGCTAATGTTTCCTGGGTTTAGTATTTAGTGAGCACTCTACTGGCCAGGTGCTTGCAAAGCTTGGTTTTCATGTGGAAATTTAATGCAGGGCAACGCATATCATTTTATCACTCTGTGAATGAGGATGGTAGGGTGAGTATTCTGGAGGGATGAGATTGGATGGGCTGAAGAGCCTTCTTCATCCGTACCAATCCTGTGATCTTATGAAGTTTTCTTTATTTCTCATTAGTTTTTCCTCTCATTTTCTCTCTTGAAGGCATTTTTTAAGCTCTTTTTATTATTTCTACCTGGTTTGGATTCTTGGAGAGGTGGTGGTGGTAGTGGGGGTGGGGGGAGGGAAGTCACTCTCTGCTCCTTCACTCAAGTGAGCTTGTGAGCTGTTTGATTGTTCCCTAATCCCATCCTCACCCAACACCCTAACACTTGCATCTTCCAACAAGAGTCTCTGGTTGATGAATGCTGTCTGGTCTCCCCTTCTCTAAGCTAGAGGGTGTCCACAAAGACCTCTTACCCTCTGTTACAAAATAGTGATATGAGACTACGGAGGAGCTGAAGCAAGCTGACAAAGATACATTTTGCCTCGTCACTCCATCATTGTTATGGAAGATATTGCACTGAACATGGTGATGGATCATGATCCGTCATGAAAATGCTAGCGCTCACACTAATCCTCTGGACGTCTGGATGTCTCAGTACAGTTAAGCATTTGAACTGAATACAATTAAGTACTTCTAAATACAATTATCATCATTCTTTCACATGTTTCAGTGCACTGTAGAAAAAAGCATGACTTTGTGGACACCCTGTATAGAAGCAACAGTAATCTATATTTATATAGTACTTTTCATGTAGCTAAACATCTGAATGACCTTCACAGAGATAGAGTGGGAGTCATGCAGGGTGGAAAATAAGGAGTAAGAGGGAGATAACAAAAGGCCCAGTAAAAGAGGAAGGTATTTAGAAGGGGTTTCAAAGTAAAGAGACAAGATGCAAGGTGGAGGGATTTAGGGAGAGAGTTCCAGAGATCAGGGGCAAGGTGAAGCCTCACGTACCAATAGTGGGGCAGAGCTAGCGGGGGACATGGAGCAGGCCAGAGTTGGCAGAGTGGAGGGAGTTAACAGGGGACCTACCTGTGTGACCTCCTGGAATCCTAGTGCCCTGGCCACTCAGTTAACAGCAGTTACTTCATGTCCCCTGCCTGATCCACCCCATCCATCAGCGACCAAGCCTTCAACCATTTTCCTCACACTTTGTCTGGAATTTCATCCTGGAGTTCCTCCGTCTCACCCCCATCCATCCTTACTTTTAGATCCTGCCTAACGACCTATCTTTCAATTGTGCTTTCACTCATCTCCGCGCCCATCATGCCCCCCACCCTCCTCAGCTAGTTCCCCCCTCAAGATCAGGCTCCCATTAGGTGTGTGATGCACTTGGAAAGCCACCATATACATGTAACTTGTTGTGGTGCCTTAAATGATTACACTATTGGGAGAAGCTATGATGTGCAGCTCAATTAATGGTGTTGAAATGTATTTCTAATGTAGTTTCATGCTCTGTATACCTGAGCTGGATCTACATGTTACAAAGGAATTGTTTGTTGGAAGCTTTTGTCAGCACTGCAATGCTTGAGCCAAACACATGCAGATTTGATTTGCACTCAGAGACAGGAATCTATAGACATACAGGACCTCTGAGGATTAATGCTGTTTGGGTCACTGTAACTGTTCATGGGGCACGTTCTGAACATAATTCAGCTGGATATGCAGTTTTGTCTCTGACCTCTTATTGTTCATCAATTCAATAAATGTTGACTAAAGTTGCAAGCAAAGAGTCTTGGAAATGGAATCAGTTTGATGTAACACCAGACGTAAATGGTAATGACATTACCAACATAAAGCCTGTGTTACCAGTACTTAAGCTGTGTTGGACAGAGAAATAGGACCCTTCAGCTCAATAGTCCAGTTTACTCATGTAAAGCCTGGATATTATGGCTCACATTAATCTTTAGGAAATTAACTGAAGCTGGTTATTCTGACCAGGTTATTAAATATCTTAAAAGTTAGTTATGTTCTTTAACAGTAAACATATTAATAATGATAATATTCCTCGCATTTGATACTGTATCACAACATTGACATGTCTCAAAACACAGATTTACTGTAAAATATATTGAATGTGCATTTGTAGGCACGCCATTAACTTTGTCCTGTAAATAATTGTAAGTTTTCAATATACACATTGAGGGATAGATTCCTATTCTTTGGGCTCTGAACCTCCATGCACTGAACAAAAGATAAAACTGATTCTGAATGCTGAGTGTCTTCTGAAACATTATAGAGTGATTCTGAATGAGTGACGTATTTCAATGCAACTGGGAGCAGACTGGACTAATTGACCTGTGGGAAAGGATCTGTCTACGATGATCACCTAATATCAAACCCAACAGTAGATTTCATTTCATGTGTAATAGAGACTGTTTATCCATAAAGACAATCTATTGTCAGTCCCAAAACTAAATGAATTGCTATGGATGAGTCTTAGTGTGATTGATAACTAGTTTCCATGTTTTTTCCAACCTGTAGTTTACCCTGATTACATCTAAGACCATCAACAATGTCAATCTTCAGTCTTTGGATTTTAGAAACATAATAGAATAGGAACAGAAATAGAAAGAGGTTGTTCGGCCCATAAGCATCTTCTACCAGTTTATCAGATCTTGGCAGATTTTTAAAAGTAATAATTCAGTAAATACTAAACCTTAGCACTTTTCTAGTCAGGAGGACCTCTCAAAGCACTTAACAGCATTTATTGTACTGTAGTGTAGTGACTGTGTATTTTGTAGGCGATCGTGGCAACCATGAGTTATAATAATAATAATCCTTTCATTTACTACAGTACCTTATCATGTCATTGAGTCATTTCAAAGTGTTTGACTGGATTTTATTGTGAGGTGCAGTGACTGCATATTTACAGGCAAATGCAACATCCAAATGGTGCACGACAAATTCCCACAAACAGCTATGAAGTGAATGACAAATTTTGTCTGAGAGATTGCTGGCCAAGGTACCAGGAGAAACTCCCTTCTCTTTTTGAATAGTATCATAAGTCTTTACTGTCCAACTGAACAGGCAGACGGGAGCTTGGTTTAACATGTAGGAACATAGGAACAGAGGAGGCCGTTTAGCCCCTCGAGCCTGTTCCGACATTCTATTAGATCATCACTGATCTATACCTCGACTCTATCTCACCTGAAGGACAGCATCTCCCACATATAGCGCACACCCAGCAATGTGGTAACACCAACAGCACTGTATTAGACTATCAGCCTACAACAACAACAACAACTTGGATTTATATAGCACCCTCCACGCCAGATGGCGTCTTAGAGTGCTTCACAGTAACGGATCCCGGGGCCGAGCCAGGGGGGAGGGGAGGAAAGTGACCAAAGGCGCGGTATAAAAGAAAGGTCTTCAGCAGAGGGCTTGAAAATGGGAAAGGAGGGAGCGAGACGAAGGGAGTGAGGAGGGCAGTTCCAGAGCTTCGGGGCATAGTGGCTGAAGGCATGGCCGCCGAGGTTGGAGCGGAAGACTTGGGGGACGAGGAGGAGACCAGACACGGAGGAACGAAGGCAATGGGTACTGTTTTGAGAAGAGAGGTCAGAAAGGTAGGGGAGTGCAGAGGAGTGCAGGGACTTGAATATAAGGGTGAGGATCTTGAAATCGATCCTCTCTGGGACAGACAGCCAGTGCAGTCTGGCAAGGATTGGGGCGATAGGGGAGCGGAGTTTTGTGCGGGTGGGAATGCGGACGGCAGAGTTTTGAATGATTTGGATTTTACGGATGGTAGTGGATGGGAGATCGGCGAGGAGGGCATTGGAGTAGTCCAGCCGAGAGGGGACAAAGGCATGGACCAGAGTTTCAGCGGCTTTTGGGGAGAGATATTGGTGGAGACGGGCAATGCGTCACAGGTGGTAGAAGGCGGTGCTGGTGAGGGATCGGATGTGAGGGAGGAAGGATAATTGGGGGTCGAACCTGACGCCTCAGTTGCGTACGGGTTTGGAGAGTTTTAGGGGGAGGTCGGGTAGGTGGAGAAGGTGAGAGCCGTGAAATTTTAGACATTGACAAGCGCCAAAGAGTATGATGAGAGCCAAAGAGTATGAGTAAGAGCCAAACAGCCTAGACTGTTACTTCAACAACAACAACAACAACAACAAGATTCCATTTATAAAGCGCCTTTCACGTCAGGAGGACGTCCCAAGGCGCTGCACAGTTGGGTCATGACCCGAGCAGGGGGGAAATGGTCAGGGTGAGGGGAGGGAAGGGAGGGAGCAAGGAGGGGGGAAATGGTCAGGGTGAGGGGAGGGAAGGGAGGGAGCGAGGAGGGGGAAGAGAGTCGAGAGGGGAGCTGAAGGCACGGTCAAAGAGAAAGGTTTTGAGACCGGCCTTGAAGGAGGAAAGGGAGGAAGCAAGGCGAAGGCACTGGGGGATGGAGTTCCAGAGCCTGGGGACTGAGAGGCTGAAGGCCCGACCACCGATGGTAGGGCAGTTGGGGCGGGGGACGTGGAGCAGACCAGAGCCAGAGGAACGGAGGGTACGGGCAGGTAGGTAGGGGGATAGTAGGTTGGAGAGGTAGGAGGGAGCAAGGCCGTGAATGGCCTTGTAGGTGAGGATGAGGATCTTGAAATCAATCCTCTGGGGGATGGGGAGCCAGTGGAGGCGAGCGAGGGTGGGAGTGATGTGGTCCCGAAGCCTGGTGCGGGACAGTACACGAGCTGCAGAGTTCTGAATGACCTGCAGCTTGTGGAGGGAGGTGCCGGGAAGGCCGGCGAGGAGAGAGTTCCCATAGTCCAGCCTTGAGGTGACAAAGGCGTGGACCAGGGTTTCAGCAGCGTGAGGGGTGAGGTAATGCCGTAGTCTGGCGATGTTCCGAAGGTGATGGAAGGCGGTGCCAGTTGTGGTGCGGATGTGAGGGAGAAAGGACAGCTCAGGGTCGAACAAAACGCCGAGGTTCCTGACTGGCTTTGAGAGGTGGAGAGTGCAGCCTTGGATGCTGATGGTGTCAGCGCCTGAAGTGCGGAGGCACTGACGTGAACCAATCAGGAGGGCCTCGGTTTTTCGCACGTTGAGCTGAAGAAAGTTGTCTCTCGTCCAGGATTCGATGTCGGACAGGCAGCTGTCAGGACATCGGTGGTCGTGGAGTTGAGAGTAGAGGAGGAAAGGTAGAGTTGGGTGTCATCCGCATACATGTGGAAGTTAACTCCATGTCTGCGGATGATGTCACCGAGGGGGAGCATATAGAGGGTGAAGAGGAGGGGACTGAGGACAGAGCCCTGAGGGACACCACATGAGACAGTACGGGGGGTGGAGGAGAAGCCATTCGTCGAGAAAAAGTCCCAACATGGAGCTTGAACCCACAACCTTCTTACTCAGAGGCAAGAGTGCAACTGACATTTAAGTGCAGTTTGAAGGGCAGTGTTGAGAATCGCCAAAAATGATTTCACATCAGACGGAACAGACAGCACAGATTTCTATCCCATTAGTTGGGGTTGCTTTCACCATCGGGGCCAGGTGGTGAAAGGCCAGGTTGCTAACTTATTGCAGTGATACCTTATTTACGTTTAGGTGCCATAACTGCCATGAGTATCCCACTGTGCAATGTAATGGGAGCCCTGAACTATTTGTGGAAGCAAAGCCAAAATCTACACATGACCTAGTAAGACAGGTGTTAAAAAAGGTTACAGTACCTTGTAATTTATTATAGCCCAGCTCTATCAAGGGAGGAAATGACTTCTGTATTTGTAATGTGCATGACGCCATTTCCCAGATATTCCTGCAACTTCTAGCATAATAACACAGGGGAGAAGCTAGAAATAGTTCTATGTATTCTGATAATAATATAATAATAATCCTTGCATTTGATATATCACTTTATCACGTCGTCGAGAAGTCTCAAAGCCCTTCACAGAATTGACTGAATATTTTGTGGGCGAAACGGGTCAACCAATCTCGCACAACAGTGTCCCACAAACAGTCGTGGATTGAGTGAGTAAATTATTTTTTTAAAAATTGTTTTTGAAGGGATTATTACCCCCAGAAAGCGATCCACCAATTGACTAACAACCGGGTTCCTACTTACTGCTAGGTCAACAGAGATGTGTGGAGTAAGGAAACTTGCCTGAGGTTTCACCCTACCCGGGGAGTGAAGATGAAGATGCTAAAGGGCATACAAAAACTCAAGATTAATAACTGGGCCAAAGGAACTTAACAATCATGATACTGGATTGACTAAGGCTACATGTTAGGTGTCAGCCTGGCTCAGTCAGTAGCACTCTGACTTTCAACTCACATATTCTAGGCTAACCCTTCAATAACATCAACAACAACTTGCATTTATATAGGGCCCACCATGTGGGTAGAGTCTCGGAGTGCTTAACTGCGGAGTGGTCTGGCACCGAGCTGGAAAGGGAACTGAGGTGACCAAAGGCATGGTTGAAGAGGAAAGTCTTCAGGTGTAATTTGAAGTGAGCTGCGAGGGGGCAAGACAGAGGAATTGAAGCAGGGAGTTCTAGAGATTCGAGGCATAGTGGCTGAAGGCAAGGTCGCCAATTGTGGAGCAGAGGGGACAGGGACAAGCAGAAGACCTGAACCAGGTGATATACTCCAGTATAGTCTGGGTTGTGCTCCATTGTCTGAGGTGCCATCCTTCAGATGAACCATTAAAACAAGCCTGTTCAGATGGATGTTAAAGATGCAGTGGCACTATTTGAGGTCCAGAATCCTTTGACACACTTTCAAACATCTTCCTGCTGTGAAAAGCAATATATCAAATGCAATGATTATTGCAACAACTGCAAACTGATCGTTGGACTCAAGGCTGAAGCGGTCAGTCTTAGTGAGCGACTGGCCACCCATCAAAGTATTAAGGGGGATGAGAATTTTATAAATGAGGTATTAGAGGAGAACATGCTGGGGGACAGAGTAGGAGAGAAGTCCCCATTACCCAGAAGTCGTGGGTGTGTCTCTGCTAGAAAAGACTCTGAAAGTCATGCTCAGGCAATGAGATAGGAACAGGCATTTCTGATGAAAGTGTGTGTGTG
Source organism: Callorhinchus milii (assembly GCF_018977255.1). Classification (NCBI taxonomy): domain Eukaryota; kingdom Metazoa; phylum Chordata; class Chondrichthyes; order Chimaeriformes; family Callorhinchidae; genus Callorhinchus; species Callorhinchus milii. The sequence goes on along the minus strand of NW_024704743.1, from coordinate 7,555,648 downwards.
TGTGAGAGAGTGAGTGGGTGAGGGAGAGAGATTATGTGTGTGAGAGAGGGCTAAGAAAGGAGGAGCATGAGAGAGAGAGCCTGTGAGAGGGGGAGAGAGAGCAAAGAGAGATTGAGAGAGAGAGGGGGGCAGAGTGTGAGAGGAGGAGAATGTGTGTGAGCGATACATTTTTTCACACAGCGAATTGTTTGGTTCGAGAATGCCTTGACTGAAAGGCTGTTGGAAGCCGATTCGATAACAACTTTTAAGAGAGAAATAGATAACTATTTGGGAAGGACAAGTTTGCAGGTCTATGGGGAGAGCGCAGGGGAGTGGGATTGATTTTGGGCTGAATGGCCTCCTTCTGTGCCGTATAACTCTATGATTCTATTCATCATAAATGTCATGTGACGTTTCATTCACTGATGAGTCAAATGTTCATTTGTTAACAAGAGTAAAGCTTCCATGCCACTAAAAGTCACATTGTGGTTTGCAGTTACACTTCGTAAAGCCTTGTCCACCAAAAACAGACTGTGCAGCGATAGCGTCACGGAGTGACACTGACTTCTCCTGGTTGACGCAGGTCTCTGTTAACAATCGTTGTGGGCAGAGGTCAAATTGGTTCCTGGAACAGTGACCCCTCAGGATGCCAGCCTTCACTGCTATCCAGTACTGACTGGTCAATGTCTAAATCTCTATTAATTATAACACGAAGGATGTTCCTGGAATACCTTTTATTCCTGACCTCTTGACGTGAAAGGCGTAATGTAATTTGTTGTTGTTGTTGTTGTTGTTATTGCCCAATGCTGGGATCACTCTTTCACGAAACTCCTGACTCGTAATTTCAGCGATTTCATGGTTTCACAATTTTATTGAAAATTTCAGGAATTTCATGAAATCCTGGGTTTCACAATTTTACTGTAACATTTATAAATTCCAGTATTGAAGCACAAGTGAGAGAGGATATAAAAAAAGGAAAGGGCAGCCACAGAATCACTTTGGGTAGAATTAATAAATGGCAACAGAGGTAAACTATTATTGAGGTTTTCCTATAGACCCCCAGTCCAGGATGACAGCCTTCATCTGGAACTTTGGGATGAGATAAGGAAGGCGGCTAGTAAGGAACCAACTATCGTAGTTGGAGATTTTAACTTACCAGGAATTGATTGGGATAAAAATGTGTCTACTGGTAAGATAGGGAAGGAATTTCTAGAGTTAAAGGAAGAGTGTTTTTGACTCAGTTTGTAAAAGAGCCAACAAGGGGAAATAACATTTTGGATTTGGTTATGAGTAACAGGAACGATCCAATCTCCAACACAAAGGTGGGTGAGGGATTAAGCAACAGTGATCCTAATGTTATCACATTTGATATTACACAAATTGCTGAGGTTATAAAAACAAAAACAAAATTGCTAATTTTTAAGGTCAATTTTATGCGATAGAGAAATTTTGTTAGAGCAGGCCTGGCAGGTTTAAACATGGCTAAGGGAGCAGAGAAACTATGGAGCTGATTCAAGGAGGTAATTCGGAATGCAATGGATCAATGTGTACCCTTGCAAAGCAAAGGTACCAGGCTTAAGGGCACTCCCCTGGTTGGAGGGGCCACAAAACAACTCATAAAGAGGAAAAAAAAGGCATTGAAGGTCATAAAGGAAAATGGCACAGGCGAAAGATGGACTCATTACCAGAAGGCACGCTAGGATTGTAAGAAAGGTATCCGGAGCAAAGAAAATTTTTGACCTGAACATGGCAAGAGATGTGAAGGATAACAATAAAATGCTTTTCAGTTACATTAAAAGAAAAAGAAAACGAGGGATGGAATAAGGCATTGAAGGTGAGATCGGGTGAGGATATGACAAATGATGCTACACAAGCCGTAGAAGTACTGAATACGTTTTTTGCCTCAGCTTTTAGTAAAGAGCAGATGAGAAATTTATTGGATCTGGAAGGAGAACATTGGCAAGTTGTGACACTATACATAGAGTTTGGCATGGTTGCTAAACAACTGTTCAAACTTAAGGTAAACAAATCACAAGGGACGGACACATTGCATCTGAGGATTCTTAAGGAACTAAGGGAGGAAATTTCAGGAACTCTGGCACAAATCTTTCAGAAATCATAGGATACCGGAGAAGTGCCTGGGGACTGGAGAAAAGCAGATATTGCACCTATTTTTAAAAAAGGTAGCAAAAGTGACCCAGGAAAGTACAGACCAGTGAGTTTGATGTCCATTGTGGGTAAAGTTATGGAGACTCATAAAAAAAAGGTCATGGAGCATCTGAACAGTAATAAAATGATAAAAGATAGCCAATATGGATTTAGGAAAGTGAGATTCTGCCAAACTAATTTACTGTTTTTCTTTGACTGTGTGACAAAGGAGCTGGATAAGGGTTAAGGCAGTGGATGCTGAATATCTGGATTTCAGTAAGGCCTTTGATACAGTTCCTCGTAAAAGGCTGGTACTGAAAATAAAGAAAGCAGAAGTATCTTGCAATGGATACACGATTGGTTGACCGATAGAACCCAGAAGATGGTGGTACAGGGAACGTCATCAGGCTGGGAGAATGTTGCCAGGAGTTCCACAGGGAACCTCTTTTATTTAACATCTTCATAAACCGCTTGGAGTCACACGCACAGTGGCTAAATTTGCAGATGACACAAGGCTAATGAAAATTGCAAGTATGAACATAATAGGTTACAGAAGGACTTGAACATTCTTGGGAATTGGGCAGGTCAATGGCAGATGAAATTTAATGTAGAGTAATACAAAGAGGGGTCAAAAAATCCAGGAAGGGATTATTATTTAAATGGTAAGAAAATAATCTGTATGGAAAATTTAGAGGACCTGGGGATTCTGATTGATAATAAATTGAAGTTATCCCAACAGTGCTCTGTTACAGCAAGTAAGGCAAACCAGATGCTTGGCTGTATTAAAACAACAGCAAAATTACATTTGTACAGCGCTTTTCACATTGGGAGGACATCCCAAGGCACTGGACAGTCAGTGTTTCAGACCCAAGCTGAGTCGAAAGGGCAATATTGAGCCGAAATAATGGGGTAATCCTGCCACTTTATATATCACTGGTGTGACCGCACTTGCATGCAGTTCTGGTCATCACAATATAAAAAGGATTTTGCAGTGATTGAGAGGGTACAAAGGAGGGCAACCAAAATGATTGAGGGGATGGAGAGATTGAACTATGAGGAGCGATTAGATAAACTGGGAATGTTTGCACTGAAGAAGAGAAGGATGTGGTTATGGTCTTTAAGATTCTGAAGGGAATAGATAATGTCGACCATGATAAGCTGTTTTATGTTGTGTTGAACAGTAGAACCAAAGGATATGGCCTGAAATTGAAGGAGGGTAAATTCAGAACAAATCTATGGAAACCCTGCTTCAATGAGCGAGTAGTAAACTTATAGAACAGGCTTCCTAGGGAGACAGTGAAGCAGAAAATGTTCAAACCACAAAATACTGCAGATGCTGGAAATCTGAAACAAAAACGGAGAGAGCTGGGAAAACTCAGCAGATCAGGCAACATCTATAGAGAAAGGAAAGTGAATAAAAGTTTCAGGTCTACGACCCTTTGTCAGAACATAAGCATAAATGTTGTTTGTTTCAAGAACAAATTAGACAGATATCTGCTGGAAAATAACATCTCAGGATACAATATATAGCTTGGGGCATGACATGTCAAGCGTCTGCCAGGATGGTGGAAGGTGAACTAGATGGACCTTGGTCTTTTTTCGCCTTGCAAATTTTTATGTTCTTATTAAGACTTAATTTAACAATTTGACAAATACTGGATGCTCTGAAATACTAAACCCAGGTGGAATTTTTCCCACAAAAGTTAAGTGTGATTTTAAATGATGCAGTAATTCGTAAGGACAATCAGTAGAGTATCTGTGGTCATAAAATGGTTGGGGTGTATGGTTGTTAAAGTTACAGGGAGCTGGAAATTAAGCCCAGTTGTAAATTAATTACGGTGGCACCATAAACATTAGCCAGACGAGACATGCAGAGAGGATTTATTGTGTGATTATTACCTCGGAAATCTTTCAGTTCAGAGGTCAATGTTCCTATGGAGACAGTGCCAGGCAAGCAAGGTTAACAAGGATGATTTCAGGAACTGGGTCTTTAATATATTGGGAGAGATACAACAGTTCAGCTCTTGTCAATAGGTGGCTGCCTGTCTCACTTGGTAGCGCCCTCGTCTCTGGGGCAGAAGCTTTGAGTTCAAGACTTATTCTCTGGAACTCCATCCTGGAGTCCCTCCAACTTGTCCCCTCCCTCGCCTCTTTCAAGGTCCATCTCAGGCCTACCTCTCTGACCAAGCCTTCAGTCATCTTTCCCCTCCTCATCCCTCCTCGGCTGTCACCCCCGGCACGGATGCTAAGCCTGGGCTGTAAAGCATCTTGGGACGTACTCCCGACGTGAAAGATGCTATACAATTATAAATTTGTATTGTATTGTATTGTATTGAGCTGATAGTCTTGGCTAAAGCTCCAGTACAGTACTGGGGTAGTGCTGCACCATCAGGGATACAAACCTTGTTGAATGGAAGTTCTGTTTGCCTGTTCATTGACTGGGAGTTAAAGATCCCACTGTATTGCTCAGAACATAAGGGGAATTTCTCCTGGTGCCCTAGACTTTGCAGTGTTAAAATGGCTGTTGTGTTTATACAGAAAAAATAGTCTCTACACATGACAGTAATTTGAAGTCATTTCAACTCTAAAAGTTCAAGTTCTTGTTTGCATTTCAAGAGCAATTTTCAATATGCTGAGAGGTGCAATGATAGAGGTCTTTGCATCTGTTTGGCTTATACCTTATTTGTCCTCCTGACGTGAAAGGCGCTATACACATGTAATTTTGTGGTTGATGTTGTAAAACCGTGAGCACAGAATTAGAGAACACAGGTTAACAAGCAAGATGACAGATTTTTCCCTCAGAATCAGTTAGAAGTGAGATCAGAAAACCTTTCTTCATATAAATGGTTGCGAATATATGGAATGCACTGGCTCAGGAGTCAGAAGATACAGAATCAATTTGGATGTTTAAACAACAATTTATATTTATATAGGGCCTTTCACATCAGGAGGACATCTTAAAGCACTACACACAGTTGACTAACAGAAGATGAGTGGGCTGGGGGTGGGGGGGGAGGTGGCCAAAAACTTGGTCAAGATAGGTTTTGAAGGAAGGGAGAGAGCGAGCAAAACAGAGGGACTCTGGGATGGAATTCCAGAGAGCAGGAACAGCAGTGGAAGTTTACCGATGGTGGGGCAGATCTTAACATTATAATAAGAGTTACAATGTCGATGGCTCATTATGTGTTCACTTTTTGTGCATTCTTCAACTTAGTTAGAGCCAAATCATCTACTCGTGCTGAAACCATTTATTCATTAATAAAACTCCTGCTGTGAGTTGTAATCATCTGGTTCCAAAACATGTGTGCAGCATGCAAGGCGGGGCTATTTCCAGTCACATCCAACCCTGGCCATAGTTCAAAGCCTTTACCCCAGCATAACCAGAGGCTATAAAGTGCATCTGTACTTGCTCACAGCATTGTTTTAGTACAATTATGGGTGGATCTATTTCTATCAACCACAGAAGTGCATGGAATGTCCGCTTGAGCAGATTGTGTTCTATTTGGATTGTGCGCTACAAACCGCTGCGTTTTGCATAGCAAAGGAAGGTTTACGTCAGTCAATCTGTAGATGTTAATAATAATAACCCTTACATTTGATATAGCGCCTTTCACATTAGGAGGATATCCCAAAGTTCTTCACGGGAAATATTGTAAAGTGTCGTGACTATATGTTTTGCGCAAGGATATTATGTCATCCAAAAGTAAAACTATACCATCAAAAGGAACACATATACTATTATACCAGCTAATGTATGTTATTATGCAGCTAAGTCTCTAAACTCAGAATCCCCCTCACCCCCAATCCTCTGTCTCATCCCTTCTGTCTGTAAATCTAGCTCGGGGGCATTATTCTAAGTCAAGAATGCTATATAAATAAATAATATACAATGCAAGTTGTTGTTGTGGAAAATGAACAACTGGGAATGGTTGAACTATGATGTGAAGGAAGCTTTTCCTGGCAACCCAGCCAACAATTAACTTGGTTGCTCAATTCATGGCTGTTTGTGGGACATTCCTGCGTGCAAATTGGCTACAGATACTGTCACAACACGTCACAGTAAATCCTGTAAAGCCCTTTGAGACATCCTCCTGATGAGAAAGGGGCTAAACCAAATGCAAATACAAGGATTATTATTATCATGTGCATCTCAGATCAATATCCTGGGTAATGCTAATCACTTCCTGGACCTTAAATCCTCCTAGTCTTACCCTGTTAAATCGATTTTGTCTTAAAATTTAAGATCAGGCGAAATTTGGAAAAAATTTAGTTCAGCCTTCATTTGGAAACTGATTTTCTATAGTTCTTAAAAATTAAGAACGATGTAAGAATTTCCAACAATTCTGCACAATCTTAAATTTGCAACATAGGAAAACAGGAACAGGAAGAGGCCATCCAGCCCATCGAGCTTGTTACAACAACTGATTAGATCTTAGCAGAACTACTCTATCACCCAAGTATCTGACTATTTGTCTTTTAAACATCCCTACTGGCTAAGAGTAAGTGGAATTTTGGGGATTACATGTTTCTACTGTGAACATAGCTGGTTGCATCGGTGACAATCCAACTTAAACATGATCTCTAGGTTTTACTTTGCAGCATTGGGAGGGGAGAGATGAGGGAAGGGGAAAAAATGGAGAACGCATTCTTTAAGATATTGTCTTGTGACTTGATTTCCCAGAGCACTGGAAAATATTCTTTCAAGCGTCAGACTGTTTGCCATCAGGCTGCAAGGCGTATTGTGAGATTTTCCAGAGCGTAATAACCTCGTTGTTATTATTTCATTTACATTCTTGAATCGTCTGCAAATACATCTCAACATCTGCAGGATTCGCCATGGACTTCTATCATTTGAATCCCCTCAGTTATTACCTCAGCCTTCCAACAACACTTTGATCATTCTTCCCAGATGTCAGCAAATAAGGAAAGGAGGAACTTGTATTTTGATAGCGTCTTATCACGTCAAAACATCTCAAAGTGCTTCACGAATAATTACTATCAAGCTTTGCACCAGCCAAGTTCCACAAAGAGCCACGAGATGAATGATCAATTAATCTGAAGGACTGTTGTCTAAGATATTGTTATGAGAAACTCACTTCCTTTTTGAATAGTTTCCTGACATCCTGAAATCAAGCAGACGGAACGTCAATTTTTTAAATTTAATCTGAATGATACCTTGTCCACAATGCAGCTCTTGCCCAGTACGGCAGTAGGGCATCAGCTGCTTTTGGAAAGCTGTAATGTTTACATATGGTTCTCAAAACATATTTGCAACATCAGGAGTTAGTTTGTAGCCTGAAAACTGTTTCCATTTAATGTGCTCTTTGTTAGAGTGATTCACCAGCACTTCAATCACACTCATGTAATGAAGTGAAAGACACAGAGCAAAAACCTTATTGTTGTAGCTGAATTGTTGCAGACTCAAATATGTTTTAACCATTAACTGACATTTTTGTACATTATTAGTGGGCAGTAGGAAATAAACTAAAGGTAAAATTTGCGGTGTTCTTTAAAGCATTCTTAAAGCTTTCTTCTAGGAAAGCTTTAAGGAACCTCAGGAAGGAACCTCTTCTGGTTGGAGTCCCATAGTGTAGTGGTTAGTGCGCTTGCCTCACAAGTGAAGTTCTAGATATCTTGACAACGTGATAAGGCACTATATCACTATATCTCGACAACATGATAAGGCACATAGATTCCTGTAGTGTGGTGGTTAGCAAGCGAGAGGATCCAGGTTTGATTTCCGGACGGGGTGAAACCTTGGCCGAAACTAAGGTTCTGTCCTTGTATGGTTCAGGTGCTATCTCTCACACCATCTCCAAATTGTCTCCACCAACGGTTTCTCTTCCAGCCCCCGCACAGTTTCAGGTGGTGTTCTTCGGGGCTCTGTCCTCGATCCTCTCCTTTTCAACCTCTACCTCTCCTCCTTAATGACATCATCTACAGACATGGGGTTCAACTTCCACATGTACACGGATGACACCCAACTCTATCTCCTCCACCCTCCATTCCAGGACAACTGACGTTCCGACAGACTGTCTGTCTGACATCAAGTCCTGGATGAGAGCCAACTTTCTACAGCTGAATGTCAGCGAAACTGAGGTCCTCCTGATAGGCTTGCATACCTCAGGCACTGGCAGCATCAGCATCCATGGTTGCACACTCAACCTCACCAAGTCAGTTAGGAACCTGGGCATCTTGTTCGGTCCTCAACTGTCATTTCTCCCCCATATCCATGCCATGACCCGTTCTGCCTTTCCGCACCTCCGTAACATTGCCCGACTGCGCCACTGTCTCACCCCTCAGGCCGCTGAGATCCTCATACACGCATTCTTCACCTCAAGGCTCGACTATGGAAACTCTCTCCTTGTCGGCCTCCCCAATTCTTCCCTCCACAAGCTGCAGATCATCCAGAACTCTCCTTCACCAAGCTCTATGACCCCATCACCCCCAACCTCGACCGGCTCCACTGGCTCCCCATCCCTCAGAGGATAGAATTCAAAATCCTCGTCCTCACTTTCAAGGCCCTCCACGGCCTTGCCCCCTCCTATATCTCTGACCTGCTGACCCGCTTTCAACCTGTCTGCTCACTCCACTCAGCAGGCTAAGGCCTTCTCCATGTCTCCCACCCTACCATAGGCTTTCAGTCTTTCTGCCCCCACTCTTTGGAACTCCATCCTACAATCCTTTCACCTCACTCCCTCTCTTGCCTCCTTCAAAGTACATCTCAAGACCCTCCTTTTCGACCGTGCCTTCAGCCCTGCTCCTACCTCTTCTGCCCTCCCTCATCCCAACCCTGCCCCCCACCATGCTCAGGTCCTGATCCCTGACTATTCAGCTCTTTGGGACGTCCTCCCGACGTGAAAGACACTTTACAAATGTAATTTTGTTGTTGTTAAGCAACTTTCCTTACTCCACACACCTCCGTATACCCAGCAGTAAGTAGGAACCTGGTTGTCATTCGATTGGCGGATCTCTTTTTGAGGGTAATAATCCCTAAAAAAAGTTTTAGAAACTCAATCCACGACTGTTTATGGAACACCTCTGTGCACAATTGACTGCCTTGTTTTGCCCACAAAACACACAGTCAATCCACTTTACAGTATATTCTGTGAAGCGATTTGAGATGTGTCAACAATGTCATAAGGCGCTGTATCAAATGTAAGGTTTATTATTTTTATAAGAGTCTTCTCAGCAATCTTCAGCCCCAGAGGATTTTGCATTCTGCTTGTCATATCCTGCTTAGTTTGGGCGCAGGTTGGCAAAATACAAAGTTTGGGAATCCCTGTCTGTGTATTGAGGGTAAGACTGGATTTTAACAACAACAACTTGCAGTTATACAGTGCCCTTCACATTAGATAATGTCTTGTAGAGCATTGTAGAGTCGTGGGTTTGGATGCCAAGCCAGGGAGGGAGAAGAAGGTGGTGACCATAGGTGCAAGTGAAGAGGTTGAAGAGATAGAAATAGAGTGAGGCGTGTGGAATTTGCTGTGGATGGGGATATGGGTGGAGGAGTTTGGGATTAGCTGGAATTTATGGATGGCGGAAGTGGAGAGATCAGTGAGGAGTGTGTTTAAAAAATCAAGGCAGGAGGTGACAAGGCATAGATGAGTTTAACCAAAAGCGAAGAAATGTATGGGTACATAGGAAAACATTATTGGCAATAAGATCATTCAGATTTCTGTAGTTTGACCACTGACTGACCATAGCTTATCAATGTGCTCCACTTAGCATCCTACAACAGTGCAAGAGCTTCCCCTACTGGCGTATTTGCTTCTCCTTGTGATTTCTGGAAGGGCTGTTAGGATACTTCACTATGATGATGACTCATTGTATTGGATAACCTTCTGACTCAGACACGAGATTGCTACCAACTGAGCCCGGCTGACCACAGATGCCCAATCCCATTTATTTATTTTGTGTCTCTTCATTTTACCTCCTCCAACATCTTCAATTGGCCCAACAGTTGATTCTGGAACGATTGAGTCACTGAATGACTCAGAATAAATAATGGCCTCGATTATGCACTTATGGTTCCTGGGTCTGTTGTCAATGTGGGTCTCTGATACTGCAATAATAGTTATCTTTCTGAAAATGATCCGAGTGTTTTCCTGTTTGAATTTCATGGCAGACTTGCCTTCTGGCATCACATGTCAGACAATTCCCTGAGTGTCCAAGAGCTCCTCACATTACACTGTTGTTTTCTTTCTGTAAGAATTGCTTGCGATGAGCTCTTTGTTGGTCAAATCCATTAGGGTTACAAGAATAATGATGCTTGCATTTGGTATAGCATCTTATCATGTCACTGAGACATCGCAAAGCTCTTCACAGGATTTTATTGTGAGGTTTAGGGTTAGGGTATTTGCAGGCAAATGCTGCAACCAGTCTGTGCAACACAAAATTACATTTGCATAGTGCCTTTCATGTCAGGAGGACATCCCAATTTGCTGGAATATCCACCAAACAGCTGTGAAGTGAATGACCAATTTTATGTGGGAGATTGTTGGCCAGGACACTGGGAGAAAGTCCCTTTTCTGTTTGATTAGTGCCAAGGGATCTTTAATATTCACTTAAATAGATATAAGGGATCTCAGTTTACTGCCTCATCCAAAGGACAATATCTCCGACAATGCAGTACTCTCCCAGTTGACTAAATGCTTAAGTAAGAAAAGCTGATTAAATTAAACTGATCCATAGAGTGAGTTACAATGCATCTATTTCCATTAAGTGAAGCTCAGAAGTCTGATCACATGATAGTTGACTGGCCATTTGGGGCAGTAGATGATTAGACTGGCTCTTGAGTTACATACGTAACTGCAGAGAGACAATGAGTTTGGCAGTGTGTAGCTCTGGGCCTCTATAGCTCTGAGCATTGGCAACCCCTTTAGATCAAGTTTTGTTTCTTGGGAAGCAATTCACCATGATAGCCCTAAGAAGCAGATTATGTTACCTACCGATTGCATCACCAATACACAGGATTTATAATAAAACGCTGTTTCCAAGCCAAAATGTAATTGAATGAGGAACTGTGGTGAATTGGCAAGAATCTGAATGAATGTTACAGAGCTTCTCACTCTAAGTGATGTTTGTTTTATAAATTAGATATTGAAAACAATTTTTTTCTGTAACTGGTTTGATATTCAGGCGCTGGCCATATTGATCTTCCCTATTGTTCACTGCATCTGACTCATTTTTAAAAAAGAAAAAAATAATTTGGACACTTCAATCCACGACTGTTTGCGGGAAACTGCTGTGCGCAATTGGTTGCCGCATTTCACCCACAAAATGTTTTACAGTATATTCTGTGAAGCGCTTTGAGATGTCTCGAAGACGTGATAAGGCTCTAAATCAAATGCAAGGATTATTATTATTATCCTGTGGAGAAGTTCTGTGTTTGTTCGATCCTTTAAAATGTTCATCCTCTGACCACACCAGCTTACTTCCATCTCAGACACGGTCAAAGAGATAGATTTTGAGGTGGGACTTGAAGACAGGTAGAGAGGGCGCGGAGAGTCGAAACTGAGGAGTAGACAGGGGTCAGAAGTTAGAGGCGTGGAATACGTAAACTAGGCAACTGATGGTAGAAAGGAATTGGATAAATAGTTGAGGGAAAATATTAAAGGGTATGAGAAAAAAACCTAGGGATAAAATCAAAGAGGATATCTCCAGCACAGACATGACAGGGACAATGACTCATTCTGTGTAAACTTTTACACAGTAAACTTTTTGTGATCTACCAAACCTCAAAAGTAAACAAGCAAGAAGTCAAGAATATTTATGAAGCCCATACCTCAAACTGCTCAACCCTGACCTGCTACTCTCCCTTCTCCCTGCCCTCCCTCTCACCACTTCCTTTTCCAAGCCACAGCTGTACAGAAACTATCATGGCCTGTGGTGTTTTTAATCAACTCAGTGTGCACCAATACTGTTCTTAACAAGATCTTACTGTATACATGATAATAATAATGCTTGCATCTGATATAGCATCATTTATCACGCTGTCAAGACATCTCCAAGCAATTCACAAGTGTTATTGTAAAGCAGCGTGATTGTGTGTATTTTGTAGAGGAACATGGCAACCAATTTCCTACTGCAATGTCTCACTGTCAGCCATGGAGTGGATGACAAATTTGATATGGGGGATTGTTGGCCAGGACACCAGGAGAAACACCCTTCCCTTTTTGAATAGTGCCATGGGATCTTTTATATCCTTTGCACAGGCAGTTTAACATCTCACCTGAAGGTCAACAAGTTCCAATGTGAGACAACCTTAGGACTCAGAGACGAGAGTGCTACCAACTGACCCAGTCTCACACACATACACACACACACACGCATTAGCCTTGGGATCTCCTCCTGACGTGAACAGTACTATATAAATTTATTGTTGTTGTTATTTGCTGCTAACGCACAGAGAAGCAAGACATTCCACCTGGGTCTAGATTTTTGAAGTTTGAAACAGATTTTTCTGTACGTTTCTTTTAAGAACCGCAGAAAAGGTTCACACTGAATTTAACAATTTTCCAAATTCCAAATTCAAATTCAGCACGCTCTAAAATGCTACATAAATAGAGTAAATCTAGACCGCTGTCTCCCTGGGCCTCTGGGTGAGTTTTTCCCTCAAAGAATATGAATGGGGGAAAAGAGTAGAGAATTCCACATGATGTCCAATGATAACAGTGATAGCTTTGCTTTCTAAGCCAGTTGACAATTTTGTGCAGTTTCAATGCTCCGTCCAGCTGCCACCTTGTGGCATATTTGAGAATTGTGTTATGCTTTTCCAGGCGCTGCTCCTGATAAAGCTAACATTTCCTAATAGCTGAGAATTCACACACATTTGGAGATGATGTTCTGTCTGGGTCTAGATTTCTGACTGTCAATTCACTTTACAATATATTCTGTGAAATACTTTGAGACGTCTCAACAACATGATAAGGCGCCATATCAAATTCAAGGATTATGATTATTATTATTCTCCTGATTGGCTCCCGTCAGCGCCTCCTCATCTCAAGTCCTGACAGCATCACAATCCCTGGTCGCACACTCCACCTTGCTAAGCCAGTCTGGAACCTTGGGGTCTTGTTTGACATTCAACTGTCCTTTCTACCCCACATCTGCGCTATGACTCACTCTGCCATCCCCCACTTCTGCAACGTCACCCGGATCCGCCTCTGTCTCACAGCGCAGGCCACCAAAACCCTTAATTACATCAATGCGCGACTATGCAAACTCACTGTTTGTCCGCCTCTCCAACTCCTCCCGCCACAGGCTGCATATCATCCAGAACTCTGCAGCCCGTGTCCTCTCCCACACCAGGCTCCTCGACCCGATCACCCCCATTCTCGCCCAACTCCACAGGCTTCCCATCACACGGAGGATAAAGTTCAAGATCCTGGTCCTCACCTTCAAAGCCCTCCACGGTCTTGCTCCCCTCTATCTCTCTGACCTCATAACCTCCTACCATCTTGCTCGCTCCCACCGCTCAGCGGGCTCTGGCCTGCTTCACTCCCTTCCCTCCCCATCACCTCCCCCCTTCCCTCCCCTCACCCTGACCATTTCCCCCCTGCTCGGGTCTTGACCCAACTGTCCAACCGCCACTCTGCACCCACCCTCTGGAACTCCATCCCGCAGTCCCTCTGTCTCGCCCCCTCCCTCGCCTCCTTCAAGACCCACCTCAAGACCCTCATCTTCGACTGTGATTTTGATCTCCCTGCTTCCCCCCCTACCCTCCCCTCTCCCCCACCCCGACTCCAGGCTTGGGTCCGTAACTCTGTCTGTCCAGCACCTTGGGACGTCCTCCCGACGTGAAAGGCGCTATGCAAATGTAATTTTTTTGTTGTTGTTCTTTGTATGCAGCCTTTCAGAGGAACCAGAATTCGGCAAATTGTTGAATTCAATCTTAATTTTGAAGTTGTTTTCTCTTGTAGTTTTTTTTGGTCAGTCGGGTATCTGACACATGCAGAAAACATCATTATCCAAACCAAACTGAGAATTCCACGCATCACACCTATATACGGATATTCCAAAGACGTTTATTGGATTGTAGGGACACATCCTGCTTATCTAATTCCGGAAAGTATTAGGCGCAGGTTGACATGATCTGAGACATGGGGACCCCAAAGTGTGTTTTGGGATAACTGCTGGAGTCTAACCAGTTAAAACCACACAGCTTGTCATTGATAGCACTGATTGCTTATCCAGCTAGGACCATGCTACCCATTGGGACTTTGGCTTGCACGGTTAACAACAACAACAAAATTATGTTTGTATAACACTTTATACATTAGGAGGACGTCCCAAGGTGCTGGGCAATCAGTGTTTTGCACCAGAGCTGGAGGTCGGAATCGAGGAGGGTGGAGGGCAGGGTTGGACGGAGGGTAATCGAAGACACGGTCGATGGAGAGGGTCTTGAGACGGGTCTTGAAGGAGGCAAGGGAGCGGGCGAGGCAGAGGGACTGCGGTATGGAGTTCCAGAGGGTGGGGGCAGAGTGGTTGAAGTGTCAGTCAGGACTGAGCTTGACTGCATTCTTATTTACTGCTAAGGAAAGAAGGGGAAAAAAAGCACAGGTTATTCAAGCAGAAATTGAACATTAAATCTTTTTTTGATCATTTTTTCCTCTGAAGATGGTGACTCATTCTGGGCATGACTCCACAGGTAATAGCAGCTCTGATTCCCTGCCAGAACCTTGCCCAAGTCGCTATTCTTCACCTCTAAACGTAGCCAGTGAGAGTTGACGGCTTCTTTTTGAAAGTATGGGTGAAATCAATCCTGTTACTTGCTGCCGGCCCAACATTTCACATTGTTTGAATCTTCAGGTTGTTGTCTTACAGTTTAAGATCCTGCAAAACTTTCTGTAAACTTTTCTAAACACCAAAATCTGAATTTTGTCTTCCAAACTGACTGAACTAAATATTTTTTTACAAAAATCTGCACAATCTTAAATGCTATACAGTGAGTCTGTATATCTGTGTGCGTGCTCATATATGCCTGTGAGTCCTTGTGTATGTGTATGTGTGTCACACACACAAGGGCATTTATTATATGTGTGGGTGTATAACTGAGTGTGTGTAGGAATGTGTTCTCTTGTGTGTGTGAGTATGTGTTTGTGAGAGTATGTGAAGATGTGCATGTGCGAGCGATTGTGCTCACGTGAATGTGCGGGTGAGTGTGTATGCGTGAGTATGAGGGAATGTTTGTGTGCATGTGAGTATGTGAGTGTTTGTGTGTGTGTGTAAGAGAATGTGATTATGTGAGTGTTTGTGTGTGTGTGTAAGAATGTGTGCATGAGTATGTGTCTTTGGGTGAATGTAAGAGTGAGTATGTGAGAGTGTGTGAGAGTGAATGTGTCAGAGTAAGTGTGTACGGAGTACTGAAAATAATAAAAAAAAGTAATGTTGAAAAGAACATTATAATCTATTAAACTGATTTATTACATTTTTTGCACATAGGCTGCAAATAACAAAGTAATGTCCATGTATTAAACGTTCTGTAGCTATGGTTAATCGTTTCTCTATTTGGGTAAATAAACAACTTTAAACAGGATCCAAATACTTGAATTGCTGCCTAATTGCAATGCTGCCCAACCACGTTAACCTTTTCTCTTCAAACTATCATCCAGACACATTCAGCAAAGCTTTGTTTCCAAAGTCAATTGGGCAGCTGCTTTTCTGATCCAGCTGAGTGATTAAATGCTGTGTCTCATTTTTCGCTTTGACTAACATATACAAATGTGGTGTTGCATGTGATCTTACCTCACACTCTGAGTGTAAAATAATCCACACCAGGCCCATCAAATCCTTAACCCAGCTGTTAACCATCATGCTGTGGCTGTGATTCAGAGTTCTGTTTACACTGAAGACAAGAATAAAGACTGTTTTTTGCCATAAGATTCAGAGGTGCATGAAAGCACTATGACTTCACCAGCTGATTAACCCTTATCAAACTGACTGACAGAAAAAAATGTGTGCGTGAGAGGGTATGAACTCAGAGGCTGCATATTTAACAATGTAAATTTAAGCAATAATCCATACTGTGCACCATGTGGAGATAAGAGGATGAGTGAAGGACAAGACCAAAGGTTAAATGCATCAGTTTTCTTGTCTGTCACTGGTTGGCAAAGTCCATTATTCCACTCAATCACAGTATTAGCTGAGTTGTTTTTTTACATTTTAGTTCACTACTTTTCAATATTCTTTCCAGTCAGATATTGTCTTTATTCAGGTTGTATCCAGCGTGATATCACGTCGAAGTGATGCTTTCAGTTGTACTTTTCAAATATCTGCTTTTAAGCAAGAAAGCTTCTAGGCCTACAACAATTGCAGACAGTTCTCCTGTTCTCAGTCTATTTCAAAATATAAATTATTGGTCTTGGCTATGAAACCGGCTGCCACTGGATTTGGTCATGTTATTCCTTCTCTCCATGCCCACTGCATCCATGTCTGCAGTCTCTCTTCCCAACCATGTCTGCAGTCTGTCTATGATTACAGTGGTGAGACATCACCTTGTTGACGAGTATCAACAAGATAATAATAATCCCTCCAAAAAAACAAAAACAATAAAAAAATGGGTCATCTTCAATCTACGACTGTTTGTGGGACATTGCTGTGCGCAATTGGCTGCCGCGTTCGCCCACAAATATACAGTCAATTCACTTTACAGTGTGTTCTGTGAAGCGCTTTGGGACGTCCTCCCGACGTGAAAAGCGCTATATCAAATGCAAGGATTATTATTATTATTACTTCAGAGGAGCTTCCTCAAAGGAGAATAAAGGTTCATTAAAATCCTTTTTTATTCCTAAAATTAAAATTTGTGGGCTTTCTTCAGGAATTTTTCAGGTTCTCTGTTTGCCATGCAAAACAGAAAAAATAGGGTGAGGGTAACATAAAAGAAACCTGGATGAAGTTGGTAAAAATTGGGATTTATTTTGGAATGTCTGGTTAACCTGTGCATCCTGAAAACGCCTCGCTGAAACACAAGCATCACAATGTGTATTCTTCCCTACGAGAAATGCATAAACACTGAGGGGCAATGGCAAACATCTATGAGGAAGTTAGATATACACCATGAGGGAAAAGAATGGAAGGCTATTGGGAGGGAGGAAAGCGAGCGTGGAGACTCAAGGGGAGTATAAACCCCAGCATGGACTGGTTGGGCCGAATGGCAAATTTCTGTGCTGCATACTCTGTGTAAATCTATGTAAATCCCCAAATCCACCTCCCCAAATCCAATGTGAGTAGTTCAATGTGTGTTCATCCCGGGAAGTGGCAGTGCAGCAAGGCGAGTTTCAGGGTGCCCATGCATTATCACAGACACTGAAAAAAACAGACCAGAGTTAGATGAGCAGAGGGCACCTGCAGGAGCAGAGGGCTGGAAGAGATTAGGAAAGAGGGCAAGATAGTGAAAGGATCAGGGGAACGTGTCAGTGTTTTAGAATGAATCCCATTAATAATATACCATAATTTAGACTCTGTTGTCATCAACATGTCTCACTGAACACATATCTCATGAACAGACTGTCCTGCTCACCAATTATCATGCTAAGAATGGGATGGGAAATTATGGGATAAAACAGACTGGGAGGGGAGGGGTTGGGAGAAGAGAGGAGAGGGTGGGATAGAAATAGATGGGATTGGATGGGAATAGGAAGAGAAGCACTGGGAGGGGAAGGGATGACATAAGCACTGCTTTTAAACAATTACCCAAACCATGACATTCTGAAAGAGCTGAATGAGTTACTATAAATACCGTAATAATCCACCAAACTGGTACAGCTGTTTTAGAGAGGTAAAGCTGTCAGCTAAGTATTGCAAGGTCCCACTGGAGCTCTTCAAAGCATGAACTGTGAAGGACCAGCTCATGGTTCAAATCTGTTTTGAAAATGGTAATGGTTTTGAAACAGACGGCAAAGGGTAATGAAATAATGCATGGAAACAATTTAAAGGGCACCAAACAGTACGTTAAAATAGAACAACATTTTGAATTCAACAAAAGACCTGCAGGCACAACATTGTGATTATCACTTAGAGGGAAATAGTTATATCAACAGGTCATAAAAATACTTTAATTGTTGGTCATAGTAAAAAGAAAAGAAATAACCAGGTGGTCATGTCTTAATCCTGAATTTCCTCAGCAACTGGTTTGGTTTACAGAAATAAACACAACTTTATAGCCCTAAATCAAAGAAAGTAGGATGGAACAGGATAAAATGGGAAGGGAAAGGAATGGATGAGTTGGGAATGCATGGGATGGGAATAGAGAGATTGAGAATGGATGGAATAGGATTAGACGAGATGGGAAAGGACACAAGACCGAATGAATGGAATAGAAAATTGTGAGATGGGATAGAATAAGATAGGATGGAAAGAGTTGGATGGGATAGGAAGCAGTGGGAAGAGTTGTGCCAGAGCTCTGCTTTTAAATTATTGCCTAAACCATACAATTCTGAATGTTAATTAAATGCCAGAACTGAACCAGTCGCAAATTATAAAAATAATCAATAATAATTGCATGCCTTGTAAATGAAAGCAGAGAATTATTTGTGTGCCACAATATGGAAACCCTGTCAGGATGAAAGCAAGTTTAAATTAAAAACATCTCAAACGGACGGCAGGCCACCTAATGGTCTCCATCCAACTATGTGTTCCCCACTCACAACCACTGCTTGTTTTCCATTGAAAAGAAGGCTGCGTGACAGAGGTGTGCAAGACCCTGACCGCAAGTGGGTCACAAGCCAGACACGGAGTCTGAGAGCTGGCTGACACTGGATGGTTGGAGTAAAGCAAGACAGACTGGGACAGGGCAGACACACTGGGTGAAAGGGGTAATGTGGAGAAATCATTGGAACAATTATACAAGGAGGGTAGGGTGAAATGTTAATGTTAATGAAATACCACAAAAGTGTGCATAAAACTTTGGAAAGGTCTGAATTAAAAGGAAACTGGACCACTGGGACATTACATTACTTATTACATCATCCTCTCCCTCACTACAGCAGAGAGCCCGATATCCACACTAACTGAGACCTGCCCCATTGTGGATATGGGAACAGTGTGATTAATGAGTAATAACACATGCGGAAACCCATCACCGTGCTTAAGAGTATCCAAACCAAACTGAGAGTTCCATGCATCCCACCTACACATGGAAATTCCGTAGATATTTATTGACAGGGAATGCACACCCTCTCCTTAGAGAACGTATAGGCACAGGTTTCCAAGAGATATTGGTGTACACCTTGAGCCTAACCAGCTAAAATCTGCTGTTTGTCCAGCTAGGACCACCCTATCTTTTCTCCCTCTCTGATTTTAATTTTATATCTCTCTTTCTCTAGACTTTCTCTTTATATCCTATTTGACTATCTCTACCTCGCTCCAAATTTCTCTTTCTTTCTGGCTGAGTCTCCTTCTCTCTCTCTCTCTGATAGTTCCTATGGTGCCACACTGTGTCAATCCCTCTCTCTTTCCCCTCCAAGACCTTGTAATGCATCTGCAAAAATAAATTGTTTTAAAAATACTTACCTCACAGTTGTTGGTTCACAGTTATGCTGAATTGGTAAATCACATTCCCAGTAACCTTATGCACATGAGTGCAACTAAATTTGTTTGCCAGCCTCTCACTTCTGCTGTGCATTAGGTAAGCTGACACACAAATACTCAGTGTGCGGATGTGCAGAGCTTTACTGTAACAGAAGCAACTCTTTCAGTAAGACGACATTTGGGACTAGCTCAGTGTCAGCAAACACCACTCAAGCAAATCCAATGGTCCGCATCTAAATCATTACAATGGTTCATTTATCCAGTGAACTGGAACACCCTTTGTCAGTTTAACTCTGTTGGTAGTAATTCTTGCCTCTGGGTCAGAAGGTTGTGGGTTCAAGTGCCATATTGTTGGAGATGCCGTCTTTTCGATTAAACACTAAATCAATGTCATGTTTTGCCTACAAAATACACAGTCAATTCACTTTATAATATATTCTAGCACTTTGAGACATCTTAATGAAGTGATAAGGCACTATTTCAAATGCAAGGATTATTATTATTATGTTTGATGGATGCTAAAGATCTTATGATGCTAAATTGAAGAAAAACTAAAGTTCTCCTGATGTCTGTGGCCAATATTCCACATTCATCAAAGCTCCCCGAAGGACAAAAGCAGAGTATTTAGTCATTCATCTCAGATGAAATAGGAACACAAGGAATTTTAGGAACAGGAAAATAATCTTTTGGCCCTTCTATTCAAGTTTATCTATCTTCTCACTATATCAGTACTTTCCAGCACCTTGGGATGTCCTCCCAACGTGAAAGGCGGTATACAGTAATTTTGTATTGTAATTTTGTATTATATTGTATATCTGAATGTCCTCTCTCTTCAGAAAAGTAGTTCTAGCTGGACAAGCAGCAGGAAACCTTGCCAAACAGTGATACCAATGGCAATCTATGCGATTTTAATTGATTAGATTCCAGAAGTTACCCCAACACACGCTCTGGGGTTCCCAAGCCTTAGCTCTTGCCAACCTGCGCCTAATATTTTCCGGAATTAGGTAAGCAGGATGTGTCCCTCCTGACCAAAACAATATTCAGAGATGCATTCAGTTGACTCTTGAGCCCATTTGCCAGAGATGGGAGTTCTACCAATTCAGCTAAGCTGACACGTCTTCCATGTCTAATGCTTTATTGCTATCACTACTTGACTTCTCTTTTTGTTCCAAGTGTTAATTTCCTAAAATGAGGAAACATGATCTCTGGTGTTTCAGACACTTTGCCTGGAGGTTCTGATACAAACATTTTCTAAAGAGATGTAACCTCACAGAAGAACTGTGGGCTAAAGATTCCAGTGAGGATGCATGAGAACGACAACAACAACCAATCACACTTGTATAGCTCCGTTCACGTCGGAAACAACAACAACAACAAAAAGATTCTATTTATTGAGCGCCTTTCACGTCGGGAGGACGTCCCAAGGTGGGAAAGACGTCCCAGAAGAGTTAGAATGTACAGTAATAACCTGACTATTAGAGTCAGTGGTGGACTGGCTCCCCAAAAGGGTTTGGGATTTTTAGGTAAAATGGGGTCGATGAGACAAGGGGGGGCGCGATTTGATATAAAACCTCCACGTGTTTATAAACACTTTGGGGGGGAGTCTTAAACTGGAGGGCGGGATCTGGGCAGTGATTAGCTATTGTAGCTGTCACTCATCAGGAAGGGTGGGCTCTGGACGATGATTGGCTGATCCGATCTGTCACGTGACAACGCAACACTCCCTGAACACTGTATTGGAGTATCAGTCCAGCTGGACCTTGAGCTCCAAATCTTGACGTGGGGCTTGGACCCACAACCTTCTAACCACAGGCAGTGGGGGGTGAAAATACTCTTTGGAGGGGGAGGTTGAGTAAGACTCAGTTAAAGGATTTTTAAGACAGACGAGATGTTGGCTTGACTGACAGGTCCATCAGCCAATCAGAGGCGTGGGTGCCACGAGTGGATAGGAGGCACTGACAAGTTGGGAGAGGGGAGTCAGAGGGATTCTGCAGGTTGGGGCTGCCTGGAGGAATGACTGGGTTGTTTTCAGGGCTCAGGGTTTTCCCCCTCCAAGCTCCCCTTAAAGAGGTCTAGATAGATTTGGGAGGGAAGGGCCGAGGCCCCTCAGGCCTAGCCACCCATTGCCTATGCTTCTGACACAGAGGCGAGAGTGCTACCAACCGATGCAGGTTGACAACTTGTAAATCTAACACATTGCATATTGTTCCTAGTAGAGGAATGGCCCATTTCTTGACGCAGAAGGTTTTGACCTGAAAGTGGGGGGAAATCTAAAATGTAATGGTCTATTTAATGGAGGGGATGGGGGGAGGAGAGATTGTTGGGGAAATGGATTGTCTATGAAATGAGATTGAACACATGTTCAGTTTGACATTGTTTTTATTGAGAAGACTTAGATTTATGGGCAGGACGTTAACATAACAATTTCAGTTACTGATAAATGCTCGGAGCTGTAACTCTTTCACAAACTGACATGTCTGGCACTTCTAAAAGATCTTCTCTACCCTTGTTTACGGGACCAAACTAATCCATAAATTAACCCAGGCATTGAACATCTTTTAAAGTAAGGGATTCTGGTGTGTAGGATCACTGGTCAGGTTTTACAGGGTTGTAATATTTTTCCAACACAAAAAAATTCTAAATTTTGGATGTATATATAAATGTGCTATTTTTATTACATTTCCACAGATCCCTTGACACGTATTAACTTGCACCATAGAAATGTAAATTGTATTACTGACTCACTGAAACGTGGACCGGTTTTGAGCGCTCCGAAACACTACCCTATAGGTACTCTATAAATACAAGTTATTGTGGTTATTAATGAACACTCACAATGTGCTGTATGGAATTGTGGGCTTCATTTCCTAGAATCATAGGACTTATCAGCAGAGAAGGGGGCCATTCTACACATCTTGCCTGTTCCGACACGCTGAAAGAGCTCTCCATTCAGTTTCCTCCCTTTCCTCACACCCTTTTGTATGTTTCCTTTTTCAGTATTGATTTAATTCCCTCTTAAAAGCTGTTATGGATTTTAGCTGGTTTTCCGCACCATCATTGGATGAGTTTTCGGTCATTCCGCACCTGCTCTCTGGAACGCCATCCTGGTGTACCTTAGACTCCCCTTGCCCCCTCACCTTTTATAGCTCACCTAAAGATTTAGCTCTTTGACCGCGATTTCGGTCAAATCCACACTTCCTAATCCCTCTGACTTGGGTGTCCAGCTATCTGAATAAAAAGCTTTGAGATGTGTTCCTCTCGTGAAAAGCACGATAGAAATATAGAAATGTAAATTGTATTGTATTAATGACCAGTGAAAATAGCTACTCCCTTTTTATCTTCTCAAACCCTCCTTACATATCTGCTTCTTCTCTGTCTCCATGTGAATACATCACTTAGTACTAGAGGTTGTGGTTAAATTTGCCTCGTGCCATCAATCTCATCTTTTCTATTTAGTTGACAGGAATGTTCTGCTACAAAGGACAGCTGTGAATATTTCAGATACTGTAGTAGTACAAGATGGCATCTGAGATCATAAATTACTTACTGTTCCTTGATGCAAGTTTCTCACAGAATCTCTCTCTCTCTCTGTCATGTCTGGCTCAATTGGCAGCACTCTCATTTGTGTATCAGAAAGTTGTGGGTTCAAACTCCTCATCAGGACTTGGAACTCGCATAGTCTAAAGGACACTCTAAGCTGACACTCAAATGCAGTGCTGGAGGAGTGCCATCCTTTGGATGAGATGTTAAACTGAGGTCCTGTCTGTCTGTTTATGTGGATGTTAAACATCTCAGGGCACGACTCTAAAGGAGAAGACAGTTTCCCCTGGTGTCCTGGTCAACAAATCCCCCAGATAAAAAAAGTTGGCCAATCACTTCACGGCTGCTTTTGGTGCATTGCTGTGTGCAAATGAGCTGCCGTGTTTGACTATAAATACAGTCACTACACCTTACAGTAAATCCTGTCAACAACAACTTGCCGGGTGGAGATGATGGTAGGCACAGTCGAAGAGGAAGGTCTTCAGGCGGGATCTGAAGGTGGGCAAGGGACAAGATGGAGGGATGGAGAAAGTGTGTTCCAGAGTTTCAGGTCGCAGTGACTGAAAGTGTGGCCACTGATGGTCGAACGGAGGGCAGGAGACACTTTGTCAAGCGCTGAGATGTTCTCATGAAGTGGAAAGCTTTGTAGAGTACCAAATTGAAAGATTATTATTATTATTTTACAAAATCATGTTTGCATGATTTCCACGTCCATAGCAGTGTGTGCTGAAAAGTAGTTCACTTTTGTTTGATATTTGATACCTGTGGGAACTTACATCACTGAATCCAATGGTTCGTGACCACTGACAAATACTGTAGCAACTTCAAAGAACCTGTTCCTGCGTGATATATTACTGAAGTTCATTAATCGAGAGTTATTGAAAGAGCTGCTGGAAGGTGACAATATTATTACATTATTATCAAAGTCTGTACTTTGAAGTTTGAAAAAGCGAAATCTTCTGTTTCAAGTATTGTTTTTAATCTGACTGTGTGCTTGAATTTAATATTCAAGATTCAGCAGGAACCAAGAATAATAACAATGTGACTTATGTTTCATATAACGTCTTTCATGTCAGGAGGTTCTCTCAAAGCACTTCACAGGATATATCATTAAGTGTAGCGGCTGTGCATTTTGTAGACAAACATGGCCAGTTGGTTTGTTTCTGCGATGTCCACCATAAACATTCATGCAATGAATGATCAATTTTATTCACTGGGAGAAAGTCTTTTCAAATAGGTTCATAAGATCTTCAAATAGTGGCACTGATGGGACCTTGGCTTAACGTCTCATCCGAATGACGCCACCTCCGATAACACAGCCCTCCTCCAGTATTGCACTGGAGTGTCACTCGAGGCTGTGTGTTCAAAATCCCTATGTGGGGCTCGATGCCCATAACTTTCTGACTCAGAGATGAGAATGCTACAAACTGAGCCAGGCTGACACACCTGGTGGGTGGATCCTGCATGAGGGGTGTTGAGGAGGCATTAACAGCTTATATAAACGCAAGTTGTTGTTGTTGTTGATGCCTCCTTATCAGGATAAAGCATGAAAAGGGGTGCCGAGTGATAAGGAAACTAATGCAGTCACTTACTCATGGGAAGCTGGAAGCAGATGTTTTTTTTAAAGTGCAGTTAACTTACGGTGGGTTTGTGAAAGCAAGTCACTGATTGTGATTACGAGCTTTCCCAAGTGATGATCACCTCTGGTAGACCTCAGGGGAAGGGAAGACTGATGGAGGGTAAACTGAGGGAAGTAAGGAGTTTACAGTTTTGAGATGAGGGTCACAAGAGGTTTAAGAAGTCGTTATCACAATATAGGGAGCAGGGAGGGTTATGCCTCTTGTTCTATCGTCTTGGCTTGAGCAGAATGTCTGGTAGGCATAATCTGGAAGTAGGTAAAAATCGGAGGATATAACAATAATAATCCATGCATTTGGTAGTGTCTTTCAGGTCTGGAGGATGTCTCAAAATGCTTCACATGATTCACTATAAAGTGTAATGATGGTATTTCATAGGCAAATGTAGCAACCAATTTGCACACAGCAATAAATTAATAGAAACAAAGGAGGGATGTTTCAAGAACCTGTAACTTCAATTGTGCCATGCATATGCTTTATTCATTGATAAATTGGAATAATATACATCAGTGATACATAGACAGTTTGTGATTTAATATTTACATTGTGTTGATAAATTGAAGTTAATGGCAAGCCTCAAAGAAAAATGAGCGAGCTCCCTTTTATTTTACTCCGTACGTATCCTTTTACACTCTATACAAATACATAATTATGTTTTCAAAAATAATTCAACGGCTTTCTAAGATACAAAGCAGATTGTGGCTTTTTTTTTCTCCACAGCTGAGTCAATGAAATACAAATATTATCAGCACCAGATGCATCTGTATCTGGGTTTATTCACAATGGGCTACTTGACCATATAAAAGGAAAGGATAGCATGTGGAACACCACATACCATTCGGATACTGCTATTAATTACATCTCCGCAAAGGCGAGAAACACTGCAACTATTTAAGTGTGCTGTAGAAATTACGACAGAAAAAAGAATAAAAATATTGACTTCCTAAAAGGACAGCAACACATTTCCGTTTTTTGTTCATACTGTGTATCACGTTCAGGTGAATTCTTTTGGCAATAAAAGCAGATTGGCCACGATAAAGATTTCCATACGAGACAGAAACTTTTTGTTTCTCTACGTTATTGTATTTGGCACCAACATCACAGTTTGGGTTTCTGTTCAAGTTAAGAGCTGTCCTTTTGTTGGACGGGTCCAACCTTGTATGTTAAGTATACCTTTGATGCTTTTCCATTCGAACAATACTTCTCTGGTTTTAGAGGCTACACTGCCCACTGAGTGTGACTGTCTGGGACTAGCAACCGGTTGAACATCAACATAATAACTGCTGTCATTTTGGAATACTCAATATAACTGCATATAGTGCAACCCTTTTTCAAAGTCACTTTAAGCACTCCACGTCGCTACCCGCATGAAGGGCGCTTTATAAATGCAAGTTATTTTCTTGTTGTTGTTGCTGTCCCTTTGTAGAACTTTCTATATAGATATGCATTAAAATTATACATTTTATCTATATATATGTGTGTGTGTGTGAGTCAGCTGTAAGTTTACCTGACTTCGTGTTAATTTTCATTAATGTTTGAATACTGATGTTCTATGGGACTCAAGTCGGACCCCCTTGCAGACCAGCATAGTTACATTGCAACTTTATATAATATAACTCACTTTGTTCAGTATTTGCTATTTATTTGTTTAAATGTTAGAAAAATAATGAATATTCTGTCATAGAAAGTACACATATTGTGTTAGAATTAATAAGAATTTCAAAATTGGCATTGTCTACTCAAACTTGCAATAGTATCAATATTACTAGAGTATAAGAAAACAACCATTGAACATCGATGAGCAGTAGGTCCATTTAAAAGAGCTTATCAGGAGACAGACCTGCACATACAGGTCTCAGTTGTTGTTGGAAACTTCCTTTACGATGCTCGATCAATATGTAAACACTGGTCATTTGTGCTTTTCTGTTGAGATCAATGGAAATACGTCTTGATCCATAATATCATATGTTGATCAGGCAATTAGCTCTGCACAAGTACAGCACCTGGACACAGTCTGCCACCTGGTAAATAAGCTTTGTGCAGACACGAGGCCTATTAGTCAGAGATTATTAAACCGCATATAGTTTGTTTGCACAGCAAAAGGTCATTAATAATCCTTTGTTCTCTGAGCCAGAAGCAGGGAATCGTCCCACTAAATTTCGGCCTGCATATATCCCCTTAACCTGACTTCAAACAGTTTTAATGCCTTGTACTGTAATGTTAATCTGGTTCTGTCTGTAACTAGGCTGATATTCCAATTCTGAATAACCAAGTTCAATAACAATCCTTTTTTTAAAGTCATTTTCATAACACTGTATACGTCAAAAATAAATATACATAACATTTTATTTACAGTAATACTCTTTGAACCCCTCTCTACTGAAACGACTTCAGTTTATAATAATAATAATAATCCTTGCATTTGATATAGCGCCTTATCACGTCTTCGAGACGTTTAGTAGTCAGTCTGCAAGGCACCAGCAAACAAATAAGGGGTTACATTCCACTTTTGTAAAAGAGCGATACAGACATTATGTGCATTTATAACAGTTCTCAGCTCCCTTAAACGCAAGCAATTCCAAGAAAGGGAGCAAAGTGCTGGCGAATTTGCTGATATAATAATAATCTTTGCATTTGATTATAGCATCTTATCACATCTTCGAGGCATCTCAAAGCGCTTTGCAGAATATAACTGAATTGACTGTACATTTTGTGGGTGAAACGCGGCAGCCAATTGCGGACAGCAGTGTCCCACAAACAGTCATTGATTGAATGATCAAATTATTATTTTTTAAAAAAAAATTATTGAAGAGATTATTACCCCGGGAAAAGCGATCCGCCAATCAACTAACAACTAGGTTCCTACTTACTGCTGGGTAAACAGAGGCGTGCGGAGTAATGAAACTTGCCTAAGGTTTTGCCCTGCCCGGGAATCAAACTCAGGTCCTCTTGCTTACGAGGTGATTGCTCTAACCACTGCTACCAAGACTCCTATGAATTACGGGTGCTTTTTCAGACTATTATTCTGTGGTTTGCTCACCAGTTTCTAGATTCACGACAACAGACAGGTTGCTGGATGCACAGTATCAGCACCATAATGACACTGAACAGGACTGGCTGTGACTGTGAATGACACAGCCTCAGTGGAATCATCTTTTGCAATAAGCTTCACACTGAAAATGCTGTCTGCGAATTATTTAACTTCCAAATATTAGATCGATGATGGGGAGTGGTGGGGGAGTAGAGACTCACGGTTAGTGCACGTCTCAGACCTACTTAATTTAGTCTCTAATAAAATTATATATTGCAAACTGTGAGCTACACACAATATTTTCTTTTAACAATTCTTTTATACATTAATATTAATTGGAAGAAAGCAGTTCACTGCATAATTCCCTGCAACGTTCACATTACCCTGTAAACGAAGAAGACACTGAAGGAATTAGGTGATTTGAAAGCATGTATATGTTTCACAGAACAATTTGCAGATGATTGCAAATTCAACTGGGCTTAAGAATGCACCCTCACAAACAGGCAACGGTTGTGATAAAGTGGCAGCAATTCAGCACATGGTATGCAAGTGAATCCAGCCAATGTTTCCTATCGAGTCCAGAAAGAGATGTTCAATGCAGAAGGCTCTAATCTTCACTGGAGATTACGGTCTGATCAGACACTGCAAGGTTGCATCTACGGAAAGGTTTTCCTCTCTCCCTGGATGTTGCCTGACCTGCTGTGTGTTTCCAGCGACTTCTGTCAATATACTGCAAGGTTAACAGAGGCTTCTGTGTCTGACGAACTTCCTCCTGGCAGTGATACAGCACTTTATCAATACATTTATTAATATAAACAGTGCGTGCAGAAGGCAGGCCAGATGTTTGCATTTGATGGAAGGCAGTCTTGTGAACCAGATCACAGTGTAAAAACCTTAACGTTTTCCTGAAGTCCCTTCATTCACGTCCTCTCACACAGTTTCGACTTTGCTGGGGTCGTAAGCATCTGGAAAACAGGAGTGATCTAAGTAAAGGAAAGCACATCAACATCTGTCTTGCACTTGAAGTTTGCACTCACTCACACTACAGTGTGTATAAACAATATGCGGATATATTGAATAAAAGCACTCAAGAGTTATAGGGTAAACCCAGATCAATGCTTAGGATGCATCAAGCACAGATTGAGTTACAAGGGGCAATTTCATGACAGACACCATAAAGTTTTACTTTATACAGAAAGTAATTAACGACTGGAACAGATCACGAGGAAGGGTGGTTGAGGCCAGGATACTGAGGGGGGGGGGGGGGATGGAACAAAGGGAGATGTAACAATGAGATTCGATGGAACAAACGGTTTTATTCATCCAAACCAATCTTGTAATCTTGTGAACCTTCTGAACCAGAGGTGGGAGTGAACCTGCTGACATACTCTGACTGATAACACATTGGCATAATTTATGTTTTAGAAATTGATAATTACACATTAATTATGAAAAAGTCAAAATATTGTAAATTAGACCCCCAAATCTTTAATAGATCTTTTCAACACAGTGAAAAAACAAAAGTTTACAATAGAATAATAATCCTCATTTGATATAGCAACTTATCACATCTTGGAGACGTCTCAAAGCGCTTCACAGGATATACTGTAAAGTGAAATGAATGTATATTTTGTGGCTATGAAACGGATAAAATTCCTTCCAAAAATGTGTCAGAACTTGATTAACATGAAATGTCAGCCTAGACTTCTTTGAGCAGAATATTGAGTCCTGGAGAATTTATGTGCGAAAGGCAATTAGTGCTATATTCTATTTGGACAAGATTGTTTACACATCGCAAAACAAAATTGCCTGCCAAAATAAATAGTAGTGCTACAGAGCTTCAAATATACTGTCTTCATATCAGTCAATCCTTAAATAGCCCATAAAAAGTCTGGTCTGTTCCTGCTGACTTTAAATAACTGATGTTCATTAATGTAATCACAAACACCAGAACACAAAACAAAGCCATTAAACTTTACTGCCTTGTGGTGATGTGGTAGTGATTAGCTCCCTCTTATGATCACTCTGGATATTGCAGTATTGTATGTTTTGCAAATTAATATATTACAAAATAATCCTTGCATTTGATATAGCGCCTTATCACATCATTGAGATGTAGCAAAGAGCTTCACAGAAAATGTTGTAAAGTGGATTGACTGTGTAATTTGTGGGCGAAGCGTGTCAGCCAATTGCACACAGTATCCCACGAAGGAGGGATTATTAACCCTGAAAAGTCATCCGCCAATCGACTCACAACTACTTACTGCTAGGTAAACAGAGGCGTGCGGAGTAAGGAAACTTGCCTCCGGTTTTGCACTGCCTGGGAATCCTACCTGGGTCCACTCGCTTATTATTATCATGTTGTCAAGATGTCTAAAAGTTCACTGGGGTGAAATGTAGTCCGTCAATAAACACATATATATAAATCCTGCATTTGATGTTGCAGCTCTCAGGTCATAACATCTCAAATACAGTAAAGTCTCCAAGGCCTTGCTCCCTCCTACCTCTGTGACCTGCTAACGCCATATCAACCTGTCCATTGCCTCTGCTCAGCAGGCTCCGGCCTGCTCCAAGTCCCCCTCCCGGCCTCCCCCACCATTGGCGGTCGGGCCGTCAGCCTCTCTGCCCCCACCCTTGGAACTCCATTCCACCGTCCCTTCACCTCGCTCCCTCCCTTGCCTCCTTCAAGGCATGTCTCTAGACCCTGCTCTTCGACCGTGCCTTCAGCCACCCTCCTACCCCTACCTTCTCCCCTCCACCCTCCTGATCCCAACCCCCAGCTCGGGCCCAAATCCCTTATTGTCCATGGCCTTGGGAATTCCTCCCGCTGTGAAAGGCGCTTTACAAATTTATTTTGCTGTTGTTTGTTATTGTTGTAATTACTGTTAAGTGTGGTCAAGACATTTTTTTTAGGCAAACACGACAGCTAATTTGTGCACAGCAAAGACCTACAAGCAGCCGGAAGGGGAATAATCAATTTATCTGGAGGAATATAGGTGTGAGACATTGTTCTCTTTTCGAGTAATGTCATGGGACTTGAAACATCCCCCTGAACAGGCAGATGGGATCTTGGTTCAATGATTCACTTGAAGGAACTCCGAAAATGCATGGCTTCCCCAACACTGCCCTGTCAACCTCGCTGAAAGTCTCTGATGTAGGGCCTGTGCCCAAAACCTTCTAAAACGAAAACGAGAATGCTGCAGAACACCATTAAAATGCAGTCTGAAAAGTGTGTGGTGGCAAAAATGGCTTTTATATTACATAAGTTGGTTTACACATGGCAGATGTTAAAAGGTGAATTAATTACTGGAATATTTGGGATCCTGGTTCTGTTGGGATGTATGTTTCGTGTTATCAACCTGCTGAGCTGCTTATCAAGCGTGGTCTCATTTTTCGGAGGTGCAGCTATTGGTTTTGTGAAGAGGCTGGAGCTGTGGTTATTGACATAGCTCCTGTTTCTTAACTACGGTTTCAGATAAATTAATATAATGATCAGCAATGCTCCGACATGCTAGCCATCTGCCAGGCCCAGTCAAAGTCCAGTCCAATGTTTACTTTTCAAAAAACAAGCATGTGCTCTGACGTTTTCTGCGTAGAGAAAGTGCTGGGTAGAGAAAGTGCTGGGTAGAGAAAAAATCCAAAGCCCGGCAAAATCAATTACTAATTTCAGTAACAACAATTTATATTTATATAGCATCCTCCATCCCTGGGTCCCTGTGATTCTGACCTCTTTGACTTCGCTTTCCATCATCTTCTCCCTCCCCCCACCTCACCCACTCACTCGGGTCCTCAGGCAGCTGTGTAAAGCACTTTGAGGCATCCTTCTGCCTATGTAAATTGTATTCTATTGTAAAAGTTCACTTGAAATCCTTTTAGTGTGCCTTTGCAAGAATTGCTTCAATACTGCACTATTAATCAATACCTCAATTGCTTCAACATGATCAATAATCCTTTAAGCATGCCTCCGGTCATCCTCCCACCCCTAGCTCCCTTGCTCTCTTCTCTTCTTGATTCCAACCCCCAGTTTGGATGCAAATCCCTGACTGTCCAGCACCTTGGAATGACCTCCTAACATGAAAGGTGCGTGGAGTCCTGTAGCTCAGTCGCAAAACGTTGGGCAAGTTTCCTTACTCCACACGCCTCTGTTTACCTAGCAGTAAGTAGGAACCCGGTTGTTAGTCGATTAGCAGATCGCTTTTCCGGAGGTAATAATTCCTTAAAAAAAAAAAAATTGGTCACTTCAATCCATGATGGTCTGTGGGACACTGCTGTGCGCAATTGGCTGCTGAGTTTCGCCTACAAATAATAATAATAATAATCCTTGCATTTGATATAGCGTTTTTCACGTCGGGAGGACGTCCCAAAGCGCTTCACAGAAAGTGAATTGACTGTATATTTGTGGGCGAACGCGGCAGCCAATTGCGCACAGCAGTGTCCCACAAACAGTCGTAGATTGAAAATTACCAATTTATTATTGTTTTTGGTTTTTGGAGGGATTATTATTAGGCTCTGTGTGGAGTAAGGAAACTTGCCCAAGGTTTCGCCCTCTGCCTGGAATTGAACTCAGGTCTCTCACTTGCAAAGCGAGTGCTCTAACCACTGAGCTACAGGACTCCACAAAGATATACAGTCAATTCACTTTACAGTATATTCTATGAAGCGCTTTGAGACATCTCGAAGACGTGATAAGGCGCTATATCAAATGCAAGGATTATTATTACTATAAATGCAATTTGTTCTTGTTGTGGCAACTGAGGCACATGGATTTAGGAATAAAGCCGGTTTAATTTTTTTTTCTGTTTGTTTACTCGTTCCTTGGATGTGGGCGATGTCAGGGCAAGAGTTTATCTCGAGTTGCCTTGAGAAGGACAAGATCGGGATTTATGAGGACACCAAAGCAATGTCAAAAGTTCAATTTAAAAGCAGCATTATTCACACTACTAAGTGTCAGCTACCATTGCCTCTCAGGGCTTGTATTCCTCCCTACCCATTACTCAACTGGTCTGCTTCTTGTCACCGTACACTGTTAAGCTCTTTGTCAGCCATGCTCATTTGGTAGCACTTTCTCCTTTGGATCTGAAGGTTCAACCCACAATTCGGGACTTGAGGTCATAGTCCAGGCTGACAATCTAGTGCAGTAGTGGGACAGAGATGCTTTGTCAGAGGTACTTTTGCTTAAACCAAGGTAATGTTTGTAAAACTCCTGATTAATCAATCATTCTTCTTTGTGGCTGCTTGTGGGATTTTGCTAGCGCAAATGGTTGTGGTTCTGCCAACAAAATAGACATTAAACTTCACACAATTATGTGTAAAGTGCTTTGAGACATCCTGACGTGATAAAGCGCTATAAAAATTCAGATTCTTTCTTGTCACGAGGTTTAAGTAGAATCTTACACCTCACTCCTTCTGTCAGGTTGCAAATCAGCTGACAGAAGTAGGGATTTAAGAGAAAGCTAGACCTTCACATGAGGGAGAGGGGAATTCAGGCTGTAAGCAATGACCTTGAGCTCTGCTAACATCCAATCTCGGCATTTGCCACCAAGCTGTGCCCTTTTCCCTCATCTCATTGCTCTTAAAAGACAAGAACCTTCGGGTATATTTTACATATTTCACAAACTTAAATTCAAAATTCATGTTCTAAGAACTCTTCATCTCTGGAAACATCTCGGGAGAGGGGAGCTGCTGAATTTTTTACTGCTGAGGAGCGGGAGGCAAAGCTGGGAGTTAGTTGGTGCAGGCTCAACCTGCCACCGCGTGAAAGAAATCCATAATGAATTTCTTTAGAAAGATACTGCACTGCAGTGCAAGTATAACAGAAGTATAGAACATCTGCCACAATCAGCTTCAACCTAACTACCTTTCATACATGGAACCATGGTCAATACTTGATGCGATGCCTAAGGAATATAAAAAACACGTTTTCTCTATAAATATTCTCGTCATAATAATAATGATCCTTGTATTTGGCATAGGGCCTTTCATGACAGGAGAACGCCTCAAAGCTTCAGCAGATTTACTGTGAAGGTGGAGTGACTATGTTTTTAAGAGGTGAACCCAATAGCCAATTTGCGCACGGCAACGTCCCACAAACAGCCATAGGGTGAAGGACCAATTTTATTTTATTTGGGGGGATTGTTGGCCTGAACACCAGAAGAAATTCCCTTCTGTTTTCAAATACTGCCTTGGGATCTTTAAAGTTCACCTACATGGATAGACAGGACCTAGGTTTAATATATGTTCTTCATGACATGTGTGTTACCTTGCAGTTTTCTCGAATGATGTGTTTGACCACCTGACATTTATTTTATCCTCTTTATTTACCTCCTGTTGATTGTATGCTTTGAATGGCACCTGGTGCTGTCCTGATGTTTTGACTGCAGATCCTGGCTACGCACGGAATTGGTTTGCTTGCTTTCCAGTTAAATTATCAGCTGTATATACAATTATTAGTCACGTGCTACACTTTACAATGTAAACTGTCCCCCTCACCTGTGGAGCCATCTGTTTAACGTAACACCTGCGTATGTTTTTTATTGTAAAGTATTACTGTCCCACAATGATCATTTCCTTAGTACATACAAAACATTATTTGTTATTAATGAAATTACATAGATTTACGTAGAATTTACCACAAGGAAACAGGCATTCAAGTCCAACTAGTTTGTGCTGACATTCATACTCCACACAAGTCTCCACCCACTCCTTACTCCCTTCTATTCCCCTCTCCCTCGTGTGAAGGTCCAGCTTCCTCTTGATTGCATCTACACTATCTGATTCAACTTCCACTTCATCAGCGAGTTCCATAGTCTCACGACCCTCTGCATTAAGAGTTCCTCCTAAATTCTCTTTTAGATCCCCTAATATCTTTCTTATACTTTTATCTTATAAAATCTTATCATTATTAATACAGTAATAATAATCCTTGCATTTGATATGGCACCATATCATGTCATTGAGATATCTTGGAACGCTTCACAGGAATTACTGTAAAGTGAAGTAACTGTACTTTGGAGGCGAATGCGGCAGCTAATTTGAGGCAATGTGAACTCTGTGAAGCCCTGACTTGGGGCTTGAACCTACAACCTCCTGATTCAGAGACAAAACGGCTACCAATTGAGCTCGGTTGATAGTCTGTTCACCAGGATATAAAAGAGTATATATTATAACCATATAAATTATGACTGGCCTGGACTGGCTATTTGCTTACCAACATCTGTATATTTAGGCTGTACCTCCAGTAATCTGTCCCTTGTGCATACATACACTTTATGTCCTTGCCTCTGAATAGATTGATAGCGTACATTATTAAACCATGTTTGCTCATTTTAAGCAATAGGGAGCATTTGACAACCAGCGAACGCCTGCTGCACAATAAGACCAAAGTCACAGTTGGAACCCTTTCCTTTTGTGCCTCAGTTGTAGTCCATCCTTTGCCCATTTTTCACCTTGCACAGAAGTGAGATGTGTCATGAGCAGCTACGTTTCGGAACAAATGAAAATGATAATCCGTTGCATTTGATATAGTGCCGACAGCATTAAAATATCTCAAAGCACTTCACAGATAACTGCTGTCAAGTGCAGCCAATTTGCATGCAGAAGGTCCCAGGTCTGCAGGACTGCTGGGACAGGACACCAGGAGAAACTCCCTTCTGTTTTTAATTACAGCGGAGTCCTGTATTAAACCAGTCTTTTGGAACCATAACCCCCATCCCACCTCCAAGTCACCTATAGTGAGGTGAGATGGCAGCGTGTTCATGGTTAGCCCCGTTACTCCCTGCATTCCGGTGCTAAAACAGGTCAAGAAGTTGCCATCAAGCACACAAGGAGGGAGGGGGCAAGGCGGAGGCACTCTGGGGTATAGTTCCCTAATACTCAGTCTCAAAGACCTTTAACAAAATGCACACTGTTTTTGTTTTAGAGATTTAATTGGTCTAAAGGAGGAATGATTGACAAAAGACATTGTCACCTCCTTACGTGAGGGTGAGCTGTCCCAGTGCAGTGGAATGGCATTGACTCTTACCTTTCCTGCTGTTTTCAGAAGACTCTGTGGGCAGCTAACAGAATGACATATGCCAGGCTAAAGGTTTGAATGACTGAAATTAAATCAAATTGCTAATAGAGTGCAGCCCCTTTATAATGTGCTTCTTTATAGCACAGATTCAGTTATAGTGTGGTTGCACCCAAGGCATAGTCAACTCACTTTTTTCCCCCATTCGCCAGTCGGCATCCGATGCATCAGGTCGTGGTGATGTCACTTCCTGCTTTGCACATGTGCAGCAACAGGAAGTGATGTCTGGGATGTCCTAATGATCTTGAAGTTGGCCATTTTTTTCTTTTGGGATGGGAACGAGCAGTGTGCAGGAGCAAACTGACTGGGTGTGTACATTTGTAGTAAAATTGAGTATCGGGTCTCGTTATAACACAGGGTCGGAATTAACAAACCAAACCACCATGTTATAACGGGTCTCCCCTCTACTGTGACAGCTGAGGGTGGTTGGATTGATGCTGTCTATGTACTCACTTGGCTGGAAATGAATGAGATGCAGCAAATTAAGAGTCTTTTACTTGTGACACCCAGATTACACACACCAGCACTGGGAGCTCGGGTTTATTTTGAAACGCGACCATCAAAGTCATTCGCCCACAAAACATATAGTCAATTCACTTTATAATATATTCTGTGAAGCGCTTTGAGGTGTCTCAAAGATACGATAAGACACTATGTCAAATGCAAGGATAATTATTATTTAAATCATCCATTCCTTTCAGAATGTAATCAGTCACTGTGGTAACAGTCACTGAAATGGCTGAAATGTGCCTGCTAGTTGGCTTAAGGTAAGGTACTAATTTATATTTTAGTCCCAAACACAGACGTAAACGTTTTACATTGGGGACAGCATGGAATTTGCGATTCTTCCAGTTGATAAAATAATAATAATAATAATCCTGGCTTTTGATGTAGCATTTTCACATCGAGAAAACATCTCAAAGCGCTTTGCAGGAATTACAAACAACCAGGAAGTGAACAGCCAATTTTATCTGGGGGTTTGTTGGCTGGGACACCAGGAGAAAGCCCCTTCTCTTTTCAATCAGTGCAACGGGATCTTAAATGTCCAAATGAACAGGCAGATGGGGCCTCGGTTGAATGTCTCATCTGAAGGACAGCAAGTCCACCAATGCAGCACTCGCCCGGCACTGCTTTGTGGTGCTGACCTGGATTGTGATTTCAAAGTAATATGCAGGAAGGTGAGTGAAACAGCTCAGACAAGAAACACTCCACTCCACCTCCCTTACAATACATACATATCTCTCTCCTGGTGCTATTCTGTGATGTTGTTAATATAGTCACGGCATTGCCTTGTGAACGTTTTATAAAGACGTACCTCCATTCTCTCTGCTCTCAGCATCAGTTGTTCGCGAAGACACAAAAGGCTTCAAGTCATGGTCCAGTGATGTCGTCTTGATGGTCAAAGAGACACTTAAGCTTGTTGTGCAAGTGCCTTCCTTCCTGGCTGATACATAGACACCACTTTCCTTCTCTCCTTGCTCTGCGCTGTATTGCTCCTCCTCCAGTTCATCTCCAGAATCGGTACTTTTGATGCTGAGACGTCTTATGCGAGAAACTGAATCCACTTCCTTCATTCTGGCCAAGCGATCGAGAGCAGCTCGATGTGGCGACACTGACAGCTTGCCCTGCAGAGCACCGATCATCTCCGACGTGTTCCGACTTTTTCTGTCCGCGCCTGGAGCAGGGACGGTTTCTCCCTCTGTGCTAAAGCAGCAGTGTTTGTCAGCCCAACTGTAGAACTCCGTGAACGGTCCATGGAACAGCTCGTTTATGATGGCCCTTTTCTCCCACTGTGAATCTTCGTTCTTTTCTCTGGGTCGTTTTGGCAATTTATTCCCCAGCGCTTTGTGTTCACCAGGTACCCAAGGGGCTGTTCCATTGAATGGGCTTTGTTTCCATTCTGGTAGCTTATTCACATCCGAAAGGTCTGTTGTTGCACACCATAGCGGTTCTACGGAAGAGTACATTTTGCCTGATGGAAAATGACCAGAACAGATGACTTCCTGCTCTGCGAAACATTTTGTCTCATTTTCCTCGGCATCCTGGTTCCTGATTTTTTTCCCCGAAGAAATCAACGATTCCACTGCTACCTCTATTCCTAAAATCCTTGAGGCCCTTTCTTCCAGTGATTCATTTTTGGCCAATTCTGCAGTCTTCTGCTCAAAGAGGTCGTTAAGGTTATCGACATTTGGTTTTGTGCTTTTTTGACACTTTCGAGAGTTCAGCTCAGTTTCAAAATAATCCGGATCTTTGTGAACCAGAGTCAATCCAATCGTATCATCACATTCAGTGTCATTGGGCACGGATTGTTTGCTTGGCGCCATAGCATTGGTCGATATGTCTTTACTCCTGTTGCTTTCTGCCGCTGTTTCACTTAAATAGTACATACGCTTTCTCACTCCATTGATGCTTTTATTTTGCCTTTTGTCACTGATGCCATCTACATTCTGTTCATGGTTTACTTCTGTAAATTGTACACCTTTTGCTGTTGATGCTTTTATGCCTGTACTGCCTTCAGAATCCAATGTTCTTGTGTTGAGAAGGTCCCAAAACAAATGACCTGACTGGCTGCCCTGCTTCCTGTCAACAGCACCTACTTTCGAAAATGTTTGTGATTCAGAAGTGATGTACATGTCATTGTGGCACATTTGACTTTCGCGACTTTCCAACTCTTCTTTGGCCTTGCTAATTTTGGCTGAAGATTTTTCAGGCACAGGCAGAGTGGGTTTCTGACATTTTACCGTTTGTCCATTTGAACCGTCTGCATCTGGGTTTGCTGGTTGGGTCTCAGTCTGATCGCCATCTTCCTTGGCCTTAAACTGCCTGTTATGATCCTCGACTTCCTGAATCTCTTTATTGAAACTTTCCAATTCGCTTATTGCATCCCAAGGTCGCCGGTTTACAGGCTTCAAGAGGAACTGTCCAAACCCTACAGCCTCTCTGCTATTGTTGGAGGTTGCTTGTATTCCCCTTACGTTATACTCCACAAGGTCTTCTATGCTTACGTCTTTTTCACGCAAGTTTTTTGAAGACACTTCAAGATAACTTTGGTGAGCGTTAACATTGCTAACCTGATTCTGTGCAGAAGTTGTCCTTGAGAAAGCACTGTTGGTAGATGGATATAAGCTTGTTTGACCATTTATTGAGAATACGCTCTGTTTATATTTCTGGTCATTGATGGTTGTAACTTCCTCACTTCTCTGATTGTCTTTCACGACTGCAGGTTCTGAACAGTTCTGGCTTTGTGTCTGGCTGCCTGTTGCAAGCTTTTTCATAATCCCAGTGATTTGCTTAGCACTCCGGGGAGCTTTATTGAAACTTGTTTGTGTTTCTTGATCTCTATACTGGTCACCTGGCCAGGAACCTGTGGCTCTCAATACATTGTGTTGGTTAAAATTATAGCCAGCTCTATGTCTATTGCTAACATCCTTCCATATCTCTGGTCTCTTCAGCCCATTTTCTGCCGTCATATTTCCCATCAATGCTTGTAACTCCAGGTCAGAGGAAGACATGCTCAAGAGACTTTGTTCTGTTAAGTTTCCAGCACTTTCATCTGTGTCCTTTTCAGCATTCGCATCACTCACCTCGACGTTTACAGTACCTCCGTTTGAACAGTCTTCTTGTGTTTTTACCGGAACCGACACAAGGCAAAATATAGTCTCGGTCATTCTTCTTTTTGGACGTTTCTTTTCTTGAATTTCAAAGCACTGAGAATCTGGTTCCCACTTTTTTACCTGGGTTATAGTCTCAAAAGTGCCTTGATTCGTATGTGCTTCCT
The DNA here is from genome assembly GCF_018977255.1 of Callorhinchus milii. Taxonomy (NCBI): domain Eukaryota; kingdom Metazoa; phylum Chordata; class Chondrichthyes; order Chimaeriformes; family Callorhinchidae; genus Callorhinchus; species Callorhinchus milii. The sequence continues at coordinate 7,515,935 of NW_024704743.1, read as the reverse complement.
GTCTAGTGTTGGTGCTTGGCTGTGGAAAAGCTGCTGGCTGGTTTGTGTTTGAACAAACTGTTGAGTTAGACTTTAATGAGGAGTCACACTGGTTTCTGACATATGGTTTGCAACAATGGTCAGACTTCGTACCATTCTGATTTTCTGGCTTGGATGCAACCAACCATCTGTTGCCAGATGTACAATCAACAATAGGCCTCAGCCCTGCCTGAGTGGAATAAACTGACCCAAGTGGAACAGAAAAGGCACTGCAATGGTCTGATGGTTCAAATGTTTTGTTTCCATTGGGAGCACGGTCCCATGCATTCCGCTGTTCATGTTTAGTATTGGCCTCACCATATTGCTTCTCTGACTGCACTATAGTAATATGTCTGATTCGAGGATCATCAAAGGGGATGTATTTAACAAAAGCCTTTTGATCATCCATGTAACCATTATGCGATGAATTATGAATTTCCCTTTCTTGAGGTGTGCTCTTTGCTTGCAGGAGTTGTTCTTTGGAGCCAGTGTTGATAAGTATCTGCTTTTGCTGAGCACAGTCTCTCTCCTGATGTTCCAGAGACCAATGAGCCTTATCACTAGGAGTCTCTGCTGACCGGTAGGGTTGGCACATGTTGTTACAGCTAGGCACTTTATCGGAACATTTCTGACTGACTTTCTGCTGAGGTGGTGCTTTGTATGATGGAGGAGGCACGTAGCCTGGTGGCTCCAGGCTGGTAGTAGTAGCGGCAGCTTGGGAGTAGGAATTCGACCCTGCAATTGCTTCGTCCTTGGCAAAATAGGTCACCTGCTCATCGTTCTCTCCACGAACCTGGAGACTAGGTATCATCTCTGAACTTCTCCTTATTTGCTGGTACAGTTCATAGGAAGGAGGTTTCAGTGGTCGACTGAACTTCGGTTTTGACAACAGCGCAAACTGAGCACTTTGCCCAAAACTTTCAGTAAAGTTTGAACTTGCTTTAGAATTAAAATATGAGCTGCTGTCTTGTAATTTATAGCCCTGCAAACGCTGATTTTCCAATCTATCTCCATCCAGCCCAGACATATCAATGTAATGCAGACTTGTCTGAAATTCGTTGCCACTGCTCTCTGGTACAACTCTGGGCAGCGACTGAGACTTTTCCTTTCTTATATTCTGTCCTCTTTCTGTTTTACATGCTTCGTTACCAACTACTTGGGAAAACAGGCCATGTCCAAACCTGTGTCCATTCCCATCAGACAGTTGTCTTCCCAAAGAAGACCTCCATTCCTCCGTGCCCAAGCTTTGGCACATCCGATCCTCTGGCAATCTCCACTTGTCCTCATACATCTCCTTCGCCATCATACTCTGACCTTCTACAAACCAATGCTTTTGCTCATTTATTCTGCTCGTCTCTGCCGTACGCTGCTTTTCCTTCAGTGCTGCATGTTGAAGATGCATTGCTCCTTGTTCAGTGTTTGGAATGTTTTGAGTTTTTGTTGCATTGTATCCCCTGTAGTCTGAGTCCCCTCGGTTTGTATAATCTAGTAAAACACTGAAGTCTTGTCCTCTTCGTCTCCAGTAGGTGATGTCCTTCTCTGATTTTGGTCCAGATGGGCAGAGTAATGGAGGACCACCATTCAGCCTGTAGCGGTGAATGACATGGAGAATGAGTTAGTCACTACTAAGAAACTCTCGGTCACCCTATTCAGAATAATTTTCTTGTTGATTAGACCTTAAAGAAGGAATGAATTGTTAGAATTCAGCAGTCATGTTTCTTAACATGCGGGGGCCATTTTATACCAATTTTTCTACACAATGGTCTTCTTCTGTCCTGGAAAATTTCTAAGTATACTGTCATGAATCCAGCCTATAACGTACTTTTTAAAAATTGTAATCATTCATTTTATATTTCACCAAAAGAGAAGGGTGCATGTAACAATTTGTTGCCCAAAGAAATGTTAACATGCTTGGAAGAATGTGGGAGCAGCATGTAAATGGTACATGCACATTAATAATCCTTTCATTTGTCATAGTGCCTTATCATGTTTTTGAGATGTCTCAAAGCGCTTCACAGAATATACTGTAAAGTGAATTGATAGTAGCCAATTGCACACAGCAGTGTCCCACAAACAGTCATGAATTGAGTGACCAATTTATTATTATCATTTAAGGGATTTTTACCCCTGGAAAAGCGATCCGCCAATCAACTAACAACCGGGTTCTTACTTACTGTTAGGTAAACAGAGATGTGTGGAGTAAGGAAACTTGCCTAAGGTTTCTCCCCACCTGGGAATCAAACCCAGGTCCTCTCGCTTGCGAGGCGAGTGCTCTAATCAATATGCTACAGAACTTATTAATTCAGAACTATAACTATATAGGCCTGGTGAACTGACAGTCAAAACTGGTGATTTCAGTCTGAGTATAATAACCAGATCCTATATTTCAGGCACTTCTCTCATTAAAGGCATGAATCAGACAGAAAAACAGGGATGCCTTGTTTTATTAAATGAGAACGAGGAGCTCAGTGGTGATATCTTATGGTTCAGTAGCAATAGCCCACAGGACCCCTATTAAATCTGAACAATAACATTGTTGTTGTTGTTGAAGAGTGCACCCTCATGTGGGAAAGGACTAGTCCAGAGTAAAACTATAAATCTGTGGTGGGTCAACAGTAACCAAGGGACCAGATGCCATATCCAGCAATCAATCAAACCTGCTGAAATGCCCCCCCCCACACAGTCATGGATTGAGTGACCAAATTATTATTATTTTTTAAGGGATTATTTCCCTCGGAAAGGCAATCCACCAATCGACTAACAACCGGGAAACACATAGATTGTTTCCAGAAATTACAATTAGCCGTAAACCCTATTTACGCCCGTTACTCACTACTTCATCACATTCCAGATAGGGAGTTAGGTTTTGCACGGTCTGTGAATGAAGAATGGAGATCTCAACATGTGTTTCATCCAACCCCCTGTGATAGCATGCTAGCTTGGGGAGGGGGTTCCAGAGGGTGGGGGTCTGCAATGGAGATCCCAACATCCAATGCAGACCATCCCCTATTATAACATGGTAGTTGGAAGTTGTTGGCTTAAAAATGAGACTGGGTTACAAAGGGACCCTCGCTTCTAGGATTTCCGTGTGGACACAGAGCATCTACCAACACTTCCAGCAGGGGTCACTACCACAGCAATTTTGAGCTTGGGGTGCGGGAAGTGTGCTTGATTTCTCTTCTCCCTTTCCCAGGCTGAGACGGCAACTTTTGAAGGTCCTGGTGGTAATCAGGCTACTCAGCACAAACTAGAGATCAGACGAGAGTGAGGGGGGTGGTAATCCAGGTCTGTATGGTTCACATTTACATGCCGCAACCGCTTTACCAACTTGGCCATCAAAGGAGCTCATTTTAGGAATTTCTCCCGGTGTTCTGGCCAACAATCCCCAAGGTAAAATTAATCACTCATTTCATGGCTGTTTGTGGGATATTGCTATGGTAAATTAGCTGCAGCATTCTCCTACAAACAAAAAGTTACTCCACTTTACAGTAACATCCTGTGAAGCGCTTTGAGACGCCCTCCCGACGTGAAAGGCATTGTATCAAATGCAACGATTAATACGGTATTATCATCATACATCTTACACTTACTCTCATCTGCATTTTCTCTACTATTGCAACGTTTAAAGCATCCATACCTGTATGAATCTTCCCTTTCACATTCTGTCACAATATTCAGACTCCACTAGCTCCATTCCCTTCCTCTCCTTTCCATTATTAAACAAATCAACAACATAAAAACCCTTAACAATTATTAACCTTGGCACCAGTGAAAGCACTGGGTACTTGACCTTTCAGAGTCGTCAGTAAGAAGAGTTTATCATAATGTCCTGCAGCACTAGATCCAAAGTCAGGTTCCAGAAATGGAAGAGCGTGTTCTGTGTCACCAAGTCCACCTTGTTAAATCTCTTCACATAATTCCTCGCCTCAAACCCATCATACGTTTGGATTGTGACCAGGACAGAAAGCAAAAACAAGAAAAATCCCACACAATGTGCCTGCAAAAGCAGCTCAGCCCCTCAGTCAAACACTGCAAACTGCAATGCATCTACGCCACAGCACTGAGAGGCAAGTGCTGCTGTGGGCTGAAGAAATCCAGTCTGTAACATTGCACCTGGGAAGCTGGAGCCTGAGCCCTTCTGGGTGGGATTATGCGGTGAGGAGTAGGCTGTTCGCGTGCTGAACCTCTGTTATGTAACTTTTTACACAGAAATTTGGCTCTAAAGTGAGGCGGTCTTTTGTTTAAAGCAAAGCAAATTGTAAAAATGAATGGATACTCAAACAAAATCAAAATGTTAGATTTTTAGTAGAATTCCCCCATCACCACCTCTCCTCCCCACTGCCTCCCCCCCCACACCGTGAGGTGTATTCTAACTGCTGTGTAGCTTTTCCCCCCTCGAGGCTGTTTTTTACGTCCCAAGTGATTTTTTTTTGGCTCTTTTCACTTTCAATGTGCTTTTCTGATCCACTTAACAGCTGCAGTGCGCTGGTTTCTGTTTCACAATGCTATCTCCAGGATCAGACAGTGTTCCCTTCCACTCAAACCTCAAACCCTATTAAAGGGAAAAGCACTGTGACAGTGGAGGTCAGGGGAGTCTCTATTGCAAAATAAAGTAAAGATCTGAGGTGGAGTTGATTTTTTTTTGGTCAGCCGTGAATACGTGTCAGCGTGTGGGAATCCATCGCTGTGTTATATAGATTCATAGAAAGTACAGCTGAGAAACAGGCCATTCAAGACCATCCAATCCCGCCAGCGCCTATACGCCACACAAATGCCCATCTTAGATCCTATCCCTAGTCCTATATTCCGGCCCTTTACCCATATCCCTCAACGTTCTTCTCCCTCAACCAAGTGTCCAGCCTTTTTTTTTAAATTGCCACGCAAAAAACCAAAGCATAGAATTACACGTTTTTTTTCCGAAAAGGTTCCTACTAATCTCTGCTCTGGACCTCCCAGCTCGGATTTTAAAACTCAGGTTCACTTGTGTTAGCAAACAATGTGTCTTATCTTTTATCTGCTGAGCACCTAGTTAGCCACACGTTTCTGTGCTGACATCTGATAAAAGCCAAAATGTGTGCCTGCAAAGTACATTGCCTAATATCTTCCATCTGATCCTTTTATTCTGCACGTGTTTCCCGCTGGGTGGGAGGGAGGGGAGAGGTGAAAGGTGAATCAAGGTTCCTTCTGCGCTTGAAAGGGAAATCAAAAAAAGCACCAGAACAGCAAAGAGTGGCCAAAGAATTGTTCTGCAACAAGACGCACAAACAACATGCCTCCCAGTCAGGGCACATTTAAAAAGAGTCAGTTTTACATGCAGAAACTTTAATGATGTGCTGTTTTAATGAGAAAATCCCATTAGAAACCAATATTGTCATTGGCACTATTCTTAACTGACAGAAATCTCAGCCTCCAAACCTGTAGAGCTGTTAACTCTAAACAACAAAAACAAAATTACATTGGTATAGCACCTTTCACGTCAGGAGGACGTCCCAAGGCGCTGGACAGAGAGTTTCGGACCCGAGCTGAGGGTCAGGGTGGGGGAGTGGGGAAGGCAGGAAGCAGGGAGATCAAAGCACAATCGAAGAGGAGGGTCTTGAAGGTGGCGAGGGAGGGGGCAAGATGGAGGGACTGCGGAATGGAGTTTCACAGGGTGGGTGCAGAGTGGTGGAAGGCCCGCCCGCCGATAGTAAAGTGGGGGACGTGAAGCAGGCCGGAGCCCACTGAGCGGAGGGAGCGATCAGGATGGTAGGGAGTTAGGAGGTCGCAGAGGTAGAGGGGAGCAATACCATGCAGGGCTTTGAAGGTGAGGACCAGGATCTTGAACTGTATCCTCTGTGTGATGGGAAGCAGTGAATTTGCACAGTCGAGCCTCGATGTAATGAAGGTCTTGGCAGCCTGCGGTGTGAGACAGTGTTGGAGCCGGGCGACTTTGTGGAGGTGGGCAGTGTGGATCATGGCGCGAATGTGGGGTAGAAAATATAGTTGAGGGTCAAACAAGACCCCAAGGTTCCGGACTGACTCAGCAAGTTTGAGTGTGCAACCACTGTCAGGGCCTGAGGTGAGGAGGCGCTGACGGGAGCCAATCAGGAGAACCTCGGTCCTGTTGACGTTCAACTGAAGAAAGTTAGCTCTCATCCAGGACTTGATGTCTGACAGACATTCTGTCAGGACAGCAGTGGTCCTGGAATCAAGGGTGGAGGCAGAGAGGTAGAGTTGGGTGTCTTCCGCATATATGTGTAAGTTGACCCTATGTCTGTGGATAATGTCACCAAGAGGGAGCATATAGATGTTGAAAAGGAGGAGACCAAGGACAGAGCGCTGAGGAATTCTGCACGAGACGGTGCAGGGGCTAGAGGAGAAGCCATTTGAGGAGATGAAGTGCAGGCGGCATGTGTAGACTGGTTTGTAGGTCTTTTTTTTTAATACTTTTGTTGAAACACTTTGCCCCCTTCCTCCCTCAAAACACATCTTAACACCTACGTGCAAGGCAGAGTTAACATGGAACTCTCAGTCTGGTTTTGATACTCTTAAGGACGGTGATGGGTTTCCGCATATGTCAGGCACCCTCAGTGTTCTATAGGTTCAGATATACTGACTTCCTGATTTCAGTGGTCCAAGGTAGCTGAATTAACATCAGTTCAAATAATTTGTTAATTTGGTGCCTAAATTTTAACTATGACCTAATTCACTTCTTCAAACTGCTGGGCATAGCAATGCCTCCAGATCAATCTCCCTGATTCGAATGTCATTCACTATTTAAGAAGATATCCACAAAGTGATTAGAAAATGAAGGAAAAACAAAAGGCAGTTCTGGCACCTGTTCTGCTGTAGAGAGTGTGGACAGAACTGGCGACCAAATTAATCATGGGATTAGGCACCTAAGGTACGAGGAGAGACTGTAAACACTGGGAATGTTTACTTTGGGCAAAAAAGATTCAGTGGTTATCTTATTGAAGTGTTCCAGATTCAAAAGGGTATAGTAGATAGGCTGGGCTCCAATAATGTATTTTATCAAGTGCTTTAGGATATTATCCTCAGTAAAATCGGTCATTCACTTCTGGGATGTTTGTATCATATCACTGCGCGCAAACCGGCTGACATACTTGACTCATTGGTAAAGAGGTTCACAACAGGGAATGCCAAATGGCCTTCTTCTGCGCTGTAAATTTCTATAGTTCAATACAAATAGGTACGTGGCCGCAAGCTCCACAGGGATGCCGAGTATTGAACTGCTAGTTGGTGGCGTGTGTCCTGCACACAGGTAGTTCTTGGCCACAATCTGTGAGCCAGCAATGCAAAGCATAAATACTGAGCACGCAGGGAAGTGGGGTGGAGAGGGAGATTTGCCTCTAGCACACTCTTGCATCACTTGATACAGGTACGTGGCATTTCACATGAGGTGTTAGTTAGCCCCACTGGTCTCAGTTGAATTCAGTGAGAAAGCAGAATTAGCTGTGGTGAGGGATCTATTTTCATTTGACTAATATTAAATGTATTGAAGGATGTAAAATGGAGTAATGAGCACCACACGATCAGAAAGCATTGCTGTTCTCTGGATAGGGCTGAAATATCAAGCAATGGTTTGATTTGATCAGTGTAGTTACAGCCACTTTTAAGTTCACAAACCTGTAATTAATTAGTGCAACCTTTTCCCACTGTTTTCACACAAACTGAAAGCTAACATGAGATCACATTGTGTTCTTTCTTCAAATGGACTAGCAGTAACACCAATATAACCAATACACATCCACCTCAAACATATATTAACAATGCCCCCCGCCCCTCCTCATATGCTTTCTGCTATTGAGTTTTGTTTCACGACAAGTCATCTGCCGGTGTTCTTCTCACAGCACTGTAAAGGGAAGCTCAGTGGAGATTCATCCCTTGTAAAGATATACAGATCTGATGGATGCGAAGGGCAGGTCACAGGTGACCCTGCAAATGTTGGTGTTTGCAAAAGTTAAAGCAGATGACACATCCCACGAACCCTGGACAGCTGAGCAAACAGCTCGACTAAAGGGGAGCACTCATAACAATGATTTGGATTAGACAGGTCCTTTGGTCCATTTGACCCCATTCTTCCAGAATATCAACCATACTGTTTTGCCAATACAGCATCAAGCTGTTTCTTAAATGGATTCAATACCATGGCCTCAGCTTCTCTCGCTAGTAACCAGTTCTGTCTGTTGATTGTTCTCTTTGTAAGAGATATTTCCTGGTATCGGTCCTAGTTTTGCCCTCCCCAACCATGAACCAGTGCCCTCTTATGCTACTGACATGGATATGCTGCTGAGATCTATAGGTGTCAGTAGATAGCACTCCTGCCTCTGAGTCAGAAGATTGTGAGTTCAAGCCCCACATGGGGACTTTAAGCTCATAGTTTAGGCTGATACTCCAATATAGTCCTGCATTGTCAGAGGGTCTGACCTTTGGATGAGATATTCAACTGAGATCCTGTCTGCCTTTTCAGGTGGATTTTATAGATTCCAGACAAAATTTGGAAAGGGAAGGGAGCTTTTCCCAGTGTCCTGGCCAACAAACCTTCAGTTGAAAAAATTATCATTCTTCCTGGCTCTTTGTGTGCAAAATTGGCTGCTATGTATGGCTACAAATATAGAATTACAGCACTTTACAGAAATAATATTATTCCTTACATTTGATGCACCTTACACTTCACGAGAACACTTCACAATGCTTTACTTGATTTACTGTAAAGTGTAGTGACTGTAAATTTTGTAGGTGAAATACAGCAGACAATTTGTACACAGCAATGCCCCACAAACAGCCATGAAGTGAATGATTAATTTTATCTAGGGAATTGTTGGCTGGAATACCAGGAGAATCTCCCTTCTCTTTTCGAATAGTGCCATGAGAGCTCTAACATCCACCTAAACAGACAGACAGGATGTCAGTTACTATCATTTAAAGATTAGCACCTCCATCAATGTAGCCCCCTTTGAGAAGTCCTCTTTGAGTTGTTCCTTGGTTATCTAGTCATTTCTTATAGGTCACTACCATTTGGGATTTAACTATTCCACCAACGTACTAGGGTTCAGACACATGTAGATAACCTCTTCTCTCTGTTAGATTGCCAAGGAAAATGTAATCATTTTAGGACTGCAAGGGATTGCACATTCCGCCCTAGAGTAGAGGTCAGATACATAACTAATGGCATCTACTAGTGTAATGCTCAACCCAGTAACTGTTTTCCAACAGGACATCCCCGGGGATTAAACATCAATATAACAATAGAAATGCACAGCACAGAAAGAAGGCCATTCTACCCATTGTGTCTGTGCTGTAACCTTATATTGGTGTCATAATTGGATCGCAGGATCTTTCAAACAGGCCACGACAGCTTCAATGTGTCCAGATTCCCTCAGCTCAATGGCTCAGCAGCTCTTCCGAGCCAGTTCTCTTCTCCTTATTATGTAGAAATAAAAGGGGGGAAAACTGCATGTGGTGGAAATCTGAAACCAAGCAAGAAACACAAGAGGTTGACCAGTATCGCAAAGAAAAGGCTAAGTGAATAATTCAGGTGTGAACTGAGTCAAGTCAGCCTGGTATAGCCCAACTTTAGTCTATTACTGCGTTCCCTAGCCCCACTACCATCATTGGTAGCCAATTTTCCCAATTCTAGACCCTTAACCTCTGACACTCCATCCCTAGGCACCTCCATCTCGCCCCCTCTCTATCTGTCTCCAAGCCCCACCTGGAGAACTCTCTTCAATCATGCCTATGGTTACCCTCCTTTCCCCTGCTTGATGTCCGTTCCCTGCCACTGGAAAGCTCTCCAAGAAGTCATTCTATTTGAAAGGCGATATAAAAAAAGTTGTATTTTTCCAGCTTTTTTTCCTGTGTGTTTCTAGCATTTTCTATTTTTTTCTAGACTGTATCATTCATTCTCACTGTTAAGTGAAAGTCACTTTCTCCCCAAAATAAGAGACACAATAAAAGGATGTAAGAATGCCAGCGTTAATTCTTGCCCCCATTGTAATCATTAGAACATAATCTCAAAACACTTCAGTTTTCTGTGATGTGTAGTGACTGCGTATTTGTCTGCACCACACACATGAGAAAACATGAAACATGAGTAGAGCATTTTATTCATTTCTGGTCTTTATCCTTCTAATGACATTTGCCCAGCTTTTCCCCCCATCTCTCTTAATACCCTTATTTTCAAACTATACGTTTCCCTTCCAAACATCTCAATTTCAATCCACATCTATGATCCCCTGGGGCAAATCAACAACAGCTTTAAGAGGAAAGTAAAGCCCAGAGAAATTACCTTTTGTTTGAAATGTTCTCATCGGAAGGAAAATATTGTCTTTCAGCACTTTCCCAACAATGAGGATTCCTCTTTTAAAACCCAAAGCTTGGTCTCGTATCTTATGGAAACATTCCATTAACTTTAGTGGAATGGGAGCTTTGGGCTTTGGTCTGATCCGCTGACCTCAGGAAAGTTCAGGACCAAACGGGTATTTGATACTTACCCATATTGAACTTTCTAGGAATAGGCCAGCTACACACTGACTCTCTGGTCTGTTCAAAGCTCCTGCAATCTGCTGACCTCAATGGAATAAACTGGATAAACACATGGGCAATATGGGGAGATCAGGAGATACGGTTAAAGAGCTAGAAAATGGGATGATTAAAAGTATATATTTTGCATATGGAACTCGTACTATATTACATAGAGCAGCATGTCGCAGATGTTGCAGTTGGGCCCTTTTAGACTATAATGTTTGCTTTGACAAAACAACTCACATAAAGACTAAAGTCTTTCACAAGTAATTGCTTTCAAGTGTAGTAACTATGTATTTCTAGGTAAATGCAGCAGCCTATTCCTACATAGCAAGGTTCCTACAAACAGCCATGAAGTGAACAAACGGTTTATAAAAACATGAGTTTATAACATTTATAAAAACATAGAAAGGCAAAATATTCCAGCACATAAGGTCATTTGGCCCATTAAGTCTTCGCCACTGTTGCCAGTATTACTAAATATGTTAATCATCCCATTTCCTAGTTCTTTCCCATATCCAATGTTTTACTACTCATCCAATTCCCTTTTGAATGACTCCATTGATCCAGCCTAGGGTTCCAGAGTTTCGGGGTGTAGTGGCTGAAGGCATGGCCACCGATGGTGGAACGGAGGGGACGAGGGACAAATAGGAGCCCAGAACCAACCAAGTGAAGGCAGTGGGGGGTGGAGTGGAGGGTAAGCAGGTTGGAGAGGTAGGGAGGTGCGAGGGAATTAAGTGATTTGAAAACGAGAGACTCTTGAAATCGATCCGTTCGGAGATCGGGAGCCAGTGGAGCCTGACAACAATTGGTGTGACGGAGGTACGGAGTTTCGTGCAGGAGACTATCCGAGTGGCGGAGTTTTTAATTCATTGGATTTTGTGTATGGTGGAGCTGGAAAGACCAGTGAGGAGGGCACTGGAATAGTCCAGTCAGGAAGTGACGAAGGCTTGGACGAGGGTTTCAGCTGCATCAGTTGTGTGGTATGGATGGAGGCGGTCAATGCGACGGAAGTGAAAAAAGCAGTCCTGGTCAGGGAACGGATGTGGGGTAGAAAGGAAAGCTGGGGATCGAACCTGACACCTGAGTTGTCACGAGTTTGGAGAGTTTGAGGGAGAGCCTCGGGGAGGTTGAGGATTTTAGCCCTGCAGGAAAGAAGACGTTGATGGGAGCCAAAGAGCATGGCTTCTGTCTTGCTGACATTCAGCTGCAGGAAATTTATGCTTATCCAGGCTTTGATGTCTGTCAAACAAGGCTGACAGAATATCAGCAGACTGGGAGTCATAGCAGGAGGAGAAGCAGTTTTGGGTGCCATCCGCAAACATATGTTTGCGAATGCCATCGCCGAGAGGAAGCATATAGATGAGGAAAAGAAGGGGGCCAAGCATTGAGCCTTGGGATACCCCACAGGTGACCAGGCGGAGGAGAAACCATTGGCCGAGATGAAGTGCTGGCGGTTGATTAAGTAGGACTCAAACCATGCGAGTGTGGTCCAACTAAGGTGGTTGAGGGAGGAGAGGAGGTGGTGAAGGATGGCGTGATCGACTGTGTCGAACGCAGCAGAGAGGTCCAGGAGGACGAGGGGGCAGAGGAAACCCTGATCACACAGAGAAAGGATGTCATTTGTTACTCTGATTAGCGCGGTCGCTGTGCTGTAGGCTGGGGGGAAATCGGACTGGAGGACGAGGTGTGAGCTAAGTTGGTTTGCAGCAACGTGTTCCAGGGCTTCATCCAGGAAGGGCAGGTTTGAAATGGGCAGCAGGTATATAAGTACAAGACAGCAGATATGTCAGTACAAGGCAACAGGGAAATACAAAAATATCACTGCAGTGTTTTAACAATGTCAGAGTTTAACTTTGTGACAAAGCATAGAAATAACTCCTCAATGGGATATGGATTCATGGACTATTACCTTGTCCAAGTGACTATAATTCACATGTGAGCTTTTGACTCTGATGGGTGCTGGGGGGGCATGTCTGATACATGCAGAAACCCATCACCGTGCTTCAGAGTTTCCAACCCAAACTGAGAATTTCATGTATCCCACCTACTCATGGAAATCCCAGAGATAGATTGTTGAAATGGAATGCGCACTCTCTCCCCTGGTGTGACACATCCTGCTTACCTAATTCCGGAAAGTATTAGGCGCAGGTTGGCAAGAGCCAAGGCTTGGAGACCCCAGAGTGTGCATTGGGGTACTGCTGGAGTCTAACCAGCTACAACCGCCGTAGCTTGCCTTTAATATCACTGTCATTTCTGATTGTGGTCACTAAGTTTGTAACACAATTTCCTGGTCATGGACATTGGGTCTTGCTGGTCTTGCGCTGATGATCAATGCAAATACAAAAAAGGGGCAAAGCTGGAAGCTGACAAGCAGTAAGAAGAAAGGAAAATAGCCAGTCATAAGGTTTTAAGGAACATTTTGTTCAGAAAAACTATTAATAAGTAGTAGTTTTTGCAACGCATTCATATACAACAGCTGCAACTCATCTCAGTGCTGGAGGGCATCCTCAGAGCACTGCAGATCACCACTGGGTCACCCATTGAAACGTCCTATTGTAGAACCTACTTAGCAGATGTGTGTAAAGTCTAACATGCGGGATTTCGAAACGTGATTCCTTAATATGGAATTCTGTCATAATTCTCACCCATCCACAAGAACTCAAGTCCAGAAATATGTCGGAATGGAATTCCCATGGGATAGCATGACAAACTTCCAGTGACTTAAAGGAATATCGATTTTATTTTTTGCTTGGATTCTGTGTTAAGGAATCCAATTAAAGAATAGAATAAATTAATATTTGAAGATGAACACATGGTTCTTGCTCTGGAATGCTATCCACACAAGAACTCATTGTTCTATATTATCAGATATTTATAACAATAAATAATAATCTTTGTATTCGATACAGCACCTTTCACACCAGGAGGTCTCAAAGTGCTTCAAGGGATTTTACGGTAAAATGTGGTCACTGTGTATTTTGTAGGCCAACGTGCCAGTTAATTTGCACACATCAGTTCCCCCAAACAGCCATGGAATGAATGACCAATTTTATCTTGGGGATTGTTTGCTGGGACAGCAGGAGAAACTCCCTTCTCTTTTTCATATAGTGCCATGAGATCTTTAACATACATCCACCTGAACAGGCAGATGGGACCTCGGATTAACGTTTAATCCAAAGATTAGCACCTCCAGTGATGCAGGGTTGTTCCCAGGACCATATTGGAGTGTCAGACTAGACTGTGAGTTCAAAGTCCCAATGTGGAGCTCCAAATTTCAAGTTTTTGGGAGTAATTTCTCTTTCTCTCCTGCAGTTGCTGCCTCATGATGAAATACGATTCCACGATGCCAGTGCTACAATATTAATAAGTCTTGCATTTAATATAGCGCCTTATCACGTCTTCGAGACGTCTCAAAGCGCTTCACAGAATATACTGTCAAATAAATTTGGTGGACTGTATATTTTGTGGATGAAACGCGGCAGACAGCAGTGTCCCACAGACAATCAGGGATTGAAGTGACCAATTTTTTTTTTTTTTTTTGAAGGAATTATTACCCCCGGATAAGCAACCCACCAATCAACTAACACCTACTTACTGCTGGGTAAACAGAGGCGTGTGGAGTAAGGAAACTTACCCAATGTTTTACCCTGCCGGGAATCATACCCACGTCTCTTGCTTGCGAGGCGAGTGCTCTAACCACAGAGCTACAGGACTCCACAGGTATCCAAAGGGATACCTATTCTGAAACACTGCCTCGATCAACAAACTAGATGAGTCCAGCAGAAGAGAATAGTGACTGAATTAACACAGTGTTGTCCAGGACCAGAGACTCCACTTGTCCCAGCAATATCAAGTTGGTGCCACTATGTTGCTAAAACACCACAAAAAGGGAGGATAGGGAGTAGATTATTGAGGGTGGCATTAATTATTGAACGGCAAATAACTAGCAGAGTTTTATAATGTCCTCAATGTAATCGTAGATATTATGAAAAAGCACTAATGTACCGTCCCCATTGCCAGACAGATTACTGTGTGTTGGCTGTAATTGCACCACAAACTTGACATTGAATACATTTCAACTTTTCATAATCTACATTCACCCACAAAATAAAGTCACTGCACTTTACAGTATAGCCCCTGAAGCGCTTTGAGATGTCCTCCCGATGTGAAAGGGGCTAACAGTCAGCAATCATCACACGGACAGAAAGCCCGGCACATCTAGAGTTAACGTCAAAACAAAATTGTCATTTTCCTTTGAAACTTCCATGACTCCTCAACTACATGAAGTCTGTAACGTAAAATATGTGAAGCTGTTCTGGGGGCATAAGGAAGTGTGAGAAATATCTGCACATCATTCTCGCCCGGCTCAGATGATAAAATCTGATACTGTAACATCTGGAACAGTGATAAAGCAAGAGGTATTTGCGTGTCACAATCAGACGTCTCAGGCTGGAAACTTCTCATGGTTTTAGGCTTAAAGACCAATGTCTTCAAATTTAAGGTTGTGCAATATTTTGGAAAATCCTTTGATTCAGTGATAATTTGGAGGCTTTCCCTCTCCCTGTGAAGTTCTTAGATAAGACAAGGGTGAATATTGTAACCTTTGATGTGTTAATTAACACACAGTTGAAAATGCCACTCTGTGGATAACTAAGGACATTCATTGACTCTATGTCCCACGATTCTGTCACAGTGGTTGGGCCTAAAGCCATCTGTCGTGCACAACACACTTGCCAGCTTTTGGATTGTGCCATTTGAGAGTCTGTTATTGGAGATACCGGCTCATCTCTGAGATTTCCTCCTAAATGAAGCCAGCATCCTACTAACCGGCAGTATGATGCTTCTAAAAAATAAAAAAAGGCAAAGTACTGCAGATGCTGGAAATCTAGTATAAACACAGAAGTCGCTGGGAACACGCAGCAGGTCAGGCAGCATCCATGAAGAGAGGAAACGTTTTGTTAGAATTCAGTTCTCTCTCTATGGATGCTGCCTGACCTGCTGCGTGTTCCCAGCAACTTCTGTGTTTATATAGTAGGATGCTTCTTGCTGGAAAACAAATTGCAATACACTGGAATCCTGTTATAACATGCTTCACTATAATGCGATAGGGGTGTTGATCCCAACATTGACATAGCACAAAATCCAAAATGTGCACAGAAAGTGCCAGCTTCTCACACAAAATAGAGTCGCTGCACTTTACAGTACATTCTGTGAATTACTTTGGGATGTTCTTCTGACTTAGAAGGCGCTGTAGCAAAATGCAAGGAATTGTTGAAAAAAAGACCAATTTACAATATATGGTATGATTTACATTTATATAACGCCCTTCGTGTCGGAAGGACATCTAAACGCAATTCACAATGCCGGATGGGCACCCAAGCTGGGCCGAATCAGGTTGCCTGATTTCCTGTGCGCTGCGGGTGATGTTGTGGCAACCTGTTGACATAGTCAGCCATTGTTTAGCGTGGGAAGCTGGACAGCTTTGCAGAATGCAAAAGCACTGACCATACCTTGTTATAACACTGACCAAAATGTTATGGTCCTCCCCCGCTTCTCCACCACCCCCCCCACCCTCCAATTGCTGTGTTACAACAGGGCTCTGCTGTATTTCCTAAAGGGAAAGGAAACACTGCCCATCCATTGGAATGGAGTTGGTGGGTGAGGGCACACCAGCAGACAAAACAGTTGAGGGAGTGGAATTTTGTGCTGTGTGTTAATTAACAATCTTCACCCTTGTGCTATTTACTGCTGCGTGTGTGTGTGTGTGTGGGGGGGGGGGGGGAAATGCTTCCAAATCAAGGCTGAATTTAAGAATTTTCCAAAAAATGTAAAGGCAACGATCTTAAACCCAAGTGTTAATATGTCACAGACTGCAATCTTCATCACAAATTGAGTGAGAACAGGAATAAAATAGAACTTTTGCTTATTTGCAATAAATACATTTGTGATACTAACCACTGCATCCTTTTTACCAAAGCTGGAATAGGGTCACATTGAGAAAACAGATTTTTTTTACATTGAATATCATTTTTGAACGGGAATCACAATTTCATTTCGTCAGAAGCTCAACCTGATTTTTTTTTGCAACTGTTCGAAATGACACTTTGCAATTAAAATGAAAATAGATTTTAATGTTTTTACACCTTGTTCAACAGCTGTCTGTGTAATGAACTATTAAACAAACATTACACTCCTCTGTGAAATATCTTAGAAAGCGCCACAAATACATTGAGGGTATATTAGAAAGAGGAGCGTTCTCCATATCCACTGTGTAGATACAGTGGGATTTTAAGGCTTTTATAGATGTTTTTACGATCCATTTCATTACAATTGTAACCTGCAAGTCTCAAACAGATGAGCACCCACTTAGTTAGCTTGTATTGTGAAGAAGCATTTCACACTGGTTTCAGGGGAATATTGTTGCATCGTGTCACAGCATTCATCAAAGCACTGAAAGGATTCACCACAACAGCTGGCTAACTCACCCGGCTTCTTTCACAGCAAACGTGGTGGGCACATTGTGCACATCAGCACAATGACTGACATCAGCCTGTCTCCAGGCGTTCCCTTCCCTGCATTCGTTGTCACTGAAGTAGCCCTTCACTTGTGCTTGCCTGCTGGCGAGGTAGGCCCCAGTGTCAGTCTCATACCCGTTCACAGTGCCGTGGGTGGACCTGTTCTCTCTGGCCTCCCGCTGGTAGCCGGCGAAGGTGTTCTCGTTCGAGGACGGGGGCTTGTCCTTTGAAGTTTTCTTTGGTGGTTGATATCCATGTGAGATCAGCAGGTCCTCCACACTGAACATGACTGCTGCTGTTTCAGTCAGTGCAGGTTGCAGTGGGACAAAGCCATGCTGCAGAAGCCATCACTGTGAAAATAAAGCAAGAGAAGGTAACACTGGAGCCGACTGTTAATATCCCTGCCCGTGGAGGACGGAAGGATTAATAAAGCGATCGCTGGCATTACAAAGCTTCACTTTTAGTCCGTTCTTATCCTTGCACTCGGATTCTCCGGTCTGACAAACCAATCTGTAACGCTGAACTGCACACGCTCAGAAACACACTATAAATATTTTTGTACCATTTCTCCCCAGATAATAATTCTCTGCTTTTTTAGCCAGAAGGCAGCTGTAGAGAGCTGCTGACTCAGTCTGTTTGGCATCAGAAGCTTGCGTTTTGACAACAGCTTTGGGTCTTATTAGGCATTTCAAAAGGGGGCTCATTAGAGTATCTCCAATAGCTTTAGGTATAAACACAAATTCCAAGGCCACAGCCCCTATAACCCTATGCTCAGCACCCAGTTAAATAAAATAGCTGCTACATCTTTGTATCAAATGCTGCAAATGTTAATAAAAGATATGTAGGTACGGTACAATAAGGTGATGGACAGGAGCTTCATTAAAACATTCACGGAGCCCTGATGTGGTTTTCCATAGTAAAATAAAGGTGTTATTAACAGTACCTGACAGAAATGCAGACTACAGATTGCCTGGCGGTTAATTGTTCTTCACAATTGATATGTATATTAAGAGATTCCTTGTGAGAGGAAACTGGCTACTCTACCCTCCTGGAGGGGTGGGAGGTTCTGGTTTACGCCACTGCACTCACACAGTGAGTGACCTGACAGGATTGCTGGAAATGTAATAAAAAAAGCAATTCTCTTCCATTCAGTCCTTTTCAATCTTAATATCCATCTTTACCACAATCATGTAGCAAATAACACGGCTATACTTCTACACTGAAACATTCACAGAACTTCAGCACAAACCTGAATGGACAAAAATAATAACAATCTGTGCACTGTGCTTTATTATGTACTTCACACGATTTTACTGTAAAGTGTAGTGACTGTCAATTTGTATGTAAATACAGGAGCTAATTTACGCACAGCAACATCCCACAAGTATCCTTGAAGTGAATGACCAATTTTATCTGAGACATTGTTGACCAGGATACCAGGAGAAACTCCCTTCTCTTTAATAGTGCATTAGGATCTTTAACATCCACCTTAACAGGCAGACAGCAGAGATAAAATATACATACCCTGTCTAATTCCTCCCTTCCCCCAGACCTCCAGAGAAAACAGATCAATAAGAAACCAGCAAATCTCCAGAGATCAGATAGTAAACTTAAAACTCCAGATATTCAGCTCCTCCAGACCATGACACCAGCTTGTTGCAGGATAAATACTTTCCTCCACTAAACAAGGACTAGGACTGCACTTTCAGAGATTTGAGAATAAACTGGAAACAGTTTGAATCATATGAGTTAGGGGTTCAGCTTTCAGCTATCATGACCCCATTCTCTGCAACTCTCCAAAATCTCTCGAGCCTTTCCTCCCCACCTCAAAACCCTTTTAAAAGTTTTCAAACTTTAGAATCATTGAATCATAGAAATTTACATAGCAGAAGGAAATCATTTGGCCCATTGAGTCAGCACTGGCCTCCAGAATCAGCTGTACTTTCAATCCCCATAGCCCTTTTACATAATACCCCTCTTAAAAATCTATTTCTCCATGTCTTTCGTCAATACAATCAAATTCCCCTTCCTCTCTTCTGGCTCAGTGATCCCCACTGTCTTTGTGAAACGTTTTGAGAATGAGCATCACATGTGAAGGGTGTTATAAATGCAAGTTGTTGTTGTTTTCCACAATACAAAACAGCTGTTCCAATCTGCAATCACCTTTTCCAAAACTAGGCATAAAAATAATCTGTGCATTTGGTGTAGCATCTTTCGCAAACTGAACATACGATACACATTTGTATAGCGCCTTTCAGCTCAGGAGGATGACACAAAGAGTTTATGTAGCTGGCTGGGTACCTAGGTTGGGGGGTGGCTGAACTGAAGGGTTTGGGGATTGATTATTTTGGAGGCAAACACAGTAACTAATTTATACACGACTCACAAACATCTGAGTTGAATGACTAATTGTGTCTGTTGTTGCATAGGACATCAGGAGGAATTCCCCCCTCTTTGCGAATAGTGTCATGGGATCTTTAACGGCAACCTGAACAAGCAGATAGGACCTCAATTTAACATCACATCCACAGCACTCCATCTCTGACAATGCACCACTCTCCCAATACTGAACTGAAATGTCGTTGAGCATATAAACTTAAAGTCCCAATGTGGGGCTTAAATCTTTGACTCAAAAGGTGAAAGTGCTACCAACTGAACCAGACTAATACCAGTGTGAGTATAACTGTGGACATACATGGAGTCAATAACAAGCTATCCTCACAGAGCTAAGCTCTGTTACAAATCCTACAGGATTTATGTAAAAAAATCACAGCTCTGTTGAAATGCAGCTAAAGATATGGCAAAGATGTAAAAAATGTAAACGTCTAATGTAAATTCATGGGATGTTTTGGTGCATTAGTCGTTTGTTCTAAGCTTGCTGCTTTTGCAATGAAAAGGAAACAACCTTAAAGGGTCGAGTTTGGAGCAGGGCAGAAAGACTTGTACTTTTTAATGTATTAATATTCCTTGCATTTGATATAGTGCCTTATCACGTCTCAAAGCGCTTCACAGAATATACTTTGAGACATTTAATTTGTGCTAGTTTCATTAAGTACAACAGCGTCATTGTTACTGTGCACAGTGAGTTGTTAGGCTTGTGTTTTATGGAGTTTAAATTAATATGGCTTTATTGTTTATACAATACACATTTGGATACGTCTTTCACATTGGTAGGACATCCCAAGGCGCTGGATAGTCAGGGGTTTTCACCCAAGCTTGGGGTTGGAATCAAGAGGGGTGGAAGGCAAAGGGGTGGAGGTAAGAGGATGACTGATGGCACGGTCAAAGAGGAAGGACTTGAGATAGGCTTTCAAGGAGGCAACGGAGGGGATGATTTCTGTCCTTTGCATCCGTCTGCCTGTGATTCAATTGAACAACAACAGCTTGCATTTATGTCGCGCCCTTCAGCGGGCTAGCATCTCAATGCAAAGTCCCACAAACTGTTCCAAAGGGACCTTTACATATTGGGAAGTGTAATTGGTGAGAGCGCATGGGGATACGTTGTGTTGCCTCAGATCCTGCCTAGCTGGAATGCCGGTGGGCTTGCACTACTGCAGCTAGAGATAAAATGCAGTCACAGCACTTTACAGTATATTCTGTGAAGCGTTTTGAGACGTATTAAAGACGTGATAAAGCGCTATATCAAATGCGAGGATTATTATTATTATTGGAATTGTTCTCAAAAATGTGGCGATAAGAATTATTGCATTTAGAATAGCTCCTTTCACATCGGGAGGATGTCTCAAAGCGCCTCACAGGATTTTACTGTGAAATGGAGTGACTATATATTTGTAGGCGAATGCGATAGCCCAATTGAACACGGCAATGTCCTACAAACAGCGACAAAACAAATAACCCAATTTTCTTTAGGGGACTGCTGGTCAGGACACCAGTTTTAAGTTGAAAAAACGGGGGACTGTTGGTCAGGACACCAGTTTTAAGTTGAAAAAACGCCCATTCTATTGGTGGAAATACTACTCAACTTTCAGAACCGTGTGGATGTTTCATGTTAGTCAGGGGTTGGTCAGCAGTAATTGCCGCTTGGCTGGGTGTCAGTGTGACTCTTGCCTCTGAGCCTCTGATGCAGGAGGATGTGGGTTCACTTTCCTCATTGGTACTTACAGTCTAGGCTGAAATATTAATAGAATTCCGGGGAGGTGCGACATGGTTGGTGGTGCCATTCGTCAGCTGAGATGCTAAACCGAGATACCTTCTGTGGTTGTTCAGGAGCAATGGCCCTTGTTGCACAATATTCCAAGGGAGTAACAGGTGAAGGAGTGAGAATAATCTGAATCTTACCAAGAAGCAATTTACTCACAGGGTATTCCTATGATAAAAATGCAATTGTCCTACCTTATGCCACAGCAAGAGGTTGATTTCTTACCATCAAATGTTTTGCGTGCTATGTGCGCCGCTGAATGGAGTAGATGGCTTGGTGTGTGGCATGTGGGTGACCTGAGTCCTCGACCCAGCACATCGGCAGAAATGCCGGGGCTGAGGCTGAGCCCTGCTCTGGAAGCAATGCTTTAGCTGCTGTGTATTTGCACCGATTCATGTTGTGGATGGAATACAAAGCAATTCAATTTGTTCTCAATCTAAATTAAAAACTCAGTGACCTTTTTCCTGGAAATGTCACTTTGTATACCCACACATGTCTACACACAATATGGATGATATGAGCAGGACCTAACTACAGAGACTGAATGAAATACACTGCTATCCAAGAGCAGGCCTGATTCAGCTGAACCCTGAATACGTGTCTCAATTTGACTTACATTCAAACTCCAGTCTGTCAGCAGCTGCAGAAAGAGGTCCAAAGCAAAAGGGTGTCAACCTCAGTGTAACTGAGACGTGGGATTGACATTCTGTCAGACATAAAAAGAAATTAGCCTAAAGAAACACAACAATAAAAATAAATTAGCACCACAAGTGCTTGGGAGCAATTGTGCCAGAGCTCAGCTGGGTGACCGGCTGATATGACTCACTGTGGCAGAATAGGAGCATGCTGAGTGCGTTGGGATCTTTTACACAATGTGGTGCATAGCAATCGTTGAACTGCTCACAAAGTGTCTGTCCCTCTCCTCCCACCACCGCTCCACAACAGATGCACATGAGCTCACAGCTCAGAGGAACCTGGCAAACAAATTCACCAACAGAACCTGACTAAAGCTCAATCAGCTTCTCCCCAACTGGCAAAGTGGAGTGACTCATAGGGTTGGGTGTTGGATCCTGGTGGATTTAAAAGGCACAAGACATTGGAGGTCAATTTGCAAGATCTCCAAAGGAATTGTAAATGAGAATTCTGGAAATATCCAGAAGTGTCTCTCTGGAACTCAATTAAGTTTGTTTCCAGATTGCAACCAAAGGCTTCTGAGTGGCGTTACAGATTTAGAGTACGTGTCTCAATTTGATTTACATTCAAACACCAGTCTGTGAGCAGCTGCAGAAAGAGGTCCAAAGCAAAAGGGTGTCAACCTCAGTTTATAGTATAAACTGCCTTCACTTTATCTCCTCAAACGGCTTCTCCTTCTGCCCACGCAGGAGGTATACCCCATGGCTCCATCCTTGGCCCTCTCCTCTTCCTTATCTATATGCTCAATTCTTGGCGATGTCATCCGCAGACATGGGGTAAACTTCACATGTCCGCGGATGACACGCAAATCTACTTCTCCTCCTCCAGTTGGGACTCCATGTCCACCGATGTTCTCTCTACTTGTCTGACGGACATCAGGGGCTGGATGAGCAAAAACTTCCTACAACTCAATGTTGACAAAACAGAAGCCATACTCATTGGCTCCCATCAACATCTTCTATCCTGTAGCTCTGACCTCCTCAATCTATCCTTCAAACTTACCGAATCTAGGCGTCAGGTTCAACCCACAGCTGTTCTTCCTTCCCCACATCCGATCCCTGATCAAGACTGCCTTCCTCCACCTCCGCCACATTGCCCACCTCTGACCGTACCTTATCCCAGACGCAGCTGAAACATTCATCCATATATTCGTCACCTCTTGACTTGATTTCTCAAATGCCCTCTTTGCCAGTCTCTCCAGCACCACCATACACAGGATCCAGCTGATCCAAAACTCAGCTCCCCGCATACCCACCCACACTAAACTCCATACCCCCATCATACCAGTTCTAGTCAGGCTCCACTGGCTTCCTATTGCCAACCAGATCAATTTCAAGATCCTCATACACATTTTCAAATCCCTTCATGCCCTGGCACCTCCCTAACTCTCTGACCTGCTTAACCCCCAACCCACTGCCTCTGCTAGACTAGCTCCAGCCTTCTGCATGTTCCTCGTGCCCTCCATTCCACCATTGGTGGCCGTGCTTTCAGCCACTATGCCCCGAAACTCTGAAACATTCTTCCTCTATCCCTCCGCCTTGCCCCTTCGTTCCCCAACTTCAGGTCCCGCCTGAACACCTTCCTATTCGACCGTGCCTCCATCAATCCCACCCTCCCGGCGCTCTAGGAGGCTGCTCTGAATTAGGAGCATTATATAAATCCAAGTTGTGTTGTTATAGTATGTAAACATAATTATTATTATATATAATCTCACTACTAAGACCCCATTGTAATTAGATCAATTTTCAGTATTTTCAACAACTATTTTCGCATTTATATAGCACCCCTCATCAGGACAGCCCAGAGCACTTATTCAAAGTAAATATTATTGTCTATTTTAATGCAGAAGCATTAAGAGATTTTAAACCATGGTCCTGTCTGCTTATTACTGTTAAAGATCCAATGGCACTGTTAGAAATGTGAAGGGAGTTTATCCCAATATCCTGGCCAACAATCTCCCTGATAAAATTGGTCATTCATTGGTCATATTACATTGGAGTAATACTAATAATAATCCTTACATTTGGCATTGTGCCTTTCATGTCAGGGGGAATGTCCGAAAGTGCTTCACAAATATACTGTAAAGTGCAGTGACTGTGTTTTGTAGACGGACATGGCAGCAGATTTACACACAGCAATGGCCCACAAAGAGTTATGAAGTAAATGATCAATTTTATTTGTGGGATCGTTGCCCGGGAAAAACTCTCTTCTCTTTTTGAATAGTACCATGGGATCTTTAACGTCCCCTGAACAGGAAGATAAGGCCTTAGTTTAACATCTCCTCCTCCAACAATAGAACATCCCACTAACAACGCATTGGAGTATCACCTTAGAATACATTATATGAGTTCAAAGTCCTAAAATAGGACTTGATTCCACAACCTCCTGACTCAGAGGTGACTCTTAGCAATGTAGTCAGGCTGACACACAACTACCCACTGGTACAGCTGCAATACTTCTGGGAAGCTGATATTCATCCTTTCTATTTATTCACAGCTTCAATAGCTAGTACGCAGTTCTAAAGGATAAACATTGCGAAGCCTATGATTGATGGTGCTAATTGGCTGCTGCGTTTCGCCCACAAATAGTCAATTCACTTTACAGTCTATTCTGTGAAGCACTTTGAGACGTCGAGATGACGTGAAAAGCGCTATATCAAATGCAAGGATTATTATTATTATAATATATAAACACGGTTGGAAAAAACAACCAGTTGACGTGTTAAAATATCAACTGCTCTCTGGTGTATTTGACATATTTTGCCCATAAAATATACAGTCAATTCACTTTACAGTGTATCCAGTGAAGCGCTTTGAGACTTCTCGACAACATGATAAGGTGCTATATCAAATGCAAGAGTTATTATTAGTAGTATCATCATTATTATTACTCTCTTCCTCCCATCCACAAAGATATTCACCAGAAGCGAATCATGCAATGTATTGGATTTCACTGTCCTCTTCTGGATTGGCTTCAAATACAATTTGTTTCGATAGTCGATCACGCCATCCTCCTCCAACGCCTTTCCTCCATCATCCACCTCAGTAGGACCGCACTCGCCTGGTTCGAGTCGTACCTCACAAACCACCAGCATACATCTGCACAAACGACTTCTCCTCCTGCTCTCACCCGGTTACCTGCGGGGTACCCCAAGGATCCATCCTTGGCCCCCTCCTCTTTCTGATCTACATGCTCCCTCTTGGGGATGTCATTTCCACATGTATGCGGGTGACACCGAACTCTATTTTTCCACCTCTCTTTGCGACCCCCAGTCCCCTGATGTTCTGTCAGCCTGCCTGTCAGGTTTCAGGGGCTGGATGAGCGCAAATTTCCTTCAGTTGAATGTTGACAAGACGGAAGACTTTGGCTCTCGACAACATCTAAAATCTGGTCACCTTCCTCCCCCTCCCCCTGGCTCGGCCCCGGGATCCGTTACTGTAAAGCGCTCTGAGACGCCGTCCGGCGTGGAGGGCACTATATAAATCCAAGTTGTTGTTGACAGAGAATGTGATTGGTGATGCTAGTTGGTATCAGGAGTTGGTAACTGGTCGGTGAGTCAGTGACTAGAGGGCATCAATTTAAGATAGTTAGCAAACAAGGAAATGGGAAGATTAGGGGAAACATTTTTAGGATGTGGAATGCCAAGCCCAGGAGTGATGGCTGAGGCAGAATCCATATTAGCTTTCAAAAGGGACCAAGATAGATATCTAAAGAGGAATAAACTGCAGGCATATGAGCAAAAGACAGGTAAATGAGATTGGAAGGATTGGTCTTTAAAAGCACAGACACGAAGGTGATCTTTGCTGTAAATTTCCAGGGATGGAAGAAACAGAATAGCCAGTCAATGTTATTACTGGAACGAAAAGCCATATCAAGCACTGATCTCTCAAGATAGAGATCTTTACATTACTTAGTTATAATTGACAACATGTATATTGACAACAAGCCCAGTGTAGACACCCCTACCCCCCAGCACCCTGACTTCAGTGTTAACCAACATTGTTGATTCTCACAGAATCCTTCAGGGGGAGAGCTCTCTGCATGGCATGAAGAGAGGCCTAGAAAAGGGGGAAAATGGGAAAGGAAAATTGGAGGGAAAGATAAAATGAAATGAAACTGGTGCAAGGGAGCAAGAGAGCCACAGTGATATGTAAGGGCTTGGCTTCCATGTGTTCTGTGACTGAGGCTCTGCCTGCATTACTGTTTAATAAAACACTGACCTCCTCAACCTGCTGGTATCATTCGTCACCACTGGCTAATCACAACAACCCAAAGCACAGACATCAGTCTCCAGACTCAAGATAATAATATTAATCTTTCTCTGCAGCCCAACTCCCAAATCATGACAGGATAATCTGTTTCATGAGAGAATTTTGCAATATTGTAGGGTGCAGATAAGGCACTTTTTTTTAATAAAATGTCCATTCCATATCTTGGCAATACTGTTTGTTTCAGCAAACATTAGTTTCCACAAATGCATTTTAACCTTTTCCTATTTGAAATGCCGGCATTCGTTTTCAAGATCCCTGGAGGTAATAATAATAATCCTTGCATTTATTAATAATTAATTATTATTTATTTTTTCTTAATAATTAATGATAATTGCATTAAATTGGGACGTCCTCCCGACGTGAAAGGCGCTATACAAATGTCATCTTGTTGTTGCGTTTGATATAGTGTTTTATCACGTCTTCAAGATGTCTCAAAGCGCTTCACATAATATGCTGTGATGTGAATGGACTGTATATTTTGTGGGCGAAACTCTGCAACCAATTGCACACAACAGTGTCTCACAACAATCATGGATTGCGTGACTAATTTATTATTATTATTTGAAGGAATTATTACCCCCAGAAATGCTATCTGCCAATCGACTAACAACCAGGTTCCTACTTACTGCTCGGTAAACAGAGTCTTGTAGAGAAAGGAAACTTGCCCAACGTTTCGCCCTACCGGGAATCGAACCCAGCTCTATTGCTTGCAAAGCGAATGCTCTAACCACTGAGATATTCCGTGAAAAAGACCTTTAGTACACTTGATCAGTATAGAATTATACAGCACAGAAGGAGGCCATTCGGCCCATCATGTCTATGCCGGCTCTTTGAAATGTGCTATCCAATTCAATCCCCCGTGCTCTCCCCATAGCCCTGCAAACTTGTTCCTCCCCAAATAATTATCTACTTCTCTCTTGAAAGTTGTTATCGAATCGGCTTCCACCGCTCTTTCAGGCAATGCAGTCCAGATCCGAACAACTCGCTGTGTGAAAAAATTTCTTCTCGCCTCCCCTCTGTTTCTTTTAACAATGATTTTAAATCAATGTCCTCGGGTTACCGACCCACCCAATAGTTTCTCCTTGTTCACCTTATTAAATCCCCTCATAATTTTGAAAACTTCTATTAAGTCTCCGCTTAACCTTCTGTGCTCCAAGGGGAATAATCCCAGCTTCTCTCGCCTCTCCTGATAACTGAAGTTCCTCATTCCTGGTACCATCCCGGTAAATCTGCTTTGCACCCTCTCCAATGCCTTGACATCCTTCCTAAAGTGTGGGGCCCAGAACTGAACAAAGTCTCCAGTGTTTTATAAAGGTTCATCATAACTTCCCAATTTTTGTATTCTATGCCCCTATTTATAAAGTCTAGTATCCCGTATGCCATTTTAACAGCTTTATCTGCCTGTCCTGCCACCTTCAAAGATTTACTGATATGAACCCTCAGGTCTCTCTGTGCCTTCACCCCTTTAAGATTGTACCATCAGCGTATATGGCCTCTCCTCATTCTTCCTCCCAAAATGCATCACTTTGCATTTCTCCACATTAAATATCATCTGCCGCGTGTCTGCCCACTTTACCAGTCTGTCCATATCCATTTGCAGTCTGCGACTATCCTCCTCAGTTTACTACTTTTCCTAGCTTAGTATCATCTGCAAACTTGGATATTGTACTTCTATATCCACGCTACCACTGCCCTTTAATACCTCGGGCTTCTATTTTGCTTACAAGTCTCTTATGTGGCACTTTATGAACTCCTTTTGAAAATCCATATAAACTACATCAATTGCACTACCTTCATCCATTCTCTGTTATTTCATCAAAAAACTCTTATCAAATTTGTTAGACATGCTTTGCCTTTAACAAATTCTTCCGGAATAACCACCAAACTGTTACAGTAGTTAAATAAATCCACTGTCCTGGATTTCTACCACCCTTTCTGATATCCCATTCCAGCTGTTGTTCCTGGTGTTTGTCCTAAAATTGTCCTTCACATCCTTGAACCTATGTATTCTTACTTAGCTGGCTTGGCTCATCCAAAAGTATTGTTCTGGGTTAACTTTCTCAATCCTACCAGACATCTTAAGGGACATACCTATTAGCCCCTTCTGAAATGTCTCCTGTGAAGGTTGAACACTCTAGCTTATCTGGTTGCCACAGCTCGTCCCTCTATCCCATGAACATGGAGGATCATACTTATCGCTCTCAATAGCAAGCTATCATTTTGTTTGGCTGTTTGTTTTTTGCCATTACTGGACATGGGGTGTAATGTTTAAAAGCTTAGAAATATTGGGACCAAAACTGCAATATGCGAAGTGTTAATTAACAGTTATAGTGTTAATTAACAAATCATTGAGAAAAGAGACAATTAGTGGGTTAATTCTTGATTGGTTCATAAGTGTGTTAGAAGCAGACCCTTCCCCCATCAGTTTACAATAGTTACCTCCAGAAACCAGTCAGACTTGGATTTCTCGCTTGCAGAATGCATTGAACTGTCTATAGTTAACATAATCAACGGATAACACACCAACTAGCTGCTTTTTCAACAATGTGTTACTAACAATTAGCACTGTTCACATATATATCACGATTTACCTGTAAGATACTGACGCAACTCTTGATTTTGTTAGGCTTGATACAGAAGTCATCTTAACTTCAGAAACGGTTGTTTTATTTAACCGTCCGCAGGTTAAATTGCTTTTTCACCAAGGTCTTCTAAGGTAAGGTAATGAGTGCTCCCCAAAGAGTGCACGGAAACTCAAAAAGACGTCTCAAGAGCAGAGTTAAACTGTAAGAGAGGATTTGACCTAAACTTCAGTGGTCACAAAAGGTTTAAATATGTGTTCCTTCCCCCCTCCACTCTCACTCTGTGCCAGATCACAGAAAGTTTACATTGCTCTTCATAGTGCAAAACAAACTGGAGGTGCACGGTATTTGAAATGAAAAAAACAACACACCACAGAACATAGAACTACACAAAAGTAAAGCACTTAAAGGGCTTTGCTGAATCAGAATTGTTTACCTATTTTTGCTTTCAAAGCCTGAACGAGGACATTCCGTGCATGTCTAATATCTTCTGTTTTCATGTTTCCAGCATTAGGACTTGTATCTTCTGATCTCTGCTTTTCAGTGCATTGATAACCCAAACTGCTTTTTCTCGTTTGCCAGCATGAGACCTTGCTACACAATGAATATTAATAAAGCAATTCCAAATGTGTTACCTCTGTGCTTTCACGTCGGGATGTCATTGGGCATCAGTGCCTAACTGCCTTTACACAGTGTACAAGGGGTAAGGCCAGTCAGAATATTTTTGTACACAAAAGATTATTAAGATGTGGAACACGTTGCCACAAGTGGCTACTGAGTTCCAAGTCTATTATGTCATTTAAAAGGGAATTGGACAAACACTTGAAGAATAAAGGTACGATAGGGGAGGGGGGAGAACGGGATTTAAAGTAAATGATGCATTTGCACTGCATGATTATTACTGTGTGCTCTCCAACATGGAGACCTGCATGATTAATGCACTGTGGCAAACAGTGGAGGAAGAATATGATGCAAAAAGTCTATCTGCGCAAAAGTCTATTTGTGTAACAAAATTTGAATCAGCTGCCTTTTTTCATCACAATCCCACGTACAATCGACTGCCCTTATTACTGCACCTTATCCTGATGGAAAATTCAAAGATGAGAATAATCCTTGCGTTTGACACAGCACCTTTCACGGAGGTAGGAAGCCTCAAAGCGCTTCTCCGGATTTTCTGTAAAGAGTAGTGACTGGATTTTTTTATACTCTCTGTATTTTTGTAAGATCAAAGCTGCAAACAGGCAGCCCCCAAAAGTGCAAGTGAAGAAGCTATGATTGAACAAGTGATACTAAACAAAATTAAACAAAAGTGTTCTTGACACAGAAAACGAGAGGCCTCAAATACCTCCTCGTTTTGGGGCGTAAAGTCCCAACTAGGTCTAGATTTTCTCTATCAACATCTCAGAGATCACAGAATTTGGCAAGTTCTTGAATTCAGTCATAATTCTGAAACCATATTTCTGTACTCTTCGAAAGAACTTGCAGTAAAACAGCTTCAGATTTAAGACTGCATTTAAGAACTTACCACATTCTGGACACTCTGAAATGTTTTTGTTAATAAAGTAAATTTAGATCCAGGTGGAATTTCTACCGCTTTTGCTGTGAGACCATTTTGTCTTAAAATTTAAGATAATGCAGAATTCTTCCATTCAGTTTTAATTTGTAAGCTAGTTCTTTCTAAGAACTCACAGTGCCTTATCACTCTGTGTAATTCAATGCTAGGCAGATTGAATTTTGGATAGCGAGCAGCTTTGAAGCTGCCAAAACTACCTTCAAGACGAACCTAAAAAGAAAGAATCCAGTGGCTCTGCAGTAAACAACCCCAGTAAATGTAACAGCTATTGCCAGGTGTCTTTCTAGAATTTCAGAACACTTACACCAGTGACACAGGGTGTTTCAGGCCGGGAAATCCAACTATCTTTGCCTGTAAGTCCATATGACATTAAAATTAAAACTTAAAATTTAAATTTAAGAATGTTTAGATTCTTAAAATGGACCAACTTTTAAATTGAGATCGCATTTAAGTATTTCCGCCTTGGCTCTGAGTTTGGAGAAGCAGCTTAAACTTTGAGAGGCTTTTTCTAGCAGCAAGAAGCCAGCCTGTCTGCTCTCTCTGCTCAGCAGGCTCTGATCTCTCTGCTCAGCAGGCTCTGATCTGTCCCTCTAACAATTAATTGCCCCAAATAAAATTGGTCACTTACTCCATGGCTGTTTGTAGGCACTGCTGTGCACAAATTTGCTGCCATATCTGCCCACGAAACCCATGGTCACTCGACTTTACAGTATATTCTGTGAAGCGCTTTGGGACCTCCCTTTTGTTGAGTTTTGGGCAGCTCCCTTATGTTGTGGAAACCAGCTTAACAGTGGTTGTGGTCTGTATCGGGTTAGAACAGGCAATGCCTTTAACCATTAAACTGTGCTGAGATTTGTTTTTCACCAAAACTCGTTTGTCTTTGCAAACAGCAGCTTTTTTTTATCCTGAGTCCCAACTCCCAGGTTAAATAATCTTGCGCTTTACAAATAATAGGCCTTGCATTTGATATAGCATCTTATCACGTCGTTGAGACATCTCAAATCACTGCAAAGAATATACTGTAGAGTGAATTGACTATTTTTTTTGACGAAACAAAAATAAATTTAAAGAAGATATTGCCATGAGAAACATACCACTATTAAGCAGCCTCTTGCCATTGTCTTTAGCCTTCTTAGTTATCACAATTCATCATGATCTCAGTCTTCATAAGCCTGATACATAATGCAAAGCTGCAGTGTTGTAGTAAATTATTCATTGTGACATTTCTTCTTCCAGCTACTATTGAATGAATTATTGTTTCCTATCATCACCAGAGCACCAAGGAGGCATATTCATTAAACTCGTTTGTAATTTACTGATAGGCAACGTAGATTCAAATAGGTCATTGTAACTGAATATTTAATTGCACAGAAATTAAAAATTTATCATCCCTGCTTTAATGTTATCAATATGTTTTCACAAGTGGTATGAATACAGAATTATATGTACAATTTTAAGTTGATGAACTTGAACTATTATAACTAACATTTTAATGGGGAAAAAGAAAAAGATGCACATAACATGATACACTAATTATCACCAGTGATAAGTATGATGTGCTGATTATCATTGTTGCTAAGTATGCGGTATATAATGTGATAATTATGCAGCATGTTATCTGATAATTATCACCGGAGATAATTATATAATTGCAATATGATAAATATCATAGCTGATATAATGTGACACCTCTCAGTTTTCAGTTTCTGATGATAAATATAATAATTTGTGCATTTGATACAGCAAATAATCATTGTCAAAAGATCAAGGTGGATTACAGGATACACTGTAAATTGGTAAGATAGTGTATTTTAATTTTATAGGAATTGTTGGCCTGAACACCAGGATAAATTCGCTTCTCTTTTCAAATAGTGTCATGGTATCTTTAATGTCCATCTGAACAGGTCAACAAATAGACTCAGTTTAACATCTTATCCGAAGGACGACACCTCCAAAAATGCACACCCCAAGACTGCATTTGGATGGTCAGCAGAGGTTATATGCTTTCCAAGCCCCGACTTGGGACATGAACATTTTTACAATGCCCCAGATCAAAAATAATTTATCATTCTCACTTTATGGCTGTTTGTGCAACATCTCCCCTTATGGCTGTTTGTGCAACATCTCCCCATGCACATTGGTTGCCAAATTGGTTGTCTACCTAGAGTCACCACAATTTACAGAAAAATGCCACAACGTATTTCAAGATATTTTTACATTATAAAGTGCTATATCAAATGTGGTAATTATTATTAGATGCAGTGCAAAGCTTGCTGTACACTGACTCAGCAGTGTGCAGTGATCACAAATGACAGAAGAGTAGGAAGAAAGGCGTGGGTGTGACATTCACAAGTCTTTATTGCCTCTCTTTATCAAGCTGGTAAGGACAAGTGTTAATTTGACAAATTGTTGGAAGTTTAATACTGTTGCCAAGATAGGAAATGTGTTCACTGTTCCAATCATTTCAATTGGGATCCTTTTAAGTATAGAGAGAGGGTATTTATCCCAGCAGCCTAGATTAAGTTCAAAATCAGCCAACCAGAGATTCAAATAAATAATGAACCACACCCTGCATTTATATAGTGCATCAGCATTTTCAAATGTTTAACTCGTTGCACGTAAAATATGTTGTAGGTGAATGCATCAGGCTATTTGTGCACAGCAAAGCCCGTTAAAAAAGTGCTTTTAGTCCATAAACTCAGACCTCCTGTTATATGAAACGAATGGTTGCAGGATGTCTTCACTTCCAGATCATCGTAGCTGTGCAGATGCAGGAAGCTGGCCACCAGCACTGATGGCCTGAAGCCTCTCACATTTTGGTTTAGCGCAAGTCCACAGTGTAACTACGCTTTAATATAGGGTCTACCCTGTAACAACAACTTGGATTTATATAGCGCTCTTCACCCAGAAGGCATCTCAGAGCGGTTCACAGTAACGGACCCCGGGGCCGAGCCAGGGAGAGGAGGAGGAAGGTGACCAAAGGTGCGGTCGAAAAGAAAGGTCTTCAGCCGAGACCTGAAAATAGGAAGAGAGGGCACAAAGCTAAGGGAGTGAGGAAGGCAGTTCCAGAGCCTTGGGAGGTAGTGGCTGAAGGCACGGCCGCCGAGGGTGGAGCGGAGGATTCGGGGGACAAGGAGGAGGCCAGACCTGGAGCAACGAAGGCAACGGGCACTGTTGTGAGAAGAGAGGAGACAAAGCACATTATATTGGAGTCACTGAGTTACTATGAAATGTGGGAAAAACACCCTACAAACACCAAAGACTGATCACTAATTTGTTTTTTCGTGAATTCAGATGAAGACAGAATAATATTAATGCTTGAATTTGTTGTAGTGTCTCATGTCGAGCAGCTGACTCAAATTGCTTCACAGATTTACTGGGAAGCGTAGTGACTGTATTTTATACGTGAATGTGTCAGCCAATTTGCACACAGCAATATCCCACAAAAAGCCATGAAGTGAATGACCAAATTTATCTGGGGAGTTGTTGGCCATGATACTAGAAGAATCTTCCATCTCTTATCAAATAGTGCCATGGGATCTTTAACGTTCACCAAACACAAGCAGACAGGACCTTGGTTGAATGTCTCATCCGAAGGACGTCACCTCTGACATTGAAGTGCCAGCCTTGACTGCGAATCAATAATACTAAATCCACGCAGATGCCTAGGTTTGCATCGACTCTGCTTTCTCTTTCCTCCTGAGTGCAGTATGTGTGCAAAAGCGTCTAATTAGAGCCCATCACAGCCTCAGATGCCTTAAATGACAGTTACATGGTTCATGAAGGGAGTATACTGAGATCAAAGAGATTACCCACATTAGCATTCAGCTAATCACTTCGGCCTTGGCCAGCCATTCAATCCGAGATTCAAGGGAACGGGAGAGGAAAGGACAGGAACATTAACACTTTACTGCAAGTGAAAACAGTGATCTCAAGGGTGCAGCTGTGCCCTGCACTGAGAGTCAGGGAATTATCACCAAACAATTTCTGCTAATTAGACGAAGCTGAACACTAGACACTCACAGGAGGGGGATCTGGGACTCAGCCACCTACACTAATAACAATAATCCATGCATTTAACATAGCATCTTTCACATCGGGAGAATGTCTCAAAGTGCTTCACAGAATCATGGTGAAGTGCAGTTACTTTATTTGTAGGCAAAACGAGACAGCCAGTTTGCATACAGCAATGTTTTACAAACAGCATGAACCCACAACCTTCTGAATCAGAGGCAAGAGTGCTACCAACTGAGCCAGGCTGACACCACATCGCACCCACTGTTTACTTACTCACGTCAGCTAACTTCGGAGAAAATTCTCGGTGAGTTCATATTTATTTAAGTATGTGACAATATAGTGCCGTGCATCATGTTCATTACACAGAACATTCATCTATCATATGATGACAATCTATGTTTTGAGCTGTTTAAACTTAAGCAATATCCCAATGCACATTGTGGATCCCCAAGCCTTGGCTCTTACCCACAAGCACCTATTATCTGGAATTAGACAGGTAGGGTGCTTCCCTCTAGGGAGAGAGTGTGCCATTCCAGATGCATGGAAATTTCCTTGGAAGGTGGCATATACATCAAATTGGTCACTCACTCCATGGCTGTTTGTGGGACACAGCTATGTGCAAATTGGTTGCTGCATTCTACCACAAAATAAACAGACACACATTACTCTAAATCCTGTGAAATGCGTTGAGATAACTCGACAGTGAGATTATAATATAATAATCCTTGCATTTGATATAGCACTTTTCACATCTTCTCGATGTCTCAAAGCGCTACACAGAATATACTGTGAAGTGAACTGACCGTATATTTGTGTGCAAAATGCAGCAGCCAATTGTGCACAGCAATGTCCCACAAACAGTCGTGGATTGAAAATGACCAATTTATTATTGTTTTGTTTTGAAGGGATTATTATTAGGCGTGTGCATTATAGTGATCAATTGCAAGGATTATTATTATACTATTATATGTGGATTCCTCAGTCTGGTTTGGATATTCTTAAGCATGATGATGAGTTTCTGCATGTGTCAGACCAAAAAAAACTCTTGTTGCCAATGCACAGAAAATACAGTAGCTGTACAATAAACTTTCACTGTCAACGCATGGAGGTGTATTGTTCACTGTGAATGTTTTATTGCAGGGTAGAATATCTACTGAAGCGATTGGCACAGTTTGCTAAACACGTGGCACAACTCACAGCAAAAAGGCACCATATGTCAGTGTGACCAAATGATGCACATCTGTTCTCTGCAACAAAGACTCTTTGAAGAAGGAGTCACCATTATTGTTCCAGTTTACAAGTCAAACTGTTACAAAGAGCTTTCATTAACTTTTACATCCTTTTTTGTGAGTTTGTTTTACACAAATGATGAATGCAGAGGAGTTACTGACCATGACATTGCAAAGGCACTGAAGCGATAGCGAAGAGAGTCACCATCTGAAGGAGCTTCAGAGGTCTGACGATGTCAGCCTTGTGTGTTAATTCAGTTCCGTGCATTGTAATGCTAAGTGGAAGCTTGAGACTGAGAGAACTATTGCTCCACGGGACACAATGATTCCTGTGCTGTTGTGGCTGGAAGAAGACTTGGGAATATTAAATTCCCCTCACTTTTTGAATAACGCTATGAGATTTTTAACAACTTGCATTTGTATGTCTCCCCTCACGCAGGGTAGCGTCCCAGAGCGCTCGACAGCACGAAACTGAGCCGGGGGGGGACGACAAGGGACGTGACTTTAGGCACAGTCGAAAAGGAAAGTCTTCAGGAGCGACCTGGGGAAGCGGGGGCGAAGCACAAACATACAAACAAAAAGTCCACCTCAGCAGGCAGTTTAACGTTTGATCCAAAGGACTGCATCTCTCACAGCAAAACGCTTCCCCCAGCAACACATTAGAGGGTCAGCCTATGCTGTAACATGGGAGTTGAACCCACAACCTTCTGACTCAGAGGCAAGAGTGCTTCCAAAATAGCCGGGCTGACACCGCTATATATAACGCTGCAGTGGAGCGGAGCAGATTTGAAGAAATTAATCTTCTTATTAATACAGTTTTAAACAGAGGTAACGGCAATTGAAGGGTGTTCCAGGTTTATTAGGTAAGCTGACAGATCAAAAGAGTTCATTGTGACCTTTGCAGAAGGGTATTGAATTCATTGGTAATATAATCACTGTCAGCTTTGAGAAATAATGTTTAGTTAACTAGTCACAGGAATTGTAAATCCAGTATATCTCCTGCTGAAGATATTATTGCTAGATTGGTGTCAATTGATCTTTGACCCCACAGTCTAGGCAAGTCACTCCCTATGTGTGCTGGGGAAGTGCTACATTGTTGGAGGTACCATGCTTCAGATGAGAGGTTCAATCGAGGTCCCATTTGCCTGTTCAGGTGGATGTTAAAAACCCCCATTCAAAATGGAGTTTCTCCTGAGAACAACCCCCTGGATTAAAAAAAAGTCATTTAATTCATGGCTATTTATGGGACATTGCTGTGTGTCTGTCTGCAATGTTCAACAACAAAATAGTCACCACGTGTTACAGTAAATCCCGTGAAGCACTTTGAGACATCCTCCTAATGTGAAAGGGCACTATATCAAATGCAAGGATTCATTATTAGCATTATTACTGACTGTTCAACCTATTATACTGTATTGGTGAAACAGAGAAAATCTGACCCAGCTCAAAGTTCCCTTTTCCTCAATCGATCGCACTAAAGCCAACAAGTGCAGCCTTCGTTCCGAAGGCAAGGTAAAAATAATAATCCTTACATTTGACATAGCACCTTAGCACATCATCGAGATGCTCATAGCACTTCACAGGATTGACTAATAGAGCACTGTGCATTAGCATAGCACGCACTCCACCACTGACATATACAGAAACCCATCACTATGCTTAAGAGTATGCAAACCAAATTGAGAATTCCATGCATCCCACCTGCACATGGAAACACAGTGCAAGCACTGTGCATTCAAATAGCCTAGATATGTGGAAACTGATGGGGAAACATTAAGAAAAAACAGCAATGAGTGAGTTATGAAAAGCTAAGTATCCGCCTGGCTCAATTTTGTCTCTGGATAAGGTTTGGGTCCAAGCACAATGTTGGGACTTGAACTTGGTCTAAGTTGACACTCCAGTGCAGTATTGGGGGAAATCTGATTATTGAAGAGCCTATCTTTTAGATGGTTTAGGTTCAGGTGAACATTAAAGATTCTGTGAAATTACACAATATGAGAAGTGTCCTGGCCAACAATCCTCCAGTCATTTTGGTCATTAATTGGTCATTTTTCTCAGTTATTAGTGGGCCTTTAATGGCGTAGGTAGTTTTGCCCGCAAAAACAACAACAACTTGCAGGGTAGCATCCCAATGTTTGCTTGTGAAGTGCTTTTTTAATGTGACAAGGTACAACAAGGTACCTTAGTACTTTACTATGATACTGCACTAAGAATGCTAGCTTTAAAAACTCCAAAGCCCACCTCAAGATTTACTTCTTTGACAAAATTTTTGGTCATCTAACTCCTCCAACCCTTGGTTCAGGTACCCATCTAGCTGTGTTAAGCATTTTGAGACATCCTGCTTTCATAAAAGATATATAAATGTAAATTGAATTATAATTCCAAAGATCTTCTACAGATAATTTTAGTGATCAAAGTAATAATAATAATTCTTGCATTTGATACAGCGCCTTATCACGTCGAGACATATCAAAGCGCTTCACAGAATATATTTAAGGGAAAGCTGGATAGTTACATGACGGAGAAAGGAATAAAAGGTTATGCTTGAAGGCTTAGTTGAGGAAAGGCAGGAGGAGGCTTATGTGGAGCATAAACACCGGCATAGACTAGTTGGGCCGAATGGCCTGTTTCTGTGCTGTATATTCCAATGTATATTGTAAAGTGAATTGACTGTATATTTTGTGGGTGAAATGCAGCAGCCAATTGCACACAGCAGTGTCCTACAAACACCGTGGATTGAGTGACAAATTATTGTAATTTTTCTTTTTTGGAAGGGATTATTACCCCCAGAAAAGCAATCCACCAATCATCTAACAATTGGGTTCCTACTTAATGCTACGTAAACAGAGTTGTGCAAGGATTATTATATAACTTTTTCGTGGATTGCCAATTAATTCTCCTACAAGCAGTTCAATCTCATTTACACGAGTTATAAACTGACATATCAACCCGCATAAATGTACACACAGATTATTCCCTTCCAAGCCTGATCCATGTTCCCTGTATTCCCAGACAAGATGCAAACTCAGCATGGTCCACCTTCTCTGCCTGTTGCTCGCTAGCCCCAGGGGAAACTTTCTATAGAGCGAGTCAACGAAAGGCAGTGATACCCAAATGAACTTTTCAGAATATTTTCCTTGGGCTGGCTCATGAAATAAATAATAATCCCTTCAAATAATAATTTAGTCACTCAATCCACAACTATTTGTGGGACACTGCTGTGTGCAATTGGCTGCCATGTTTCGCCCACAAAATACAATCAATTCAGTTTCTATGAAGTGCTTTGAGATGTCTCAATGACATGAAAAGATGCTATATCAAATGCAAAGATTATTATATAGTGCTATAAAAATGCTAGTCCCTCTCATTGCTATACTTAGCAATCAAAGTATGACAGACATCAATGTAAAGTTTCCAACAATCAAGACTCCGTGAATTTGCAATTATCTCAAAATACTGTAGAGCTCTGACAATCAGCCTGTGGCCTCATTACAAGCTGGTCATCCACCAACCTACCATTTCCTTAGTCGTGTCTGGAGTTCATGTATAAACTTCCTCCAGTCTTCATTTCCTGGTTTTCAAATAAAACAAAAGAACCACGAGAGAATCTTGCTTTTTTTCTTTCTCTCCGTCTCTGTGATGGCGTTAAAAGAACTCCTTAAATATCCACAAACTCAAGGTGGAGCAGAACCATCTGCTGAACTGGGAGCAACTCGGCAGAAAACGTGGACGGAGAAAGGAGGTCAGCTAAGAACCCAAGTCTGTGCATTCAGCCCACGGCCCGGGAAAAGGCTTTGTCTGGTGAAAAATACAAGAGAACAATTGTTTTCTACTGGATTAAACAGACTCTCAACCTTCAAGGTTAATTGGGATGGAATCTAGCCAATGTCATTAAAACTGAGGAGAGAAACAGGGGGAAACTTCACATAGTTCACATGACCAGCAAAATATTGTCAGGAAACTACCAGAACTACTTGTTCAGCATAAAAATAAATTAACGTTTAGCTAAAGCACTTTAAAGTGCTGGGGCAACAGTGTTTAAGTAAAGGGTGATGGCTGATCCTTCGTTATTTTCCCAAACAGGATGTCTAATTATGGTTTTGAAAGAGCTACAGATTAGTACCAACCACAGGTCCCATCCTCCTAAAAGCAATCAAATATAAACAATTTGGGTATTTAACAAGTTTGCCTACAAAAATACATAATCAAAACACACTTTGAGACATTCCCTCCTGATGTGAAAGGTGCTGCATCAAATGCAAGGATTATTATTTCTATTTTATTTTGCAAATTACACAGAATGCGTTCTCAATAAAGCCAATATTAAATCTGGTTCACGCACTGGCTCTCCACCTCGTCACGGAGTTTGGTTTCTGATACCCAATGCTTCAATGATTAAGAGTCGGGGCTTCTCGAGTCGGGAGGACAAAGACAGTATCCCGGTTCTATTAACTAATTTAAATATACAAGTATATATTTTTACAACACCTCAAAGCCTTAAATTAAGTTTTGCATCATAACCACATAAAATGCTGGCACTTACGCCTTCCGAGGTGCTACTCTCTATTGCAACCGAGAAACCCTAGGCCACCCACCTTGCATTATAAAGAAGACAAAAATTCAAGACAACGGGAGCAAACACAACAATCCAACATACTATAACAACTCTCAGAACATTAGTAAAAACCCCAAAACATGATAGTTTCTGAGCCATACTTTGTTGCAATCCCATCGAGGCTGCTTGCTGGAATCCCACATTTAAAGGGCAGGCTTTCACTAGTCATGACGTAACCACCGCCACCCCCTTCTCCCCACTATGACAGAGATCATGGCTATCACTAATGATACTTAATGATAATCCTCGCGCTGCATCTTTCAAGTCGGGAAGTTGTCTCAAAACATTTCACGGGATTTACTGAATAGTTTGTGATTATTTTGGCAGGTGAATATGGGCACTGTATTAATTAGTCCTGACGGTTTGGGGAGGTTAACTGAGAGGAGTTCCTGGGTTCATTGGACTAATGTGCAGTTATAACTGAAGTTGCCTGTATCTCTGGCACTTTGGGGTCAGTTGCTGGAGGCTTGACAGCTTTTTAAAAGTACATTGAACTTCACAATGGTGTTCTGCACTTATATCAATGCACCTTGTAGTGTTTACTCAGAGGCAAGATTGCTACCAGCTGAGCCAGGCTGACGGAACCATTGATATCTACCCTAAGTTTACTTACTTTATTTCTTCTGGACATATTTTTCTGACTTACTTTGAACCCCTATCCTCCCTGCCCTCCCCCTCCTGATCC
Source organism: Callorhinchus milii (assembly GCF_018977255.1). Classification (NCBI taxonomy): domain Eukaryota; kingdom Metazoa; phylum Chordata; class Chondrichthyes; order Chimaeriformes; family Callorhinchidae; genus Callorhinchus; species Callorhinchus milii. The sequence goes on along the minus strand of NW_024704743.1, from coordinate 7,475,051 downwards.
CAATCCCCATGCTTGGGTCCAATTCCCTGACTGTTCAGCGACTTGGGACGTCCTCCTGACGTGAAAGGCGCTATACAAATGTAAATTGTTGTTGTTGAAATCATTGTAATCTTGGCTCTGGGTCTCATGAGTTTGAGCTCCATATTTTGATTTGAGCATATAGTCTAGGTAATGTAATACTGGGGAGCTCTGCATTTTTAAAGGTCTGTTACATTGGATGTAAATCCAAGGTCTGTCTGTCTGCTCTCCAAGAAGCAGCAAAAGTAAATTGGATTCCTGGAGAAAAATTACACGTTCAAGCCTCGTTCACTTGTTGAGTCTTTTGGAACAGAAGTTCTCGGCTGCTCCCGTGCTTTACAGCAGAATATAAACACACAATACCTTCATTCTTCACTGGGTACATTGGTACATGCAAAATCCAAAAGGCCAACAAATTAACAGATTGGATTAGAAAGGATTAAACACATTGCCCAATTTCGAAGACTGAAGCCCTTTGAGCTTCTGTTAGCAAGGCTTTCCACGGTTGCAAGAATAATTTTCCCCCACACATTTGTCACAAACACAGGAAGTTTTAAGTAACAATTTGTAGGCAAACTGTGCTCACTTGTCAACAACCTGCCAAACCTGTGCAACAACTGTCATAAAGTGAAATTTTAGATTTCATTTTAGTTTGTGCATTAATGCAATGGATTAGCAGAGTTCAGTTCACAAGAACATAGGAATGTACAGGACCAGGAAATAAATCAACCCCCGAAGACCCTCTAACCCAAAGTTTAAAAAAAATCAATATAAGCTTTATTACTCACATTCTCATCGATATCTTCGTCCAATTCCTCTCATTTCACTTCTACCTGATACAAAATGAATTAATGGAAAATGATACTCTTCTGTATTATCCAGCAATTGTCCTTCTGTACACTTACAGCTTCAGAGCAAGAGGACAGCTGTTCATGACAATGATGGCCACTGTTTCCACGTGGATTATAACTGTTTTTGAAGAGTGCACCGACTCTTGGCAAATCAGTCACTTGTAACAATCAGGAGAACAGTGCAGAAAAATGAAATTCTGCAATGCATTAGTAACTTTGAGAGAGGGTTGTGCATTGCGCACCAAGGGCTTACTGTCTCAACACTGTTGTCCTAGAAACCCTAAAGCAAAGTCATAAAAAGCACTCAGAGAATGATTAATATCTTCATTGGAACATTCTAAAACAGCAGTTTACACAAGTCTGGAATGCTGGAAATTATTGCAATTATTTGCAAAGATTTAAACCACATAATACAGCACTGGACTGGATTATATCAAAGGTAATGATGCATTGCAGAATTTCATTTTTCTGCACTGTTCTCCTGAATGTACCGACTGAGATGGTTTGTCACCCCTATACGAACACCCACAATATGGCTCGCTCCCCCTCACAGAGTGTACTCGGTGGCCTGTATTCAATCCTCACTGATGAATGCAAGTCCCTACAACTAGATATAACTTGACTAATGAGTTCTTGCACATTGACAGGTACAACCAATTGCTATTTTAAATTAAAGCGAATTGGGAAGCTTCAGTCAATCAAAGGTTTATTGTCGAATACCTCTGTGACCTAGGCTGAACCTTTTTGGGTATTTGTGCATTCCCTCTGATTTATACAGAAAGTTTGAGAAAGACAGGTTAAGTAAACTCAACGGAATTGTATTGTACTTTCAATGAAATCCATAACCCTCAGCATTAAATCTTATAAACAACACGATAAATATCAACAAACACAGCTATGAGATAACAAACATTAATCACACTTATGTACAATCTAGCAACCACTTATAATGAAGTTAATGTAAAGTGCACGAAGAACCAACCTCTGACTACTACTCATCAATAGTTAGAGCACATACCTTTGTTGGCATCAAGTAGAAAAAAGTGATTCCAAGCACATGGCCTACGTTCTTTTATATGCATTGAACCCCTCCATGAATTAGGATACCCAATGGTATGGTCTAATCAGAATCCTTCCCTCAGTTGCCCAATAGGAGACAAGTACATTTGCAATCCTTCATTTGCATATTGGAATGGTAAGTTATCTGCCAAATTGTTGCAACCGACGCCTTTGGAAACCTGACGGCAACATAAATATCAAAGGCATTAAATACATTAAAAAAAGTATTTAAAGAGCTGCTCAATATGGGTATATGGGTATGCTCCAGTTCTACCAAACTTCATCTCTTTCCCAGTTTCCCTGAGCACAATTGGTAATTACTAACTGCACTCACACTGGCTAATGCTTTTAGGGAACACATAAAATTTACTGAACATATTTTAAACAGACAGACATAGAAAACCAAGGGGTGACCATTGCCAAGACCCATACCAGGATGTAGTTGGATGAGCACTGACAGACTCTGCTACTTCTGTCTAAGATTATACAGTGAGAGTTGACTGGCTATTTGACCGCAGAGAGACATTACCTCTAAACTCCATCACACTCTTCCCCAATTCCAAATCGCATTTCACCAACAAAATATACAGTCAATTGACTTTACACTATATTCTGTGAAGCGCTTTCAGACGTCTCAAAGACATGATAAGGCACTATATCAAAGGCAAAGATTATTATTATTTTAGCTGAGTACTACCTCTCTGAACTCAGGAAGACCAAAGCCAACTATACTGTCCCTGTTGACAACAGCTTGCTCAGCCTAGAGCCGAGACTAAAACTGGGAATTTATAATATAATAATAATCCTTGCATTTGATGTAGCGCCTTATCACTTCATTGAGATGTCTCAAAGTACCTCACAGAATTTACTGTAAAGTGAATTGACTGTGTATTTTGTGGGCGAAATGCTACACCCAAGTAGGCACAGCAGTGTCCTACAAAGAGTCATGGACTGAGTGACCAAATTATTATTATTTGTTTTTTTAAGGGATTATTACCCCTGGAAAGCGATCCACCAATCGCTAACAACCAGATTCCTACTTACTGCTAGGTAAACAGATGCATGTAGAGTAAGGATACTTGCCTAAAGTTTCGCCCCGCCCGGGAATCAAACCCAGGTCCTCTTGCTTGCAAGGTGAGTGCTCTAGCTACCACGCTACACAATTACTTGAACTGTGTGGCTCAAACAATTTAAATCATTCAATTCATCTAGCACTCCCCAGCACCGCATTGAAGTGTCAGCTCAGACTACAAGCTCAAAGTCCTGACACGGATCATGAGCCCTATAACTCAGAGGTGAGAATGCTACCAACTGAGCTAGTTGTGTAACACCTTGACACACAACACAGAAAACAATAATTTTTTCCCCTTGTGCCTTATGTTGGCGCAGGCTCCTTCAATGAAGCTATACAAACTCTAATCCCCATTATAAATTCAGTGCAGTCAAAGAAACAGTTCAAAAATAACATAAAATGATGACACTTTTCTTTTGTGTAGATGGGCTATTTATAAAATGAAACTACTCGTTTGACATGAGATGTGATGTGCCTTCACACTACATTACAGAATAGGGGAGGGAAAGGTTTATTTTAATTAAGTTAACCTCAGATCCTTCCTTTAGGTTCGTCCTTCAGCTGTGAAGTTAAACCGAGGCCCTGTCTATCCATACAAGTGGACTTTAATAATTCCAAGCACTATTTAAATAGAGAAGGGAGTTTCTCTCTCGGTCTCCTAGCCAACAATCCCCCAAATAAAATTGGTTACTCAATCCACGACTGTTTGTGAGACACTGCTATGCGTAAACTGGCTGCCACGGTTTTCCCACAAAATACACAGTCTGCACTATATTCTGTGAAGCTCTCTGACACATTTCAATGACGTGATAAGGAGCTACATCAAATGCGAGGAGTATTATTATTATGGGGCTGAACCCGGAAACGAATGGCATGAATCACGTTTCGTGGGTGCACATGGGTGGAGATGGAGTATATATACATCACTGCCACAACCAGGAATTCATCACAGAAAAACAGAAAGAAACTACCTTCCCAGAGGAATTTCCTCTCTGACCGTGCTTTCACACACCCTCCCTCTCCCCTTTCCCTTAAACCCTCTTGATTCTAACCCCCAGGTCGAGTGCAAACCCTTAACTGTCCAGCGCCTTAGGACGTCCTTCCGACATGAAAGGGGCTATATTTGTTGTAACTTTGTTGTTGTTGTGAAGGGCTGAAACCACGATGGGATCTGCAAGTTTATTCCAGAACAAGACCTGCCAGCGAAGAAGTGTGGAGCGCAAATACGGTACAGGCAGCAGAGCCAGTGCTGTACATCTTTAATGAGCTGCTGAGCTTTTGGGTATGAGGCACTCGTCAAGAGGCAGAGAGTGAGTGTGAGCCGTCTACTCATGGACCTCAGGCTCATCCTTCCTCCTTTGCATTATTCATCTCTAGCTCTACTGACTTCTTCCCCTGTCAATCAGGAGCCCCTGCCTGTCTCTCAGCCAGGTCTCCCACCCTTACACACCTGGCTTCTGCCATCTCTCTCCACATTGCTCAAGCCTCCTTGGCCACGCTCGCTCGAAAGAGAGAAGAGAGAGAGATAGACTGACAACTGATTAATGGCTTCAGTCTTTAGCTGGGCTTTTTGTTTCTCTCTGGCTACAACAATTTGAGGGGGTTAAGTGTGAGCACTGACAATAGGACTGCCTCAACCAGCAAGCTGTGCTGAGATATGGTTTTGAAAGAAAATCTCCATGGACCTTCAAACCTCCTTGCTGATGCACATTCTGGATACAAATCAGAAGCACTTTTATGATTAGTTGTACGCTGAACTTCCTTTGAAGACTCACAGATACCGTATCTGCACCACTGCAAGGAAAAGGAACAACTCAGAATATGAACATGTACGGTATACATGAAATATCGTACTGTTTTGCTGCTGTCTAGCTCCAGTAGCTCGAAGCTTGCATGTTAGCAAAGTGGTATCTCTTCCTAAAGCCCTTTGACTCTTGCAGGCTGGTAAATAATATCCTTCGCTCATAATCCAATTTATTTATAGCGCTTGCACATAATGTTTTTACGAAAACGTCTGTACAAGATTAGTCGTAATGTACCGACTTTAAAAAGCCTCCTCGCTGTCCTTGCTGTTGTTTTAAACAGAAATCGAGCTTTCCTTGGGAAACTGGCAAATAAATAATCAAGTACGTTGAGTGAGCACAACACTAAGCTACCAGTGACTGTGGTTTCAGTAAGAGCAGACACTGAATCTCTTTCCTCATCGCAGAAAGTCCAAGCACATTAACTCCTTTATCCCATTTGCAAATAAATCCCAGGTTTCCTATAGTAAAAAGGCACAGGTAACTCACTCACTTACCCACCAGCAGTGTCGGATCACTCATGCTCCTGTTGCTGTGCATAGTTACTGTCACACAGCACTGCGTGAAGAAACTGCAGAGCATGCTCAGTAGAGGCAGCCACTGGTGAAGGGAACTGCGACTGGATTTGCTGTCCTCACCAGTCTGAAGTGGCCCGAACGCTGACACAAATGGAACTTTAAAGCTAGGCATTTTCCTCCTCCCTGAGCCTTTCATCTTCCCCTGACCACTGTCTCCCTCAATTCCTCTGCCTTGCCTCCCTTCTCCTTTTTCAGATCAACGCCTGAAGACCTTCCTTTTCGACCGTGCTGATGGTCACCTCCCCCGACTCGGTGTCAACAGCTCCGTGAAGTGCTACGAGATGCTGCCCATCCCAGGTGTCAGAACCAAACGGTTGGCATCGATGTGACCTCGGTTCGCACTTAACAACAACTTGCATTTATGTAGCGCCCTTCACATGGGACAGAGTTTCGGAGTGCTTAACAAAGGCTGAGCCTGAGGATGAGCCGGGGGGAAGTGACCATAAGCACCGTCGAAGAGGAAGGTCTTCAGGCTTGATCTGAAAAAGAGAAAGGAGGGGGCAAGATGAAGGGGTTGAGAGCGAGCCCAGGTGACAGGTAGTGGTTTGCGGCGTTCCGCAGGGCTCTGTCCTTGATCCCCTCCTCTTCAATATCTATATGCTCCCTCTTGGTGACATCATCCGCAACATGGGGTCAACTTCCACATATATGCGGATGACACTCAACTGTACCTCTCTGCCTCCACTCTTGACTCCAGGACCACTGCTGTCCTGACAGAATGTCTATCGTACATCAAGTCCTGGATGAGAGCTAACTTTCTTCAGTTGAATGTCAAAAAGACCGAGTCTCTCCTGATTGGCTCCCGTCAGCGCCTCCGCACCTCAGGAGCTGACAGCATCACCATCCATGGTTGCACACTCCACCTTGCTAAGCCAGTCTGGAACCTTGGAGTCTTGTTTGACCCTCAACTATCCTTTCTACCCCACATCTGCACCATGACCCGCTCTGCCTTCCCCCACCTCCACAACATCGCCCGGCTCCGCCACTGTTTCACTCCGCAGCCGAAACCCTCATACACGCTTTCATTACATCGAGGCTCGACGATGCAAACTTATTGCTTGTCGGCCTCCCCAACTCCTCCCTCCACATGCTGCAGATCATCCAGAACTCTGCAGCCCGTGTTCTCTCCCGTACCAGGCTCCATGACCCTATCGCCCCCATCCTTTCCCAACTCTACTTGCTTCCCATCACACAGAGGATACAGTTCAAGAACCTGGTCCTCATCTTTAAGGCCCATCATGGTCTTGCTCCCTACTACTTCTGCGACCTCCTATTCCCTCCTATTCCCCTACCATCCTGCTCGCTCCCTCCACTCAGCGGACTCCAGCCTGCTTCACGTCCCCCACCTCGCCTGCACCACCATTGGCGGGCGGGCCTTTTGCCACACTGCCCCCACTCTCTGGATCTCCATCCCGCAGTCCCTCCGCCTCGTCCCCTCAACCAGGACACTGGGAGAAACTCACTTCTTCTTTCGAATAGTGCCATGGGATTTTTAATATACAACAGGGAAACAGGCTTAACGTCCCATTTGAAAGATGACACCTCTGACAATGCAACACTCCCCCAGCACTGTACTGGAGTGTCAGCCTAGACTATGAGCTCAAAAGTCCTGATGTGGAGGCTGAAACCCATAACCTTCTGACTCAGAGGCGAGAGCGCTGCCAGCTGAGCCAGGCTGACAAACTACTCTTTGTTAAGAAAATTATCATGTGTTTTCAAAACAATTCTAAAATGTGTTTTAAAACTATGGTGTTGGTTATGAAAGCATCACAGATGGTATGAAAATCACACATTTCGCTGGTGAGCAGAGAACATTTCACACTTTGCTGATCATTGAACCCAGTAACAGGCAGAGTGAAACAAAGAACCTGATGCTCCTCAGATCTCAGTGTGACTCTGAATTGGCACGAAACCACACTTAAATACGTACCCCTGGTTACTGCCAAATGCCTGTACTTCAGAGGAACGGAGCTGCCTATTCCTGTCAATTCACAGCACGTAAACACACAGCAGGTAAACTGGCATCTGAGAGCCATGCTGGGTTACCTGCTGTGCTTACCCAGCCTTTTCTGTTTTTATTTCAGCCTCCGGCTATTTCTGTTTATCACACCCAGTAAATGAGCAGCACTTTGTACACTTGTGCCAAAGAAATCGAGTTGAAAAATCACCACGTTTCATAACAGATTTGAAGTGTTATTTATCCCTGGTGAAAATTGCTCTGTCTTAATTTCTCAATCGGGCTCCTTGCTGGTCTCCCCAGTTTTCACCATCCACAAGGTCCATCTCATTCAACACTCCACCACCTGTGTCCTCAGCCACAACAAACTCTGCACACCCATCACTGCAATCCTTGCCAAGCTCCACTGGATCCTCATCTCCAAAAGGATTGACTTCAAGGTCCTCACTCTCACATATAAATCCCTTTACGTCCTAGCACCTCCCTTACATTTCTAACTTGCTTGTACCATCCCTTCGTTCTCATATCACAGGCCTGCTGTGCGTCCCGTCCCCTCTGTGCCACTATTTTTGAGGGTCAGCCGGATGTCTGACACATGTAGAAAACCATCACCATGCTTAAGAGTATCCACTATCTAAGTTCCATTATCGGTAGCATTGCCTTCAGCCACTAAACCTCTGGAGTTCCTTGTCTCAAGATCTCCACCTCTCCCTCTCCTTATCCATCTTTAAATCCCTCTTCGAGACGTACCTCTTCAATTGCGCCTATGGTCACCTCCTCCTCCTCCTTTGCTCGCCGTCCAACTCCGTCACTGTGCAGTGCTCCGAGACGCCATCCTGTGTGAAGGGCGCTACATAGATACAAGTTGTTATTGTTGTTTCAGCAAATCGCGGGTAACACGTGACTTAATTCTCACTGGTGGTAACTAACACCTCAAATGCGTCACAAAATGTCACACAACTGTCAGCCTGGCAGCTCCCTGTAAAGTCTCAGGATGGTTATTTATAGGATAGGTGTGACTACACCTCCGAGTGACGTTCCCCAGTTCAGGGCCCGAGGTGAATGAGAGTTCAGCTGTAATACTGCATCACACTCTCTGCAGGACAGTGCTGTTAACAGTGGTCTCTCCACTGATCCGGCATCTTATGAAATCTCTTTGTGTGATGAAGTGGTTACTGTAGGATTCAGACACTTTAATCAGTTTAACGATTCCAATCACCCTTCAGACTCTTTGTGATGCGTTAAGAGTTCTACGGAAAGCGGAGGGAAATCCAAGGCTCGAGGAAGGTAAAGTTATGAAACATGGGGATCGATTTTAATAATAATAGTAATCCTTGCATTTGATAAAGCGCCTTTCACATCAGAAGGACATCTTAAAGCGCTTCACAGGATTTACTGTAAAGTGGTGTTTTGTCGGTGAATGCAGCAGCCAATTGCCGCACAGCAATGTCCCACAAACAACAACAACAACAAGATTCCATTTATTAGCGCCTTTCACGTCGGGAGGACGTCCCAAAGCGTTGTACAGTTGGGTCAGGACCCGAGCAAGGGGGAAATGGTCAGGGTGAGGGGAGGGAAGGGAGGGAGCGAGGAGGGGGCAGAGAGTCGAGAGGGGAGCTGAAGGCACGGTCAAAGAGAAAGGTCTTGAGACCGGCCTTGAAGGAGGAAAGGGAGGAGGCGGCGAAGGCACTGGGGGATAGAGTTCCAGAGCCTCGGGGCTGAAGGCCCGGCCACCGATGGTAGGGCGGTTAGGGCGGGGGGTGTGGAGCAGACCAGAGCCAGAGGAACGGAGGGTACGGGCGGGTAGGTAGGGGGATAGTAGGTCGGAGAGGTAGGAGGGAGCGAGGCCGTGAATGGCCTTGTAGGTGAGGATCTTGAATTCGATCCTCTGGGGGATGGGGAGCCAGTGGAGGCGAGCGAGGGTGGGAGTGATGTGATCGCGAAGCCTGGTGCAGGACAGTACACGAGCTGCAGAGTTCTGAATGACCTGCAGTTTGTGGAGGGAGGTGCCGGGAAGGCCGGCGAGGAGAGAGTTCCCATAGTCCAGCCTTGAGGTGACAAAGGCGTGGACCAGGGTTTCAGCAGCGTGAGGGGTGAGGTAGTGCCGTAGTCTGGCGACATTCCAGAGGTGATGGAAGGCGGTGCCAGTTGTGGCGCGGATATGAGGGAGAAAGGACAGCTCAGGGTTGAACAGAACCCCGAGGTTCCTGACTGACTTTGAGAGGTGGAGAGTGCAGCCTTGGATGCTGATGGTGTCAGCGCCTGAGGTGCGGAGGCGCTGACGCGAACCAATCAGGAGGGCCTCAGTTTTGCGCACGTTGAGCTGGAGAAAGTTATCTCTCGTCGAGGACTCGATGTCGGACAGACAGCTGTCAGGACATCGGTGGTCGTGGAGTTGAGGGTAGAGGAGGAAAGGTAGAGTTGGGTGTCATCCGCATACATGTGGAAGTTAACCCCATGTCTGCGGATGATGTCACCGAGGGGGAGCATATAGAGGGTGAAGAGGAGGGGACCGAGGACAGAGCCTTGAGGGACACCGCACGAGACAATGCGGGGGCCGGAGGAAAAACAGCCATGAAGTGAACAAACAATTTTATCTGGGGGATTGTCGGCCAGGACTACAAGAGAAACTTTCTCTTTCTGAGTTGTGCTAAAGGAGATTTTATATCCACCTGAACATTAATGACAGACAGGAACTCAATTTACCATCGCATCCGAAGGATGGTTCCTCTGACAATTGGAATGTCAGCCTAGTCCATGTGTTCAAAGCCCTGGAGTGAGACTTTATCCCAACATAGTCAACATCCAGAGCCAATGTAGTTCCTGGGAGTGGATGGAAATTCTAACAAGATTCTTTGTTAAGGAATTTGAGGCCTGAAATTCTACCTCACCTTAGCCTTTAGGACAATATTATCTTAAAATGACACTGAATTGTAAAAAAAATCTTAAATTATTTTAAGGACTGCAAAAAATCGGCTTCCACGTTAAAACTGGATTTAAGAATTCTCAAAAATTCTGTGTAATCTGAAAATTTAAGATAAATATGACCTGGTAGGCTGACACGATGAGAAACTCAGAGCCTCTGGTTAAGAATCATTACAAATATTGCTCAATAGTGTTTCCTTCACTGCTCTGCGGCTACGGGTCAACATCCAGGGGACAGTATGTTGTGCAGAGTGACCGACCCACAAGAGAGCAAATGAGCTTTGTACAAATGCTACCTCTTTGCTTTGTGCATGTCACCTCTGTATCACGTGACACATAACAGCACAAAGCTCTGTGATAACAGATTAGCAACAATTTTTATCAGGGATTTGAGGCTCAGTCCTGTCATCCTGGTACTTGATAAAAGGTTTGAAACCACCAAATGTCTTTGCAGCGCCTTTTCCTTTAAGCCCACTTATCTCTGTAGCATTTTGTCACAGCAAATAATCCCATAGTAACTATCTTAAACTATTTTATCTTATCCTTTAACTGGAAGGTTAGCAAAAGTCACACAACCTGCCCCTCCCACCTCCTGTCCTGATAAGAATGGACATTATTTGAGAGGAGAGAGAAGAACTCCACATGCCTTTCGACTTTGGCTTTTTATCGTAGCATTTCAGTGGGTACATTTTTAACAATTCCTAAATTCAGTCTTCTTTGAAGAACTACAAACAAAAGCTTCAAAATTAAAGCTACAATTGAGAACTGCCCACTATTTGGGCACTCTGAAATAATAATAATCCTTGCATTTGATATCGCGCCTTATCATGTCTTCGATGCGTCTCAAAGCGCTTTACAGAATATACTGTAAAGTGAATTGACTGTACATTTTGTGGGCAAAATGCTAAGAGAAAAGTCTAAGCCTGAACCCAGGGGGAATTTCTTCCCCTCCCCCGGATATATAGTCAAGAAGGAATAATCAGCTGCTATTGTGAGGGCTGGCATAGCTGGGATCCACCAATCCACTGTGACACATTGGTGCTTACTAGTACAATTCATGTTAGAGAACATTTGTCTGTTGAGAAGACAGACGAGGACATGACCATGAACAAGCCAGATGGCTGGCATGTTGTGCTTTGCTCAAATGAGACAACGATGAAATATTTAACGCACAAGTCATTCTAATAAAAAATCCTGCTACGATGCCAGGGGCTGTTTTTTTGTAGCAACGTAGGGGGACTACATTTATATGATAATTGGAAGAAATTGGTAAGAATCTCCTCTATGTGGTAAGGAGAGTGATGTAATTGGAAGTCATCTGGTGAGTTTACTGGTTCTTAGTTAATACTCAAAAGCATTAATTGAGTCTCTTCTGCCAATCTATTCATGTCCTTATTTATTCCTTATTGGTACTCTTCGCTTGCTTTCGCCTGCTCTCGCCTTGTACCCTCAGCTGATTTGACAAGATCAGAAATCAAACCGGGGCATTTCACAACATCACAAAACTGATCTGGATGAAGAAGGCCCTTCCGGTTTATAATAATAATCCTTGTATTTGATATAGCTCCTTATCACATCTTGACACATCTCAAAGCGCTTCACAGAATACAGGATATTGTAAAGTCATTGACTGTGTGTTTTGTGGGCGAAACATGGCAGCCAATTGCGCACAGCAGTATCCCACAAACAGTCGTGGATTGAGTGACCAAATTATTATTTGCTTTTGGTGGGGGAGAGGGGAGAGGGATTATTACCCCTGGAAAACGATCCGCCTATCGACTAACAACCGGGTTCCTACTTCCTGTTAGGTAAACAAAAGCGTGTGGAGCATGGAAACTAGTCTAGGTTTCGGACCATCCGGGAATCGAACCCAGTTTTGTGTCACTCAGTAACACACTGCCCAGTCTCTGAGCTCTCTGAGGAAGATCTATGTATAATTTTATTTAAAGTTTAGGAATAATTGGAGTCATAGACATTTGGGAAATGGTGCTTTAATTTCAGTCGATGTAACTATCTATTCGTCTCCAGCATCCAATAGTGGCACAAATTCATACTGGAAACATATTTAAGAGTAAAAATTAACATTACCATGCAAATGAAATCGAACCCTAAAGGTTTGTGACACTCCCAGAGAAAAGGACTTTAACACGGAGGGTATTAGGAAAACGCACGCCCTTGGTTTTAAATCCAGGCTAAACCTAAGACCCAAATCCACCTCCATCACTGATAGATCTCACTGTGCCTGCAGCAAGCAGACTGAGAAGTGCTGGCTTTGTCCCAGGGGAAATCAGAGCTGGTTAGGGATCAGCAGCAGGCTCTGACTGACGGGTTTCAGAATTAATATGCAGACACAAATGACAATTTGGGTTTCATTTCTTTATCTGCAATTTTTTTTAAAATAGCACAGAAAACATACAAAGAGCTCATAAAGGGCTGAGGACTGATAAGCTGTATTGGCAGCCACTTAAATATCCGAATGTGCTATTGTAGAGAGATGATTTTTTTTCACAAACAGCATAATACAGTGTGTGGTAAACTATCTGGCCCATTGTTTGTGATCCTGAGGTACTGTAGAGGACATCATTAGCGTCTATGTGTAATGTTCATTCAGGGCACTACTATTTGCAAAAGCTTAAAAGATACAAAACGTTTAAATGTCTCTCACCAATTTTCTCTACTCTCCTTCCTCCTTTAACCCCATAAAATAATAATCCTTATATTTTATATAGCACCCATAACATTAAAACATCTCAAGGTGTTTCACAGGTAATGCTGTGTCAATGTATTTGTAGGCAAAAACAAGAGCCAATTTGCGCATGAAAATTTTCCACAATTTGCACACGATAAACTCCAGATTATCCCAAACGCCACAGCGCCTTCCCTCCCACACCAGGCTCATGTAGTTCATTGGCTCCATATCCCCCAGTGGGTTGAATTGAAAATCCTCATCTTCAACTCCAAATGCCTCCACAACCTTGCCCTATCCTGTCTCTGCCAACTCTTGCAATCCTCCTGCCGCTACTCCATCAACTCTGGCCTCCTCGAGGCCCTAGCCCAGTCTGCCCCACCATCAGTGAGAGCAGGTTTTCAGACCCTTTGCCTACACTATCTGGTACTCATTATAACATTCATTAGCATCTGTATTTATTCAGTTTTACTGCAGATTAGTTTCAATAGCAAAGGTGCAACTTAAGCTGAATAATCTTCATGTCCCGAAAAATAATCTACACTATAATAATAAAATAATAATAATACTTGAATTTTGATATTGCTGCTTATCATCTTGGCATTGAAATGTCTCAAAGTGCTTGACAGGATTCGCTGTAAAGTATAGTAACTGTGTATTTTGGGATGAACGGTAGCCAATTTGCACACAGCAATATCCCACAAACAGCCATTAAGTGAATGACCACTGAGCTTGTTACCAATTGAGATCAATTATCAGCTTCACTCAGTTTATTGGTTGCACTGTTGCTTCTAGGTCAGAAGGGTGCGAGGACTGAAACCTCAAATTGAGACTTCAAGATATCCTCCCAATGTGAAAGGCACTGCATAAATGGAAGTTGTTATATTGTTGCTGCATTGCTAGAGTTGGCATCCTTTGAACAAGACATTAAACTGAGCTCCTGACTGACTGTCAAGGTGGATGTTAAAGATCCCATGACATTTGAAAAGACAGTTTCTCCTGGTCATGTGGCGAACAATCGAGTCGAGATAAATGAGTCATTCACCGCTTGGCTGTTTTGTGTTACCCTGGTGCAGTAGTAGCACTCTAAGCCTCTGAATCAGAAGGTTGCGGTTTCAAGCCCCAAATTGGGACTTGGAATCTCATAGTCTAAACTGACACTCCATTGCAGTGCTGGGGAGACACTGTCTTTTGTAGGAGACATTAAACTGAGGTCCCGTCTGCCTGTTCAGGTGACGTTGAGGATCCCATGACACTATTCGAAAAGAGACAGGAGTTTCTCCTGATGTCCCAGCCAACAATCCTCCAAATAACACTTGGTCACTCATTTCATGGCTGTTTGTGGGTCATAGCTGTGTGCAACTGGCTGCCGCGTTTCACACACAAAATACAAAGTCACACCAATTTACAGTATATCCTGTGAAGCACTTTGAGACATCTCGCTGACATGATAAGGCACTACATCAAATGCAAGGATTATTATTATTATTATTATGGGATAGAAATTGGCTGCTGTGTTGCCTACAAATAAATAGGTAATCCACTCAACAGCAATTACATGTGAAACACTTTTAGATACAGTACTTGAGTGCTTATATCAAATCAGGAGAACTATTATTAGTAAGATGAGGCTGTACGCCTTCTCTCCTCTCTTGAAACAGCATTTGCTTTGCTGATTCTTTGAAGTAGTTCCCTCCCATCACTGTCAGAGCTTCCAGCAAAACACAATCCCTGGCGTGGGGCTCAGCACTCAAATTTTCTTCTGCTTTTAAATGCAGATAGATCAAGCTGATGTGAAGGCGTGAAAAATACCTAACACTCAGCGAACGCCAATGAGACATTCTTAAAGCCGTAGAATTACTTCCAGGGCCCATATAAGTGATAATTGACCAATGCACACACAGCCAACTCACTACCACTACTTTGACCATAAACACGTTTCAAAAAAAAATTCCACTGAAATGAAAAATTATACTTAATTAAGTAACTATTAAACATCAAGGTCTAAAAGGCATAGGCTGACAGTCCAGTGCAGAGGACAAACTTTCATTATTACAACAACAACAAAATTACATTTATAGAGCGCCTTTCACGTCGGGAGGACGTCCCAAATCGCTGAACAGTCAGGTGTTGAGGCCCGAGCATGGGGGAGGGGTGGTGTAGGGGTGAGGGAAGGCAGAGAGGTGGGAGGGAGACCAAAGGCACGGTTGAAGAGAATGGTCTTGAGACTGGCCTTGAAGGTGGCAAGGGAGGAAGCAAGGCAAAGGGACTGTGGGATGGAGTTCCAGAGTGTGGGGGCAGAGAGGCTGAAAGCCCGGCCATCAATGGTAGGGCAGGTTGGGCGGGAGACGTGGAGCAGGCTGTGGTCTGCTGAACGGAGGGAGTGAGCAGATTGGTAGGGAGTCAGCAGATCAGAGAGGTAGAAGGGGGCAAGGCCATGGATAGCCTTAAAGGTGAGGACGAGGATCTTGAACTCGATCCTCTAGGGGATGGGGAGCCAGTAGGGTCGGGCGTGGGTGAGAGTGATGGGGTCACTATTACAGCGCCTTATTACATTGAAACATCCTTTTTATACAGTAAAACATGCATAAATCTGATCTATATAAATCAAATAATTGCCTAAATCTACCCAAGTCCTGTTCAAGAGTTTATATTCTATGCAAGTTCAACATAATTCATACTTAGCATAATCATATTAAATGTATGGTCCCAACTGATACCACTTTTGTGAGGTTTACTGTATAAATGTAGGGTTCAATTATTTTTCTAATACCCCCACTGGCACTTCACTGCTCCTGGACTAGCCTCCTCTTGCTGAGGTGCAGTTCCACAGTTTCTGGCTGAAACCCCATTCCCCACCCCAAGTGGCCACTCTTTTTGAGTGAACTTTGGCAGGAAGACCTTTCAATTGTAGAGAAAGTCACAGCCTAGCCTAACCTCCCCCCATTCAGCTGTTAAATGCACGCAACCAATAGAAGATGCTATACAGGGATCAGGAGAGGTAACCCCTCCCTAGGCCTGGGGTAGTCAGGGCCAATTTAGCCTCTCTATACAACCCTAGCCGAGACCAGCAAACTCAGCGTGGACCAGGATTTGAAATCAGTGAACTGCTGTTTCATAACCTGCAGCTCTATGCACTGCACCATCGAACAGTCCCCTGAAACATTTAAAAGCACTTCACATGTAATGTCAAGGGCAGTGACTGATTTTGTGGGCATTTTTGCATGAGCAAGATCAGCAAAATTACCCGTGAGGTGAATAATTAATTTAACTGGAGGATCGTTAGTCACAGGGAGAAATAACCTTTCCGATTACATTTGATATGGCTCCTTGTTACGTTGTAATATGTCATAGATTTACATACATTGAACAGCACTGAAACTGGCCATTCAGCCCAAATAGTCCGTGCCGGAGTTTATGCTCCATATGAGTCTCCACTCCTTACATCCTCTCAAACCCTTCTATTCCCTTCTCCCTCATGTGTATATCTAAATTCTTCTTAAATGCATCTACACTATCCGATTTAATCACTGCTGCAGGAGGAAGACATCAGGAAAACATCTCAAGGTATTCCCAGGATTCACTTTAAAGTGTAGGGACTGTGTATTTCGAAGGCAAACATGGCAGCCATTGTCCCATAAACAGCGATTAAGTGAATGATCAATTTTATCTGTTGGATTGTTGGCCAGGACAGGACACTCTTTTCCAATAGTGCCACGGGATCTTTAACATCCACCCAAACATGTGAGTTCACAGTCCTGTGCAGCCAATCACCAACTTGGCCCTGTGTGGAACATCCCACAAGTGATCACATCACCCACCATGTTTTTCACCCATATATCAAGTGAAAATACCCGAGATGAAGTTACTTCATGGCTGTTTATGGGATGCTGCTGTGGGCAGTTGGCTCCTGTATTCACCCACAAGATACAAAGTCACTACACTTTACGATAAATCCTGTGAAGCACTTTGACACATCCCCCAGATGTAAAATGCGCTACACCCAAGTTAAGGATTATTATTATTATTTTGATTAGCACGGTTCTGACTTGCAATGGCTTTCAAGTCGCAGCGTCGAAGTGCAAAGTCATTATTTTTTCATGTACTCTGCCTCACAACGAGACCCAGTGAAGAGGCCGCAAGGAGTGAGCTTCAGAGACCTGACAGCTGATGCTACAAATGGTGCGAGGTGCACTTTTTGTGTGGTTGTTGTGTAGGCGCCGTGATACATTTCCACAGTTACTGGGAGCTAAGACGTATTTTTAGATGTGGAATCGGGTCAGCGCTCATAAGCGACAGCTAGAAAAACTGATCCAAAGGCTGCTACAAGGCAGGCTTCTTCACTCCAGAGAACCTTCATATACGACTCAGATTACTTTTACTTAATCTGTTGTGACACCTCTTGTCTTGCGCTGTGTGCGCACTATGTATTGAAAGGGAACTGTCGCAGAATTAATGACTGCTGACTTCAAAAATAGGCAGCTTGTTGCTATTTGCTCAGCTCTGCTGCTTTCTTTAGAGAATTTAGTACAGAGGCACTAGATTAGTATTTAGGTGCTCCAGGACTAGAAGGGATTAAACCTTTCTCCTGTTTTGCACTTGGTAAAGTTGTACCATTTCGCACTCCTACCTCAGGCACTCGGATACTAAGTTAACCCCATATTCACCTTAGTGCCAATTTCAGAAACGTTTTCTTTTTGACTGCACTTTTGGTCACCTTTTCTTCTCATGCCCCCCCAGCTCAGGCCCCCAACCAATTCTGTGAAGCGCTTTGAGACCATCTCCTGGCATCTATTTTCTTAGAATTTGTCTCCTGTTTTAAATAGCGCCTTTCACTTCCACCCAACGTGAAAGGCAGTCTGTAAATGCAATTTATTGTTTGTTGTTGATGCCCAAGCATCCAGAATTTGGCAAATTCTTAAATCCAGCCTGCATTCTGAAGAGGGCTTTCTGTAGGTATTGTTTAAAAACTGCAGGGAGCAGGCTTCAAATTTATGCCTGAATTCAACAACTTGCCAAATTCCGGACATTCTCAAATGCTAAGAAAATAGAACAAATGTAAACCCTCTCTCCTCTAAGCAAATTCTCCTCTCTTCTCCCCTCTTGTATGTTCACAGGTTTTGTGATCATTTGCTGGGAGGATGAGGGCATGAGGTACCAATGAGGCTCCGCTGAGTCATGAGGTAAGCAGGACATGAGGTACCATTGACGTGAGCAGCGGATCTGGAGGAATGATGCCCAGGAAGCTGATAGGGAGATAGGTTGAGGGTTTTGTCTATGCGGCTTCTAGTCTCAATGGTACGGGCTCCTGGTTTCATATTATCAATGGTGTAGAGTGAGGATGAGCGATGCTTTCTCATGAAACACCAGCTGACTTAAACATTGTTCCACCAACCACCCCATCAATGCCGACCGAGCTCCACAGAATACAGAAACATTTAAAAAAATATCATTTTCTTCCTCGCTATAGGACCTGAAAAGAACATAAACTCACTAGACATGTTAGAAGTATCTGGCAGTAGCACAATACAGATTTATATTTATATAGCGTGATTCATGCTGGGACGACGTCCCAAAGCGCTAACAGGATAAATGTCTAAAAATTAATTTCCTCAACTACACCACTTCCCAGCTGGCAATATCAGCAGTGTACTCCCAAGGCCTGAACCTGTACAATAAGTATGGTATTGTGGCTCGAAGCTCAAACCTCTCATCTACACTGCACGTCCCCTCCCCATTGCAATGTGCCACAAATGTACTATGCCATCCATCACCCTTGAGGGGTTGGGGGGGGGGGGAGCGGGGGGTATAAAAATATGGTACATAATCGCCCCAAATGCAATTTCATGGTTGCAAAACACAGATAAAATATGGGCCCTTTATTCAGCAAATCCCACCGTTGTAAGTTAATTTACTTTTGAAGCTATTTTCAATGGGTTATTATGTGTGTGTGTTGGGAAGTATTTTTAGTGTTTATCCCATCTAATTATGTTATTACCCCCAGGGATGGAGCTGAGATAGCAACAGAATATCAGAATTGAGTCAATCTCTGTTGCAGTTAGCATAGTCCTCTTCTTGAACCAGGTGTGGGTTTACTCAGCTCCTGTTAACCCTTCAAGCCAAAGCTCTTAACAGGTACAATGGGCCTATGTAGGAAAGCAGCTGTTAGTTTTCCAGGTAGTGCTCTCAATGGCAAGTGTCCTAGAGGGATAGGTCGGGTAGGTGTTCTGTAGCAATGAGATCAGATGGGCTGAAGGGCCTTCTTCATCTGGACCAATCTTGTGATCTTTAGCTGGTTAGACTCCAGTAGTACCCAATATACACTCTGGGGTCCCCAAGCCTTGCCTTTTGCCAACCTGCAGCTAATATTTTCTGGAATTAGTTAAGCAGAGTATATCCCTCTGGGAGACAGTATGCATTCCATTCCTGACATAAGGAATTTTCCATGTTTAGGTGGCATACATATGTGGAACTCTCAGTCTGGCTTGGATACTCTTAAGCATGGTGATGGGTTTTGATATGTGTCAGACACTTGGCTGATCAAAAAACACCAACTGGTGAGTTACAACATAATATGTACAGCTCCACAGCACCATTTTGTGTCACCAAAATTGTGACTGAACTTGCTAACAAGCATCAACTACGGATCTAACACTGAGTTGCTCCATACACTCAGCACATGTCAGTATCCTCTAGTGCTCAATACTGGTGGGGGCAATGTCAGAGCCTGGAAAATTTAAGAGTGGCCAAGTTCCCGAAGTACTTTACATTGAAAGGACACCTCCCACTCCCTGCCCACACACACAGACGCACATGTGTATTCTCTGATTAACTGCACGGTATACAGAGTGCAGCTCACACAGATTCCAGGGCAACTTTAAACACTGGGGCTACACTGAAACTGAAACGCAGATTGCTCATCTCAGGGATCAATGGGAGAGGAACATAGGAAATGTTAGATCAAAAAAGACCAAAGTCCATCCAGTTCGCCTTCCACCATCCTGGCAGTGGCATGCACATGGCCTTTCCTGAATTAATAATAATAATAATAATAATCCTTGCATTTGATATAGCGCTTTTCAAGTCGGGAGGACGTCCCAAAGCGCTTCACAGAACACACTGTAAAGTGAATTGACTGTATATTTGTGGGCGAACGCGGCAGCCAATTGCGCACAGCAATGTCCCACAAACAGTCGTAGATTGAAAATGACCAATTTAATTATTGTTTTTAGTTTTGGAGGGATTATTATTAGGCTCTGTGTGGAGTAAGGAAACTTGCCCAAGGTTTCGCCCTGCCTGGAATTGAACTCAGGTCTCTCACTTGCAAAGCGAGTGCTCTAACCACTGAGCTACAGGACTCCATAAACTGTATCCCGAAATATTATTTCCTAAAAAAATCTATCTAATTTGCATTTGAAAGAATCAACACTTTCTGCTTCCACTAATCTCCCAAGGGAACCTGCTCCATAGATTTTCTTCGCTCACTGAAATAGTGTTTCCATAGATTTGTTTTGAATCTACCCTCCTTCAATCGCTGGAGAGAAAAAGTGAAGAGATGAATAGAAGTACTTTACCTTTAATGGCAAGTCGAGTAAGCCAGTCTTGAGCCTAACTTGCCTACTATTAAAGGTAAAGTACAAATCTAACCCTGGAGTTTTGACTATTTTTTCGTTAAAACTGAATGTTAAAACCTTTGGCTCCACAATATCAATCGAATAGTTGTACAACATTATAGAATCTTTACAGGACTGAATGAGACCATTTGTCCCATTGCGTCTGTGCTGGTGACCCCCCAGGACTATGTACTTCAATCTCATTCCAGTGCTTGATGCTGAATGGGAAGATGATATGGTAGATGTCTGAAAGGATGAGATCAAATGGGCTGAAGAGTTCTGATTCAACAACAACTTGCATTTATATATTAATAATAATAATCCTTGCATTTGATATAACGTCTTATCACATCTTCAAGACGTCTCAAAGCGCTTCACAGAATATACCGTAAATTGAGTTGACTGTATATCCTGTGGGCGATTGCACACAATTGTGTATAGCAGTGTCCCGCAAACAGTCGTGGATTGAACAATTTTTTTTAAGGAATTATTACCGCCGGAAAAGCGATCCGCTATTCAGCTAACAACAGGGTTCCTACTTATTACTAGGTAAACAGAAGTGTGTGGAGTAAGGAAACTTGCCTAACATTTTACCCTGCCGGGAATCGCACCCAGGTCTCTTGCTTGCGAGGCGAGTGCTCTCCCATGCAGGTTAGTGTGTCAGAGCGCTTGAAATCCACAATATCAAATTCAAGGATATTATGTGGAAATTGAATTTCAGTGGATTTTGGAATGAACTGAGCTCAAGTTGCCACTATAGGTATTATGTGTTTATAATCCATGGTGCAGAAATCAATGCAGCTCATTGAACAGCTATTTGCTAAAATTACATCTGTAATTGTATATTGCTTTGCCACAGTTGAAAGGGTGCACGTTCGAGCCCTGCTCTGTGATGTTTTAGTTGATCCCAGCTGACGTGCTGGGTGGTCTGGGGCTCTTTCAATTGGCCTCAGTTTCCCTGGGGTTGAGGTGGGCTTGACCGCAATGCCCCCCTCCCAACCCCCACCCCACAGTCAAACAGCTTACTCGCACCCACTGTCCCAATCTGTCACACGAAGAATGGCAAATG
This sequence comes from Callorhinchus milii, assembly GCF_018977255.1. NCBI lineage: Eukaryota > Metazoa > Chordata > Chondrichthyes > Chimaeriformes > Callorhinchidae > Callorhinchus > Callorhinchus milii. Next base: position 7,453,421 of record NW_024704743.1, on the reverse strand, counting down.
GGCAAGGCACCATTGCCCCACCTGACTGTAAACTTTGGTACAGTATCTTTCACGTTGGGATGTCTCAAAGCGCTTTGTGTGATATGTACCGTAAAGTATAATGACTGTATTTTGTGCAGCAAACTTTACTGCTTTGGCTGAGGAAAGACGAGGAGGGAAGAAAAGTAGGAAGGAGAAGAATTGCATCTGCACTTGTCAAAGTATTTAATAACGTCAACTACCCTCAGCAAAGGCCTCCAATGTCCTCCACTTTATGCATTTAGTATTTTCATTGTGTATGATAATCTCCTGGAATGCGTACAGCTTCACGCTTGTTAAAAACAGCACCATGGAGGTTTTCCCCTCCCACCAGCTGCTGTGTTCTTTATATTACACTTTAGATTTAATAAAAAAGAGTGTAATGTAGAAAATCAGACTTTTCCCCTCCCTCCAGTGTTTTGACAAAATATTTCTGTTTCTTTAGTTTCACTCTCACCCTCGAATGATTTTATAAAGCAGAACTGTACTGTCTGTCATAAGAACATAAGAATTAGGAGCAGGAGTAGGCCATTCGGCCCTTCGTGCCTGCCCCGCCATTCAATAAGATCATGGCTGATCTTTTCACCTAACTCTGATTACCTGCCCTATCCCCATATCCCCTAATCCCTCTATTTTTCAAGAATCTATCAGTCTCAGCGTTGAAAATGTTCAAGGACTGAGCATCTACAGCCTTCTAGGGTAGTGAATTCCATAAATTCACTACCCTCTGAGTGTAAGAAATGTTTCCTCAACTCTGTTCTAAAAGGCTGACCCTTAATTTTAAGACTGTGACCCCTGGTTATAGATTCTCCTACCAGGGGAAACAGACCCTCAGTGTCTACTTTATCCAGCCCTTTAAGAATCTTATGTTTCAATAAGATCCCCCTAATTCTTCTGTACTCTAGAGAATATAGCCCTAGTTTATTCAGCCTATCCTCATAGGTCAGTCCCCTCATCCCAGGAACTAACCGAGTGAATCTACGCTGCACCCCCTCTAGGGCAAGTATGTCCTTTTTTAAATAAGGAGACCAAAACTGCACACAATACTCTCGGTGCGGTCTCACCAAAGCCCTATACAGTTGCAGCAAGACTTCCCTACTCTTATATTCTAAACCTTTCGAAATGAACGCTAACATGCCGTTCGCCTTCTTAGTTGCTTGCTGCACCTGCAAACTAACTTTTTGGGACTGGTGTACAAGGACACCCAAATCCCTTTGAATACTAACACTATCTAACTTCTCCCCTTCCAGAAAATAATCTGTTCTTTTATTCTTGCTACCTAGGTGAATAATTTCACACTTGCTAACATTGAATTCCATCTGCCACCTACTTGCCCACTCCCCGCCTATCTATATCTTGTTGCAATCTTTTTGCATCATCCTGAGAGCTCACTCTGCTACCTAGTTTAGTATCATCCGCGAATTTAGACACATTACATTCAATGTCCTCGTCCAGATCATTGATGTAAATGGTAAATAGCTGAGGCCCAAGCACTGATCCTTGTGGCACTCCACTAGTTACATCCTGCCAATTCGAGAATGATCCGTTTATCACTACTCTCTGCTTTCTACCCGATAGCCACTCTTCTATCCATGTTAATATTTTCCCATTAATCCCGTGGGCCTTGATCTTGAGTAACAGCCTTTTGTGTGGCACCTTGTCAAATGCCTTCCTAAAATCCAAATATACCACATCTACTGGTTCCCCCTTATCCAACCTGCTGGATACATCCTCAAAAAATTCTAAAAGGTTAGTCAAGCATGACTTCCCTTTTGTAAAGCCATGTTGACTCTGCCTAATCTTTTTATGGTCTTCCAGGTATCCCATAACTACGTCTTTTATTAAGGACTCAAGAATTTTCCCTACAACTGACGTCAAACTAACTGGTCTATAGTTTTCCCTATTTTCTCTCCCACCCTTCTTAAATAGTGGAGTTACGTTTGCAATCTTCCAATCAATGGGAACTTTTCCAGTATCCACAGACTTTTGGAAGATTATAGACATGCCATCCACTATCTCAGTAGCCACCTCCTTTAAAACTCTCGGATGCAGGCCATCCGGTCCAGGGGATTTATCGGTTTTAAGACCCGACAATTTACCTAGAACCATCTCTTTACTAATGTTAATCTCCCTAAGTTGCTCGCTAACATTGTCTTCTTGGTCCTCTATTTTTGGTATGTTTCCAGTGTCTTCTACGGTGAAGACTGTAGAAAAATACTTGTTTAATGACTCTGCCATGTCTTTGTCCCCTATTATAATTCCTCCGGTCTCTGCCTGTAATGGACCCACATTCACCCTCGCTAGCCTTTTCCTCTTTATATATTTGTAAAAACTCTTGGAGTCTGTTTTTATGTTCTTTGCTAGTTTGCCCTCGTAATCTATTTTCTCCCTCTTGATCAATTTTTTGGTCCTCCTCTGTTGTTCCCTAAAGTTCTCCCAATCCTCGGGTTTACTACTCATCTTCGCTGTTTTATAGGCTTTTTCTTTTGATTTGATACTTTCCCTAACTGCTCTAGTTAGCCATGGCTGCACCACCTTTCCCATGGCATTCTTATTCCTCAAAGGAATATGTGCTCGTTGGGAATTTTGCACTATCTCCTTGAATGTCTGCCATTGCTGGTCTACCGTCAAATCTTTAAGTTTAGTCTCCCAGTTTATTCTGGCTAAATCCTCTCTCATACCAGCAAAGTTGGCTCGATTTAAATTGAAGACTTTTGCTTCAGACTTAACTACTTCCCTCTCTAACTTAACGCTAAATTCCATCATATTATGATCGCTTTGCCCTAGAGGAGCCTTAAGTTCCAGTTTGCTGATCAGCCCTGTTTCATTACACAAAACAAGGTCTAATATGGCTTGTTCCCTGGTCGGCTCCTCAGCATATTGATCTAGAAAATTATCTCTAATACATTCTATAAACTCCTCTTCTATGTTACCTTTCCCAATTTGGTTGTCCCAGTCTATGTGCAGGTTAAAATCACCCACAATTAGTGTCTTTCCTTTGCTACATGCTCCACTAATCTCTTGATTTATACCTTGAGCGATACTTTGACCACTGTTTGGGGGTCTATAAACTACTCCCACTATAGTTTTCTGCCCCTTGAAGTTACGTATCTCTACCCATACTGACTCTACATCTTGCTTTTCAGATTTAAAATCTTTCCTCTCTACTGTTTTTATCCCATCCTTTATTAGCAGGGCCACTCCCCCTCTTCGTTTACCACATCGCCTATCTTTCCTATATACCACGTAGCCGGGAATATTCAGTTCCCATCCCTGATCACCCTGTAACCATGTCTCGGTGATGGCTACTAGATCATACCGGTTTGTCTCTATTTGTGCAACTAATTCATCTATCTTGTTACGAATGCTTCGTGCATTCAGATATAGTGCCCTTAATTCTGACATCCGGCTATTAACCCTATTCACCAGCACTCTATCACTGTACTTCCTTTCCCTGCTTGACACACTTTGCTCTTCTCCCTTGTTAATCTGCTCTCTTGCTTTTGTTGATCTCAAATTGAACTGTGGTGGACTATACTTTACTATGTTTTTACCTCCCCCCCCCCTTAGTAGTTTAAAGCCCTTTCTACCTCCCTATTTATTCGCATAGTCAGGACATTTGTCCCTCTATCTCTTTTACTGATGGGCACATTCCCCAAAACAACCATTTCCAATGTGAGTCATCAAGTAAACATAAGGTAACGTTTTGCTGAATGACTGGATTCATTATAAACAGTGTTGAACAATCCACTTGACAGATGGGGTGGTGGAGAGGATTGGGAGAAGGGAGGAGTTTTGGTTTAAATTGCGAGATCACAAAAGGATTTGGAAACATCGGATCCGGAATGTCGCTCATATAACGATTTACTACCAGGTGCCAAGAGTAGTGACTCAGATTCAGTTGAGTTCCTCACAAAGTCATCTGAGCACATGTAGGATTTGGGTTTACGAATCCCTTTGCAAATCTCACAATTTCACATAAGCGAGACGTCAGAATTGCATTAAAAACAATAAATCACTTCAATTCACGTGCTCCTGTGCTGTGTTGGGGGAACAGTGCCTTCCTTCAGATGAGATCTTAAACCAACGTCTCGGTGGACCTTAAATATCCAGATTGACCATTAAATATCCCATAGCACTACATGAAAAGAGAAGGGACTTTCTCCTGGTGTCCTGGCCAACAATCCCCCAAATAATAAAACTGGCTATTCACTACATGGCTATTTGTGGGACATTGCTTTTGTGCCCAAATTGGCTGCCGGGTTCACCTACAGAACATACAGTCACTACACCTCACAGTCAAATCCTGTGAAATGCTTTGAGATGCCTCGACAACATGATAAAGTGCTATACCAAATGCAAGGATTATTATAATTATGTATATTTCTACAGTATTTTGCAATAATACACCGTTGCCTCTGTCACAGTTACACTATTTTTGTACACTCTCTATCCTGTATAAATATAAGTGTTGGAGATAATAAGATTAATAATTCCTATACTTGGGGATGCCTATCCCTTTAAGAGGGTTTGAGTTTTTAACCTGACAAGCTGCTCTCATTTAGTTTAGCAGACGTAGGTTTGGAGATGTTGAGGCTGGGAGCTCGGGAAAGTAGGGAGGGAGATAGGGAAATACACAAAACAGGTAGTTGCTGGACTCAGTGGCCTGTAATGCGATAAGGCACTGGGGAAAGCATCTTGATTGGGTGGGCAGTAGTCCATCAGGAATACCTGTTGTTGTGTTGCTCCAAATACTGAAGTTCCACAAGAGTAGGGATTTGCACTCACGGAATTAGGACTGAATACAGAGGCCACCTAGTACAATTTGCGTTCCCGAGCTTCAAGGGCTACATAAAGGGACACCTCACCTTCAGTCTTCAGCCTCTCAGCCCCTAGGCTCTGGAACTCTATCCCCCAGTGCCTTCGCCGCCTCCTCCCTTTCCTCCTTCAAGGCCAGTCTCAAGACCTTTCTCTTTGACCGTGCCTTCAGCTCCCCTCTCGACTCTCTACCCCCTCCTCGCTCCCTCCCTCCCTTCCCTCCCCTCATCCTGACCATTTCCCCCCAATGCTCGGGTCCTGACCCAACTGTACAGTGCCTTGGGACTCCCTCCCGACGTGAAAGGCGCTCTATAAATGGAATCTTGTTGTTGTTGTTGTTCTGGTGTGAATCACCTGGAAGATGGGATGCATAATAGTGTAAGCGATAGTATTAAGCTACATCAGTGACCCTGTGCCCTGGGCCGGCTCCTTCATTATAGCTCGTGCAGTGTGGAAAATCAGCTGCTGCTTCTGTTCGCATTTCAATGGGAGAATCACTCACTTGATCCCTCTTTTACTTTGGCAGTGAGAGTAACTCCACGCTGCAGTCCACAATGGAATCTGCTTAACCACTGATCAACAACATGGCCACGGAGACATTCAGGCATCTCATGAATACTGTAGCTTGAGGTAGCAGCCTTCACTCAGTCATTCAGCAAAGGTCGACTGAATGAAAACTTAAGACTAAACTGACATGTAAAGGGGCCATTTGGCCCATCAAGACCATTCCTCCATAGATCAGGATTCATGTTGTTCTATTACAGAACACACCTCACCTATTTAAACGAATAAATACATTAACAAAAATAATCCTTGAATTTAATATTGTGTCTTTCACACTGGCAAAACACCTCAAAGCACTTCAAAGAATTCACTGTGAAGTATAATGACCGAAGATGAACTCGCCAGCCAATTTGCACACAGCAATGTGCCACAAACAGGAATGAAGAAAATAACCGATTTTAACCGGGAAATTGTTGACCAGGACACCAGGAGGAACTCCCTTCTCTTTTTTGAACAGTGCCATGAGATCCTTGACATGAACAGGCAGATTGAACCCACAACCTTCTCACCCATAGGCACGAGTGCTACCTTTGGAGTTGTGTGCTTAATCTACCGAAGAGATATTTCACACGGTTTCTTCCTCTCCCTAAGTTATTGAAGTAAATGAAAGAATATTTCTCTATCATTTCAATGACCTAGTTGGTAAAGGTACTGCCAGGTGCAGCCAGGAGCCACTGACATCTCGCTCTTTCTTTTCCCCCTCTATCCTGGGACACACACCAACTCTTTCCCTCTCGGATAGGTGTTTAAGACACTGAGTCAATCTAGTGAGCACACATAGAGAAGGCGCTGGCTGGGAGCTAGGAAGAGGAAACATATACCATAGCTCACTGATGGCAGGCTCATTGTTTGGGTTGTTTATATAAATACTGAGCTACTTCTATTTAAAACATTTTGATTTATTTGAGCACATAACTCTTTTCACCATATCTGTTCATGCTTCTTCCTACTATACTCCTGCTAATGCTGCAAGCCAAAGCCCTAATGTTTACAGGAATTTTCAATGTACAATTACTGCTTTTACCTTACTTTTCTTCCCGAATTATGGGATTGAATCATAGAAACGTACAGAGGGGGCCATTTGGCCCATTGAGTTGCACTGGTTCTCAGAGCAAGGTATTCATTCAATTTCATTGTTCTACCTTTTCAACCCTCCATTTCTTCTGTACCAGTCTATTTCACTCTTGAAACCAACAATGGACTCTGCCTCTACCACCATATTTAGCAGGGCATGTCGATAACTCTCTGAGTGAAAAACAATTCTCCTAAGCTCTCCTTTCCCTCTTTGTGTGACTATTGTATAACTAAGGCTTCCATCTTAATCCATATCATCCACGGGATTGAATCATAGATATTTAGTATGGATCATAGTATGGAATTTCAACCTTATTATGCTCCATGGACTATTGGCTCACCTTGAGTCTTCTTGCATCTCTATATCCCCAATGATATATTCAAGCAGATACCTATCCAGGTGTGTTGCGAGTGGAGGTGGGTATAAGAAATGCATTAATCTCTGTTCCCATTAAAGGGTTTAACATTTTTAACCTCAATCACATTCTGCTATCCCACTGAGATGTAATCCAAATTCTAATGCTGGATTTTACCAAAGTCAATTAGTTGAGGAAGCTTTCAAAGGGAAACTAGATAGACATTTAATAAGGAGTAAACAACAGGGGTATGGGGAAAAGACAGGTAAATAGGGGTGAAAGGATTGTTCTTTAAAAGAGCCGGCACAGACAGGATGGGCCGAATGGCCTTCCTAGCTGTACATTTCTATGGTTTATGGCTCTGGGTTAGGAGCGAAACAAACAACTTAGAACAGATTGAATTTTCACATGATCGCATTGCTTGTGTAGTGTGGGAGGTAAGTATACTGCCACACTTAACAACTGCCTCACCCCGCCCTCCCCCACTCAATAATAATAATTATGGAGCACTAATTACAAAGGTTCAGAAATGAGCTAGGATTAAAGGGGGTGGCAGCAAAGGGGTACATTCTTGCACTGTGTACCAACTCTGTAGATAAACTACTGTTTGAAAAGCAGTTTAAGGAGAGGAGACATTGTGCATGCTTCTACTTGGCGAGAGAGGCTGGGAGCAAAGTGTTTTTCCTTCTTAAGAAATTAGTGACATGAAACTAAAACTGTCTCAAAATTCAACAGGACCTTGTCAACAAAAGCAGGATGTCCTGTCAGCTGCTCATTACGATAGTCCAGGCAGCAAAGCCACAAATGGATTCCAAACTGCTACTGCATATGAGCCAATGTTGTAAACAGGTCTTAAGAAGCAGGGGAGCCTGTTATAGTCCGGATAGGCAAATGGGACAGTGTTATAATAATCCTCTTTGACCGTGCCTTCGGTCACCTCCCCTCCCTTTCCAGCTCAGTGTCAAACCTCACAGATGCTAACCGCTCCGAGATGCTAACCGCATGAAGGGCACTATATAAATGCAAGTTGTTGTTGCTGTTATTGTTTCGTCATGATAAAGCGTTATATAAATCGCAAGGATTATTATTATTCACTCGGGAAGAAATGAGCTCAGAAGCTGCTGAAATTTTGCTTATTTTGCTTCAACAGGACCGGAGCCTAAAATTACAATCACACAACTGTGATTGTTTCTTCTCACGGATAAGTATCCATTAGGTATTAATACAACTGGAATGTTTTATGGTAAACAAGACAACAAGGGGAGAATGTTGGTCATTAGAGCCATGAGGAAGGAAATGGGACGGAGACCAAAGATGAAGGAAGCCAGAAAGTTTCTCTGAGCAGGATATCTGCTGCTTGTAAAATATTGTTCATAAAAATAATCCTTGCATTTGATATAGCACCTTTCATGTCGAGAGGATGTCTCAAAATCCTCCATAAGATTTACTGTAAAGTGTGGTGATGTGCATTTGCAGGCCAAGGCAGCAGCAAATTTACTGTAGCAGCAGTATCCCACAACCTGCCATGAAGTTAATGATCAATTTTATTTTGGGGGATTGTTGGACAGGACACTGAGAGAAATTACCTTCTCTTATCGAATAGGATCTTTAACCTTCAACCTGAATAGACAAACAGGACCAGGATAATAAGCAGTTAACAGAGTAATTGGTACATAGTTAACAACTTGTCCTCAGATCGGGGGAAATACTGAACAAAAGGAAAGTCTGCAAGAAGGTTACATTTACACTTAGGCTGACGATTATCTTTTCATTTTAAAGGTGGGGGAGGGGTAAAGCTTTTATTGGTTTAATGTTTTTCCCCTAACTTTTTGATTCATTTTGGATAAAACATCTGTAATGCCAATTGTAGAGTCTCCTTGTCCAACTCCTTCTTTCCCTTGTCCTTGAGACTGCGGAACTCTGTCCTTCCCTAAGTCTTTCCTTCCTTGTCCAATCTAGTCTCCCACAATCTCAGGCTTGTGGCATCTCACTTAAGTATTACTGCACGTCTCCCTCGGTCTTCAACCTTGGTGGCTGAACTGTTGCAATATTTCTCCCGCAGCTACAGGAATGTCTATTAAAAGCAGCAGTTAAGGTGCTTGGTCGATTATGTTAATTGATTACTTAATTTACTTTCTGCCTCAAGGGGTCATTGAGTATGAGCGCATTCAATCATGCTTGAGATTGGCTCGTGGAGCACTGCAGTCTGGGCATAGTACATCTGGCCATCAGAATTGGAAAATGCCAGGTGCAGCAATGCATTTGCCATTTGCTATCCTCCTAAAGGCACTGAATCGTGCCTAAGGACTGTTACCACAGGGTCAAGTTGTCATTTCTATACAATATAGTACAATTTGCATGTAATAATAATCCTTGGATTTAACATCGCACCTTTCACATTGGAAAACATTTCAAAGCATTTAATAGAATATGTTTTAAAGTGTAGTGACCGCATAGTTTGTAGGCGTTTCCCATGGGAAGGATATTTCAGAGCGCTTCACATTGCTGGCTGTCCACCTGAGCCGGGGCAGGAGGTTGGGGATGGGAGCTGAAGACGATAGTGAGAGGAAAGATACCGGTCAGAGAGTTAAGTTTTGAGGTGGGCTTTGAAAGTGGAGAGGGAGTAGGCGAGTCAGAGGGAGTTCTAGAGAGCAACTACAGAATACGTGAAAGCCATTTTCCTAAACATCCGAGAGTCTATGGGTCTTCACTTGTGCAGACCATCACAGCCGAGCTCCACACACAGACTTTTAGGGGTTCCTGGTTACTGACATCCTGTAACGCAGCGAGACATACGTGAGAATAACGTTCGCTCACACTTTAACAGAACTTTGCTCCCTTGTTTGGAGGAATTTGGCTCTTTCCCCAAAACATATGCAGTGTTTTTTTTATTTTTATAGCTGGAAAAACTGAATGCAATATAATCAGCTGAGTTAGAAGCAGATGTGTGATCTGGCCTAGCACCAGCACTGCTGTCTGTTTCCAATGATATTTCTCCTAGATCCTTTCATGAGCACAGGTGGGAATTCTTCAGACTGAAACCAAACTCAAATCCCGATTGCACTGCGCCAAGCTGCTGTCATCGGGACATGCACCAGTTCTTGTGCCAAATTTCCATCTAATTCACCATCTTCCATTGTGGAGGGATGCATGTTATCATCGCTTCGAGTCACCTCGTGCGCACAACTGGCAGAGTCCAGCTACCTCTGGTAGTCCTCCCCATGTGAAAGGCGCTCTATAAATGTAATTTCGTTGTGGTTGTTGTTCCTCCAATCTCCCAGCTGATTGATTTCAAAGTCCTCGATCTCACCTACAAATCCCTCCATTCCCTGGCATCTCCTTATCTCTCTGATCTTCTCCTATTCCACTCCATCCCTCGCCCCTACCACCCCCAATCCTCGACACCATCAATAGTGGTGATTATTCAGTTCCTACCCAAACCTATGGATCTCCCTTACTCTACCACTCGGTCTCAACTTCTATCTTTTGGTCCCCGTTTCCAGTTAAACCGCTCCGCTGTTAAGTGCTCCAGGATGCTCCCTGCATGAAGGGCACTATATGAATGCACATTTTTGTTATTGCCACATTTACAATTTGTTTCTTCCTCTGATGGGATCTTTCTTATTTGTTGTTTCTAAAGTCCAGGAGCACTGAATGCTTTATCTCTCAGGATGTGATCTTGATCTCCCCCCCACTGTGCTCGGGGTAGAGTCCCAGAGCACTTGTCTAAAGCCTCCCCCCCACCAAATTTCATCAAAAAGAAACGACCAAGTGGTATCTCATTGCTAGTTCCTAAGCTAGAGCTTAATTTTAAGCTTAATTTTAAACTTAAGAATAGTGCTACTGATATTTAATATAGCGTCTTACCACATCGTCGAGATGTCTCAAAGTGCTTCACAGTATATGCTGTGAAATGGATTGATTACGTATTTTGTAGGCGAAATGCGGCAGCCAGAAGTGCACAGCAGTGTCCCACAATCAGCCATGGAGTGAGTGACCAATTTTATTTGGAAGATTGCTGGCCAGGACACGGGAGAAACTCCCTTCTCTTTTCAAATAGTGCCATGGGATTTTTAACATCCACGTCAACAGGCAGACAGGAACTCGGTTTAACATCACATCTGAAGGACAGCACCTCTGACAACACACCCCAAGCGCTGCATTGGAGTGTCAGCTTAGAAACTTTGATAAATAACTTCAAATTATTTACTTTACAAACTTTCAAAACTGAACTGGATCAGTCATATCCTGGCAAAGAATCTTTGGTGAACTAATGTAAGGCCCACTTCGAGCCCAACCATTGTGTCACTGCTAGACTGGGGCTGGTCTGAACAATCTTGATTCAGAGCCTGAGGGAACTCAGACATTGGGCTTCTTTGCCAAATCGCAACCCTACGCATAATTCTAAAGCCCAAAAGGCTGAAGTTAAAAAGCTGTTTCAGCGACTGAGATGCTAAAGCAAAACTCCTCATGAGTTTCAAATCCAATGCTTTCTGAAAAGGCCGAGGGAGAAATCATTCTTTTGGTGTCAGGGGGAGAGAAGTTCAGCCACGTATACTGTACAAACAAAATTTACTGTAAACTCTATCCTTCTGATAATTATGACTAATGATATCTAGCACATGACATTCTGCAAACATAACACATTCCCCCCACACCACCACCAATCTTAATATTATGATATTTAAATAACAATAATATGTAAATACTAATATAACAATATTTAAAAATATATATTTTAACAATATATATAGTATAGTATAATATCTTGAAAGTACTTGTGGCCCTCGCCCACTCTCCTTTGCTTAGCGCCAACCGTATCCCTGTAAAGTGCTCCGGGACATTATCCTGACATGAAGGGCGCTATATATAGTGCAAGTTGTTGTTTTACTTGCATTTGATATAGCGACTTTCACATCAGAAGGTCATCTCAAAGCACTTTCCAGGATTTACTGTAACTCGTGAGGCCTGTGTAGTTTGTAAGCAACCTCAACAGCAAATTTGCGCACAGCAAATTCTCAAAAATTACATTAAAAAATTATTATCTATCTCCTTATCTCTATTATGCAACCTTGTCCTCTTTCCTCCCTGACAGTCCCCTCCACGGTTTCCCAGGCCCGAGGATGCACAGTATCTTTTTATCTCGTTAAAAATAAATATTGTGCTACAGTAATTCCTGGGTTGACAGTTATTCTATATATAATATTCAGCAACTTTAAAGTCCGAAAGAGATAGACAAATAACTGTGGATAATAACATCTCTCAGTGTGACACTGACACATTGAGCCTGTTATTAGGTTAAGAGACGTGGAGGGATAACTGCTGTAAGCACACACTGGTAGTACCAGGCAGGACTAAGTAGCAAGAGCAGCGAACCATCACCCACCTCCCCTCTTTAGAAACAGAGGCTTGAATGTATTCATACATAGCTAGTGCTGAGCACCAAAAACTAACACAATTCTGAGCTCCGAGATCAACAGCTCCTTTCTTAGTCACTCAGGGACTCATTCACACTGGACATCTTCTTCAACAGACAACACAAGTTAAAGATTGCCCTTGTCTCCCTTTTAGACTATTAATAATATTATAATAATCCTTGCATTTGATATAGTGCCTTATCATGTCGTTGAGATATCTCAAAATGCTTCACACAATATATTGTAAAGTGGATTGACTGTATTTTCTAGGCGAACCGCAGCAGCCAATTGCTCGCAGTAGCCTTGCAAGTGAGAGACCTGGATTCAATTCCCAGCAGGGCGAAACCTTGGGCAAGTTTCCTTACTCCACAGCAATAATAATCCCTCAAGAAAACAAAATATAATTACTTGGTCACTCAATCCACGACTGTTTGTGGGACACTGCTGTGCGCAATTGACTGCTGCGTTTCGCCCACATGTATACAGTCAATTCACTTTGCAGTTTATTCTGTGATGCGCTTTGAGACATCTAGAAGACGTGAAAAGCGCTATATCAATTGCAAAGGATTATTTATTACTAGTAGTGTCCCACAAACAGTCGTGGACCAATTTTTTTGAGGGACTATTACCCCTGGAAAGCAATGGTAATAATTGTACATTTATTATAGTTATATTAATAGTTGATGGTAATAATCGTTTATTAATAATAATGATCATATATTATTTTATATGAAATATGGCAAAGACAGCGGGAAGTGAATTCTAACTATAGTTGCCTTAGAGATGTCTCAATGATTTGATAAGGCCCTGTATCAGGAAGCATTATGTCCAGTGTAGCAATTGTTCATTTCATTATTTCTCTGAACTACACTCGAGTCGACACTTATCCAGTAAATTGGCCATTCCTTTCCTGACTGTTTGTGGTACACTGTTGGGTGCAAATTGACTGCCTTGTTCGCCTGCAAAATATACAGTCATTACACTCTGCAGCAAAATCCTGTAAACCACTTTGAGACATTTCACATTGTGATAAAACGCTATATCAAATGCAAGAATGATTACTATTGTTATTAGTCTTTTACAAAAGAGTTGATGGATGCAACTTTAATTGCTTTTGCTGGTAGTACGGCCAATCCCAGTACAGAGGTGAAATCCAGACTGCTTTAATGGAACTGGAGGAGTGTGGGACCTGGCCTTTGTCAACTCACTCCTATCATAGCTTTAGCTACAACAGGAATGGTACACATGAAACCTATTACTGCTGCAACTCAGGCTGATGTTTAAACTAAGGACATAGAACACCACAGGCAATTTACTGAAATGTCTTCATCTAAATTCTAAAAGGTGGTGCGTCAATTTGTCAAAAGCAAAAGCCCTGTTTCTTTTCTAGGTTACTGATATCATTTCTAACTTGATGAATGGTCCAGGTCACAGTGAGATTAGAAATTTCTCATTCACTTTCGGCCACTTTAATGCACTCGATACCCTGGAAAGCAGAGATGGATACTTTTACATTAATACATGACATTTTCCAGTACTTTAAAATGTCAACAGCAGCTGCCACCTGCTGGATTTCTGACACTGAAAAGATACAGTAAGGGAACCATAGAAATTTACAATCTACAGCACAGAGGGCAGCTGTTCATCCCATCGTGTCTGTGCTGAGTCTTTGTAAGAGCAATCTTTTAGGACCCATTTACCTGCCTTTCCCCTAAACCCCTACAAATGATTCATTTTTAGATAGCTAACAACTACAACAACAATGTGCACTTATATAATAATCCTTGCATTTGATATAGTGCCTGATCATGTCATCTCAAAGCGCTTCACAGAATATACTCTGAAGTGAATTGACTGTATATTTTGTGGGCAAAATGTATAGCGCCCCTTCACGCAGGGTAGCATCTCAGGTAGCATCATACTGCCTACAGTACCTACCTACAGTGCAGCCTTGTTATAATGGACTCCCTAAGGAGTCCACATACAGGTAAATTTTCTTGCTCAAGTGATCATATACATGCAGAACTGTCAGGCCCTTTTGGACATTCCTGAACATGGTGGAGTCGTGGAGACCTGTAGCTCAGTGGTTAGAGCACTCGCTTTGCAAGCGAGAGACCTGAGTTCAATTTCAGGCACAGGGCGAAACCTTGGGCAAGTTTCCTTACTCCACACGCCTAATAATAATCCCTCCAAAAACAAAAAAAATAATAAATTGGTCATTTTCAATCTACGACTGTTTGTGGGACATTGCTGTGCGCATTTGGCTGCCGCGTTCGCCCACAAATATACAGTCAATTCACTTTACAGTGTGTTCTGTGAAGCGCTTTGGGACGTCCTCCCGACGTGAAAAGCGCTATATCAAATGCAAGGATTATTATTATTATTATTATATCAAATGCAAAGATTATTATTATGATGGTGATGGATATATGTTAGAAATTGCTGACCAAAATAAAACGTGCATATCTGAGTGTGTCTGACTCAACCGCACCAGAATTCTGCTCAAATGCCCAACTCCTACTGGGCAAAGAGAGCCTGAAGTAGTGCTATGGGATTGTTAAGATCCATCTGAACAGGCAGACCAGGTGTGGGACCAGACATTCCTCCCAAAGGACAGCACCTCTGACAACAACAACAAAATTACATTTGTATAGCGCCTTTCATGTCGGGAGGACGTCCCATAGCACTGGACAATCAATATCGCGGACCTGAGCTGAGGGTCGGGATCGGGGAGGGTAGAGGGCAGTGGGGTGGGGAAAGACAGTGACCGAAGGCATGGTCAAAGAGGAGGGTCTTGAAGGAGATAGAGAGGGGGCGAGCCGGAGGGACTGTGGGATGTAGTTGCAGAGAGTGGGGGCAGAGTGGCAAAATGCCCGCCCTGGTGGGACAGCTGCGTTGAGAGGGTGGGAGTAGAGTGGCAAAAGGCCCGCCCATGATGGGGCAGGCAACCTGAGGGATGTGAAACATGCCGGAGCCCACTGAGCGGAGAGAGCAGGCAGGCTGGTAGAGGGTTAGGAGGTTGCAGAGGTAGGGGGTAGCAAGGCCATGGAGGGCTTTGAACGTGAGAACCAGGGTCTTGAACTGTATCCTCTGTGTGATGGGAAGCCAGTGGAGTTGGGCAAGAATCGGGATGATAGGGTCACAGAGCCTGGTACGGAAGAGGACACGGGCTGCAGAGTTCTGGATAACAAGTTAGTGCTTTCCCAGCATTGTACTGGAGTATCAGCCTAGACTACATAAGCTCAAAGTCCCAACATGGGGTTTGAACCAACAACCTTACAATTCAGAAGCGGGAGTGCTGCCAGCTGAACTAAGCTGACCTATTCAGGTGAAGCACATCGAGGAGCCTGCAGGGATCACTGCATTACAAATCCTTCAACATGGGGTGGATTCCAAAAATTCTCAAACAATTGAGCACCAGATATTTGCTTACCTACAAAGTGCAACCATTACACTTTGTAGTAAATCCTGTGTCCGGTGAAGTGCTTAGAGGCATCCTCCTGACGTGAAATACTAGTGTTATTATTATTATCAGAAATCTGTGGTCGTGCAATTTGTTTGAAAAGTGCCGAACAGCAACTGTTAATGTTTTTTGAAGTCCAGGCTGTCTAGGGATGGTCTGTACAGAGGGCTGATGTGAGATGCTTCAATGCCTGTGCAGGCAAGAGGAGCCATGCAAAACCTCCGCAACTGCATTCATTCAGTTCCAAGCTCTTCAGCTTCCTTTATAACACAGCCAAAGTCGGGAAAACCAACCATACAAACAGATTGGCAACAAACAACAACAACAACTCCCATTTATATAACATCCCTCATGCACGATAGCATCTTGGAACACTATACAGCAGTGCGGTTAGATGCCTAGCAAGGGAGAATGGGGGGGGGGGGGGGCGGGGGGGGAGGTGCGGTCGAAGCGATAGGTCTTCAGGTATACAAAGTGGGGAGGGGGCAATTAAACTAAATCTAAAATCGAGCACCGGAGGACACAAATTTTGCATTTCTCTGCCTGAAAGTGTAAAAAAATTTAGCTTGCAAGGTATTTTAAGTTAATTCTGAAAAACCCCAAGGAATCATTTTCCTAAAGTCAAGCGAGTGTTCGTCCAGACTTGTTATTAATGTTAATTTCCCGTTCACATTATCATTTGCAATTTTGAAATTTGACCGCCGATGGTCTTTGTTTTTAATATTAACTTATGTTATACTGTTAAAACAGAGAGAAGAGATTGGAAATTAAAGATGCTCAGAGAGAGAGAAAAAGGTGGAGAGAGAAAAAAAGAGATAGAGAAAGTAGTAGGGGAAAGAGAAGGGCTGTCACAGTTAGGCACTATAGTGACAGCATAATTCTTGGTGGAACAATTTGTATTTATGTGATGTCCAATGATCCCCACTGTTTGCATATCCACAAAGTAGTGGGTATAATTGGCTCTCTACTTAACACAAGGCAGCTCAGCATTAGCAACATGGGAGTCCTAAACATTTGTCTGAGAATGGATGGCCCAGGAATACTGCCAAACTATCTCTAAAATCAAAACTGTCTGAATACTTTTTGCTAAGTGGAATATAAATTGGCTCATTATTTCATCAAGTAATGTATGTCGACTGTTACATATACATGTAGTTGCTACATTAAATAAAGAAATCCCAGCCTTATAAAAAAAAGCTACACCCAGTTTATTCATAGTTAGATGGCGGAGGTCATTTCCTGCACATATTTGCACAGCGGCTCATTCTCTCCTAAACATCCAACTACAGAGATTACAGCTCTGGAAATTGTCATCAGAAAATCCAAAAGTAGACCGTAACTCAAGACAAATCGTACGCTGCACCAGGTCTCACCTCCAACAACCGAAACATGTTAAATGCTCGCTGTTACTGAACCTAATCAAGGGTTACTGCTGAAATGACTGTTTATTACATTGGTAATACAATATAACATCAATAAATCCTTGCTGACACTCTGGCCCTCTGCTTTGCCTCAGTGAGCTTCAGTCTTTCGGTGGAGCTGGTGAGGAAACAGCAATCCCTTGTAAAGTTATGAAGTCATTCTGTTAATAGCTGAGCATGTTTGGATTTGCTCCACAAATTAGGAAACATAGCACAAAGGTAAACTTACCTGAGGTGAAGAAGCTATTTTTTACTCTGCCATTGCAACTGTACATTGAAGCGCCCCAACAGAATAAAATCACAGGCTGGAAAAACACACTGCTCGACTCTTTCCAGAAGTTCACTCCCCTTCTTCCCACAGCTGTTTCCTAAACAAAACAGTGCTATTGTTCTCTTATCTGCACCACAAACACACCCTGGTCCGAAGATCCCCTTGTGCAGAGTCTGTGTCACAGACTGCAACACACCAGTGTCACACGCTCAGCCCAGTTTTACCCAGCACGTTCCACAATTCCTAAAAACAATTCTTGGAATCAGCCTTCGATGTGTCCCACGTAATAAACATTAGCTCAGGCAAAGCACTGACTACACACAGGACTTTTACTTGCTTTACTGCATGTAGGACATAAAATCATAGAATTATAGAATTATACATCACAGGAGGCCATTCGGCCCATGCCGGCTCTTTAAAAGAGCTGTCCAAATTAATTAGGGTTCGGGTTAGTTTGTTCAAATCCGAACAACTCACTGTGTGAAAAATTTCTCCTCATCTCCCCTCCGGTTCTTTTGACAACTGTCTTAAATCTGTATCCTCTGGTTACTGACCCACCTGCCAGTGGAATCAGTTTCTCCATGTTCACTCTGTCACATCCCCTCATAATTTTGAACACCTCTATTAAATCTCTCTTTAACCTTCTTTGCTCTAAGGAGAACAATCCTATCTTCTCTAACCCAAGTCCCTCATTTCTGGTATCATCCTGGTAAATCTCCTTTGCACCCTCTCCAAGGCCTTGACATCCTTCCTAAAGTGTGGTGCCCAGGCCTAAACAGTGTTTTATAAAGGTTCATCATAACCTCCTTACTTTTGTATTCTATGCCCCTATTTATAAAGCTAAAGTATGTTTTTTTTTAAAACAGCCTTATCTGCCTTTCCTGCCACCTTCAAAGATTTGCTTATGTGACTTCCCCAGGTCTCTCTGCTCCTGCACCCCCTTTAAGATTGTACCATCAGCTTATATTGCCTCTCCTCATTCTTCCTCCCAAAATGCATAACTTTGCATTCCTCCACATGAAATTTCATCTGCCATGTGTCTGCCCAATCCACCTAAGTCTTCCTGCAGTCTGAAACTATCATCCTCACTATTAACTACTTTTCTTAGCTTTGTATCATCTGCAAACTAGGAAATTGTGCTCCCTATACCCAGGTCCAGGTCATTAATATAGATTTAAAAAATACCGACCCCCTGGGGGACACCATTGTATAGTTCCCTCCAGTCAGAGAAACAACTGTTCATCACTACTCTATTTCTGCCTCTCAGCCAATTTTGCTAACAAGTCTATTATGTGATCTGACATGCATTAAGTAAAGGTCATTGCCCCATCAAGTGCTCCAAGACACTGCCCCATACGATGGGTGCTATATAAATGCAATATATATATCTATATGATATATATTATTGTTGTTCCACTGATCCATACAGCAATGTAGCTGCATTGAGTTTGCATATTAATGGCCATTGGATATTAGCTTGGATAATTTGTAATGAAGTAATGGCTAGGGATAAATGATAAAATAAGGTCAGATTCAAAGGTCATGTATCAAACCAGGTGTTTTTCAGATTAATTTGCAAATATCGCAGATGTCTACAATATTTCTAATTTGGACAACTTCTAGTTAGTCTGCCCCTTCAAGAACACCCAGGATTCGGCCAGGATAGTATATAGCAAGTAAAGATCATTGTCTCATCAAGCCTGTTTCAACCATGGAGCATGTACAAGTTGCTCAATTGATTTAATTTACCAAGAGAGACAACAGGTCTCTGCTATACAGAATATTCTGCTATTGAAGCGTCCTAACTGAATAAAATCACAGGCTTGAAAAAGACTCTTTCCAGAAGAAAGTTCTGAAAAGTCTCCACAAACCTATTCAAAACACTACCTCAGGATCTTAATCCAGGTTCACAATCCACAATTATACTCTAAACACATGCAGTCCACAGACTTTTCCAGGAGCGCTACTCTGCATAGAACGTTTGATCATCTGAGTCTCCCCATGTTTCTTCTTTTGCTTCTCTTATTTGCTTCCTATCCGCTCCTAAAATGACTAATTCATGCTGGGTTGCAGCGCCATGGGCAGTAGCTTCCCTTGGGTGTCTCACACAAATGCCCACTTTTCATTTGTGAGCTTAAACAATTAATGTTAGTGAAGTAAGCAAACCATGGGTTGAAATCACAGCCAAGCCCGATCCTGTCCTCACCCAATAAGCAGTCGAGTTGTGTGTGGTGTTTTTCAAGCATTGGGACCACCCAGATGAGTTGCAATGGGCTTTTTTCTGGTTTTGTACATTCCTATGATGTGGACTTTCCACCAGAGGCCACTTGATTACGATCATCAGCAGGAATCCGACTTTACTTTCTCTTCACTAGAATAAGACACTTAAACCAACTGTAGCACCCTTGTTCTGACTGAGTCCCTAAATTCCACCTAACCTTAGCCTATCAAACCATTTTGTCTTAAAATCTAAGACTGCACAGCATCATGGAACATTCTTAACTTTTAATTAATTTAGAAGCCAGTTCTTGTTAAGAACTGTGGAAAATCAGATTTCAAGTTAAGACTGAACAAAGAGTTCTTTCTCTAACCTGTCCTTCTTCTTATAAAAAGTGATTTATGAAGACTTGAATTTTACACCTTAGATTCTTCATTCTTATTATCCTTATGTTATTCAGCTTTTTGTAAAGGATTTAATTTATCTGGTACTGTATTAAGTGCTTTTACTGGCACCTATGTCTCAAATCTTTCACTCTGTAAGAAAATAGTAACCCTTAGCCAATTTTGTATCTTTTGGGGAATCAAAAACAGCATATGAGGATATCACAATAACGATTTGCACTTATGGCTTCCACGTAGGGAGGACATCTCAAAGCGCTTTACGAAGATTGAGGAGGGGCCTGAGCTGGAAGAGAGCCACAAGAGTATTGGGAGATGCCAAAAACACAGTTAAATAGTTTTTTAGATAAGCTTTAAAAGCAGAAAGGCGGGGAGTGAAACAGAGTTACTTTGGCAAAGAGATCCAGAGGGTGAAGCAGAGTGGGTAAAAGCTCACTCACTGATTGTGGAGCAGAGCAGGGTATGAGGCAGGCTGGTACTCCGAATAAGTTATTTCTTATTGATTTTTTTATGCTTCTTGTTTCCCTTTTCCCTTGTGGAGTCCTGTAGCTCAGTGGTTAGAGCACTCGCTTTGCAAGTGAGAGACCTGAGTTCAATTCCAGGCAGAGGGCGAAACCTTGGGCAAGTTTCCTTACTCCACACAGAGCCTAATAATAATCCCTCCAAAACCAAAAACAATAATAAATTGGTCATTTTCAATCTACGACTGTTTGTGGGACATTGCTGTGCGCAATTGGCTGCCGCGTTCGCCCACAAATATAGAATCAATTCACTTTACAGTATATTCTGTGAAGCGCTTTGGGACGTCCTCCCGAAGTGAAAAGCGCTATATCAAATGCAAGGATTATTATTATTATTTTCCACAATATATCAGGTTCAGCTTTGTCAAGGCCCCTCATACGAAGATCTGGATTAAACAATTGGTGTTCAGTAAACCTGCTACGAGGCTTTAATAATAATAATAATAATCCTTGCATTTGATATAGCGCTTTTCATGTCTTTTGACTTGGATTTACAGGAAGATGTGAAACATGCACATCTGTGTCCATTGTGTGCAAGTGGTTTTAAATCACACCTTATTGCCTACAGCCTCACAGGTGCTTTGGGATGTCCTCCCAATGTGAAAGGCACTATATAATTGCAAATTTTATTGTATTGTATTGTTCAGGTGACTTTTGATTTTCCCCACTACTTGCTAAAGACTCCACAACTGGTGATGATGTGAAGCTGATGTGGAAATGGGGTTAAAATTTCCCTCATTTAGCATTGTATTTTACACAACAGGCTGTGGGTTTTTGATATATATTTGGTGTATATTTTGCCTGCAAAATATACAGTCAATTCACTTTACAGTATATTCTGTGTAGCGCTTTGAGACGTCTAGAAGACACGATAAGGCACTATATCAAACGCAATAATTATTATTGGAGACCTATCAAAATTTACAGCACAGAAGGCCATTTAGCCCATTATCTCTGTGTTGGCTGTTCGGAAGAACAATCCATTCAGTCCCATTTACCTGCCTTTTTCCCATATACCTGGCTGTTTACTCCTTTTTAGATATCTATCCAGTTCCTTCTTGTCCAATGTGATGAATATAAAGCCTGGACGATGGAAATGTAGGTATGAAGTACATGCAGTATTAGTTGGCCTGCTTTGCTATGTGGCTGCCCAGACAAGCGTATGTATGGAATGCAATTAAGTTGCCAGACATGAATGGAATTTTAAGTTACACACTCAATTCCACACACCGCTGTTACGTGCTTTGGCCGGTTAAATTGGCATCTAATAACGAAAGCAAAAGGTACATAGGAGGAGGCTTTCCCCCATGTAAAAGCACTGACTGCTTTGGAGGAAAGCTTGAGGTTCCCAAGATGGTGGTGGGCTTGAGGCTGGCGCCGTGACAAGATCATCAAACGTATCGCACAACAGGGGGAAAATCCCTGCTTTTTGCATTCCAGGTGAGTGGGTTCAATCGGGAGTTTGATCGGAATGGAGTGGGACAGCCAGGAGTTCTTGGGCTCGAGGCCTGGAGTGGGGACCGAGGCATCTTACACGCGATTGGGGCCCGAAGCCAGGCCGGAATCGACGCCTGGAGCGGAGCCTGAAGCGAGGCCGAGCGAGGCTAGACGACAACACCGGCGCAGGGTCCGACGTCCCCCACCCCCACCACCCCCAATAGCGACCAGATCCAACGCAGGGATGGAGGCCTACCTGTACTGTGTGGAGCCAGCGTGGGAGCTGTCGCCCCGGCTGGTCTAAAGTGCCATCGCGGCCATTGCTGACTCTCCTGGTCAACATCCAACCAGAATTCGGCTGCCGCGTGAAGTCACATCCGCCCGCCACTTTGGAATATCTGAGCCTGGACCCACTGGGACCGTAACATTGTCCCCCACGTCCCGACCCCCCATCCCCATGATGATCCAGGCTAGCGCGCTGATTATGCCACACTGACTCCCACCCCCCCCTCTCTCCCCCTACCCCCCTGCGTTCATGCACATTTTGGCTGCCGCCACCCACCCAAGCTGCTTCCCCGAAATTCTCGCACCCCTGTCCTCTACCCTCCACTACTCCCGATCATTCCTCCTCTACCACTGCCCTCCCGGACTCTTATTCCTGCTGAACCGTCCCATAGCCTCCCTCTGCTCCAGTCTGCAAATCTTCCTTAAGGCGCACCTTGGCAGATGCCACTGGCTGTCCAACAGCAGCCACTCTGATTGCCCTATGCACCATTCTTGTCGCAAGGGCCATCGGTCCCTGACCCTGGGAGCCAACCTCTCCTCCCTCATCTACATCCCCATCCTCCCTGTCAATCCTCCCTCTCCCCTGCTCGTCCCCCACATTCTGCCACTAACTGTCCCCTCCACATCAGCCTACAAAATGTCCGCTTCCTCTCCAATAAAACGGTTACCATCCAAGACCTCATTGTCAACGAAAACATTGACATCCCCACCCTCACCAAAACCTGGATCACCATTCTCGATGCCCTTGCTCTCCTCACTTCCCGAACCACCTCCTATGCATGGAAGTCACCCTGGTACACCAGCCGCCTCTGCTCCCTCAAGGTACAAGTGCGTGCTGCTGAACGCACCTGGCTCAAATCTAATTTAATGCAGATCTTATCAAAATTTACTGCTCCACCCTCACCTCTGCTAAATCATCCTTCTACTCCAAGACAATCTTGGAGGCCAAGGACAGCCCCAAGCTCCTCTTCTCCATCACCAACCGGCTACTCCGCCCACCCTCTCATGCCTCAGCCATCCTCTCTAATGCAAACTGCGAGGTGATGCAGCCAGTCGGCAACCTTGGCGCCTTGTTTGACCCTCAACTATCTTTTCTACCCCAAATCCATGCCATGACCCGTTCTGCTTCCCCCACCTCCGCAACATCGCCCGGTTCCACCACTGTCTCACACTGCAGGCCGCCAAGATCCTTATACATGCATTCATAATATCCTGGCTCGACTGTGCACATTTCCTGCTTGTTGGCCTCCCCAACTCCTCCCTCCATAGGATGCAGATCATCCAGAACTCTGCAGCCTGTGGCCTCTTCCGCAACAGGCTTCCATCCTAGCTTGACTCCACTGGCTTCCCATCACACAGAAGATACAGTTCAAGATCCTGGTCCTCACCTTCAAAGCCCTCTATGTCTTTGCTCCCCCCAACCTTTGCAAACTCCTAATCCCCTACCAACCTGCTCGCTCCCTCTGCTCAGTGGGTTCCAGCCTGCTTAATATCTCCCCCCTCGCCTGCCCCACCATTGGGGCTGCGAGCCTTCAGCCACTTTGCTCCATCCTCAGGAACTCCATCCCTCAGTCCCTCAGCTTCACCTCCTCCCTTGCCTCCTTCAAGACCTGTCTCAAGACCCTCTTGTCTGACTGTGACTTTGATCACACTCCTTCCCCCACCACCCTCCACCTTCCCTGATCCCTACCTCCCAGCTCGGGTCTGAAACATTGATTGTCCAGCACCTTGGGAAGTCTCCAACATGAAAGGCACTATACAAATGTAATTTTGTTGTTGTTGTTGGTACTCCACATTGAAAAAGAGAGTTTTGAAAGAGTTGAGAATAGAGAGTCAACTCTTGGTTCAATAACTTGGTTGCAAGAAGTAGGGTTAGGGTTCCTAACCCTCGCAAGGGAGAGGACTCAAGCTTGATTCCCAGGCAGGGCGAAAACTTAGGCATGTTTCTTTACTCCACACACCTCTGTTTAGAAAGCAGTAAGTAAGGAACCCAGTTGTTGGTACTAACGGCGGATTGCTTTCTGGGGGTAACAATCCCTTCAAAAATAAATAAAAATAACAATAATTTGGTCACTCAATCCACAACTGTTCGTGGGACTCTGCTGTGCATAGTTCACTGCTGCGTTTCATCCACAAAATACAGTCAATTCGCTTTACAGTATATCCTGTGAACTACTTTGAGATCTCTCAATGACATGATAAGACACTATATCAATTGCAAGGATTATTATTATATTATAATAACTTCCAATATGACAACCCCAACCTCAGAAGAGAGTCCCCTCCCCCCACAGCCATTCTCATGCTCAGCGGTTGCAACAGGCAAGATGGAAAAAGTGAGCTTGATGGGCTGAATGCCTTCCCGGTCATGTATTTTTCTGAGGGAGATTACCAATTTAATATCAAATCAAGAGCTGCGAACTGAATTAAGACTGCCCAAACCCACTTCACATTCACACTTCACATTTCACAATTACAGCCAACAGAGACCTTCATCCCATCAATAATGGATGGAACTGAACCCAGATGTAACAAAAGCGTTTGCTAATCCATTGAGTGCTGTAAGGTTAGAAAATAGGTATTCTTTATAGTTAATGTTGGAAGATGTGACTTTAAGACAGAAAATAAATAATATATAAATAAATAAATAAATAAATAAAGCTCATATCGATCCCTTGGCGGGTTGGAATCATCACGGAAATTACTCCATAGGTGACCAGTCATTTGTTTTCAGATGGGGTTTGAAACAGGATATGAAATAAACTGAATCATTTTTCAATTTGTGCATTGGAATGCACAATGGAATGGACTGTGCTAGGTTTCCGAGAACGTGCAATAATGACGACCTGTCAGAATGTTAACCCCCATGAGAGAGACTCCATTCATTAGGTTAAAAACACATATTGCTACACCCATCTCCATGGGGTCATATGCTGGCATAAAGTGCAAGACTGAAAGGCAATTTATTGACTCCTGAGACACAATTACTGGCTATCACAAAAACAAATTGGCATAATGTACACTGCAAGAGTGTTATGGGATTTGGGTTTTCTCTTATTATTTTGCTTGTCAGCTGGAGTTACTGACTCCACATTGGGTCATTGACTCCATATTTGAACTAATTTAGCCTGACACTCCAATACAGTACATTGCGCTGCATTGTTGGAGTTGCCATCCTTTGGATGAGACATTAAATCGAGGACCCGTCTCTCTGTTCAGGTGCACACAAGAGATCCCATGGCACTCTTCGAAAAGAGAAGAAAGTGGTGCCCTGGGCAACAATTCCCCCAAATAAAATTGATTATTCACTTCATGATTATTTGTGGGACATTGCTGTTTGCCTTCAAAATGCACAGTCATTGGACTTTAAAATACATCCGCTAAAGTGCTTTGAGATGCCCTCCCGATGTGAAAGGTGCTATGTCAAATGCGAGGATTGTTATTAATATCTCCAAATATTGTTTTAGATTTAATATTTCTATCCTATAAAAATAATAATCCTTGCCTTGCATTTGGCCTAACGCCTTTCACATCAGGATGTCCTAAAGCGTTTCATAGGATATTCTGTGAAGTAGAGTGACTGTGTATCTATGAGCTAATGTGGCAGCGAATTTGGGCACAGAAATATGCCCAAATTCTGAACAGGAATCTATAACGTCCACCTGAACAGGCAGGTTTAACAGGACCTTGGTTTAACATCTCATTCGGAGGACAGCACCGTTGACAAAGAAACATCCCACCACCCCACTCCCAGCTCTGCATTGGAGTGTCAGCTAAGACTATGTGAGTTCAAATTCCCCCCCCAAGGCTTGAATCCACAATCTTCTCAGTTTTTTTTTCTGACTCAGAGGCAAGTGTGCTACCACCAAGCCAGGCTGTCACACTATTAAGTAACCTGCAAGGTTCGCTTTGAGATATCTGTTTACAAGACTGGAGAGCCCTAGTTTATCCAGTCATTGCTCAAAGCTCGTGCTTCTGTCTCTGGGGATTAGCATCATTGCTGTCCTCTGCACTACCTCCAGGGTTCCTGCACTATTTCATAGCCTGGGTGGTACCCTTATTTACAGTGAGTATGATTATTGACTCAAATGGCAATGTTTCTTAACAGATTCAGTGTGCTGTTCTGTTACAAAATGTCACATTTTTCACTCTTCTAAGGATGAGCTGAAGTCTGTGATTCTTTGGTATGTACTCTGATGAACTGATGTAAAATGTTGTCAATAGCTAAAAGATCTTGTGAAAGATCGCCAGCCCGGGATGAGACCCTGATTGCGATCAGAATGATTGACTGAAAGCTGCAGTGTCCTCTCTGAATGGGCTAAAGATTCCTGCAGGCTCATTGCAGAACTATTATTCACATCCACCCCTGTGCACTTCATCTCAGTCACTAAAAATGGTCTCAAAGCAGTTTTAACTATTAGCGGTATAGTGGTAGAGTAGTGACAATTAAAATTCTATATCATGCAAACCTATTAAACTCCCAAACCAAAGGCAAACGATTCTCTTCCTTTCAAAGACCTTCCATTGCAAGGCAAAAAGAGAAAGACAACCTTTAATAATAATCCTTGCATTTGATACAGCGCCTTATCATGTCTTTGAGTCGGCTCAAAGCGCTTCACACAGTATAATGTAAAGTGAATTGACTGTATATAATGTGGGTGAAATGCAGCAGCCAATTGCGCACAGCTGTGTCCCACAAACAGTCATGACTGAACAATTTTTTTTAAATTTTTTTTAAAAGGGATTATTACCTCTGGCAAAGCGATCTGCCAATCGACTAACAGCTAGGTTCCGACTTACTGCTAGGTAAACAAAGGCATGTAGAGTAAGGAAACTTGCCTAATATTTCGCCCTGCCCAGGAATCGAATCCGGGTCCTCTCACTTTCAACAACAACAACAAGATTCCATTTATAAAGCGCCTTTCACGTCAGGAGGACGTCCCAAGGCGCTGCACAGTTGGGTCAGGACCCGAGCAGGGGGAAATGGTCAGGGTGAGGGGAGGGAAGGGAGGGAGCGAGGAGGGGGGAAATGGTCATGGTGAGGGGAGGGAAGGGAGGGAGCGAGGAGGGGGGAAATGGTCAGGGTGAGGGGAGGGAAGGGAGGGAGCGAGGAGGGGGAAGAGAGTCGAGAGGGGAGCTGAAGGCTCGGTCAAAGAGAACTTTCAAGGCGAGTGCTCTAACCACTACAACAACAACTTGCATTTACCCACACTCAGGGTAGCATCCCAGAGCACTTGACAGTGGTGGAGCACGATGCTGAGGCGGGGGGGAGGGGGAGGTTGAAGAGGAAGGTCTGACCTGAAGATGGAAGGGAAAGGGCAAAGACTGAGGGATAGCGGAAGAGTGTTCCAGAGTTTCAGAGTGTAGTGGCTGAAAGCAGAGCCATCGATGGTGGAACAGAGGACACAAGGGACATGCAGAAGGTCAGCGCCAGTCGAGCGGAAGCAGTGGGTTGTGGGTTGGGGATTAAGCAGGTTGGAGAGGTAGGGAGGTGCCAGGGCATGAAGGGATTTGAAACCGACTGAGGATCTTGAAGTCTATCCGTTTGGCGATAGGGAGTCAGTGGACCCTGACTAGAACTGGTGTGATGGGGGTACGGAGTTTGGTACGGGTGAGTATGTGGGCAATGGAGTTTTGGATTAGTTAGATTCTGTGTATGGTGGAGCTGGGGGAGACCGGCAAACAGGGCATTTGAAAAGTCAAGTCGGCAGTTGACGAATGCATGGACGAGTGATTCCTGATGTCTGCTAGAAAATCCGACAGAACATCGGGGGACCTGGAACTGCAGCTGGAGGAGGAGAAGTAGATTTGTGTGTCATCCACATGTGTGTGGAAGTTTAACTCGTGTCTACAAATTACATTGTCAAGACAGAGCATGTAGATGAGGAAGAGGAGGGGCAAGGATGGAACCCTGGGATACCGTACAGGGCGGGAGTGTGAGAAGAAACTGTTTGAAGAAACTGGAGTAGTCTCTTAGGTAGGACTCGAACCAGGCTAGTCCGGTCTCACTGAGGTGGATGAGGGAGGAGAGGCCGTGGATGAGAATGGGGTGGTCGACTGTGTCCTCCCGACGTGAAAGGCGCTCTATAAATGTAATCTTGTTGTTGTTGTTGTTGTGTTGAACATGGTGGAGAGGTCCAGGAGGACGAGGAGGCAGAGGGAGCCCTGATCATAGAGAGAGAGGGCATCATTTGTGATCTTGACAAGTGCCATCACTGTGTTATGGGCAGGGCATAAACCAGATTGGAGTGGCTTGAGGAGAGAGTGGAGGGAGAGGTGTGAGCAAAGCTGGTTAGCAACAACGCATTCCAGAGCTTTGGCAAGGGAGGGTAGAATGGAAATAGGATGGTAATTTGTAAGATTGGAAGAGTCAAGAGTGTTTTTTTTGAGGAGGGGAGTGATGACAGCAGTCTTAAGGGGGAGAGGAACAGAACCTGAGGAGAGCAACTTTCAAGGCTGGTCTCAAGACCTTGCTCTTCAACCATGCCTTCAGCTCCCCTCTCGACTCTCTACCCCCTCCTTTCCCTCCCCTCACCCTGACCATTTCCCCCCTGCTCAGGTCCCTACCCAACTGTCCAGGGCCTTGGGACGTCCTCCTGCCGTGAAAGGCGCTCTATAAATGAAATCTTGTTGTTGTAGTTGACTGTGCCCAGGAGAGGAGGGAGAGTTGGGTGACCAGCATCTGGGTGGGAAGGCGGACGAGATTGCAGATGGTGGGCTTCATCTGGGAGATGCTGATTGAGAGAGGGGGTAGTAATTGGGGCTAAGGAGTTTAGGGATGGGGGAGTGGTGTGGGCACTAAGCTGCAGGACTCCTACAATCTTTACCCTGTTTGTGAATATGCTCAAGATTTAGTTGAAAACAAAATGACTCATTCCTTTCTGTGTTTGTACAGAACGTGACCTTCTCACTGCAGTAAATTGAATCAATGAAGATGCCAACATTACTGTAGCAGAGAAATTAGCAGCTATTTTGTTTCCCAGGGAAATAAAGTTGTCTTTAAAAAGAATTCTTCTCAAAAAGAGAACAAGGACTTAAAATAAAACCAAAGACTGTGCAGTAAGGATTATGTTCCTCTTTATTTCTTTATAATTTTCCCGACTTATTTTTCCACTTCCTTCGACTTTCCGTGACCGGCTTCAACTGGGAGAATAATGTAAGTGAGGCAAGGTTTTCTTTGCAAAATGTGTGCATTTTCCATATAGTTGAACTACAATAACAGGAAGCAGGAGACCACATTTCTGTCAAAGCATGGACGCTGTGTGGTCTCCAGTCTTAACTAATATTGTTTTTTTTATTGAGAGACTGAGTGAAGGGCCAAGGCCCATGGTGCAGGCGACGAGAAAAACTGGAAAGAGCAGGGTAGAAGAGAAATCTTACATAAATGGGCTGAGTGAATAATAATAATCTTTACATTTATACTCCCTCTCACGTTGGGAGAACGCTTCACAGCACCTCACAGTATTTTTACTGTAAACTGAGGTGACTGTTTTATGGGCAAATGTAACAACTAATTTCTGCACAGCAGCGACCCACAAACAGCCATTAAGTAAATTACCAATTTTATTTTGGGGACACCGGGAGAAACTCCCTTCTCTTTTCAAAAAGTTCCTTGGGATCTTTAACGTCCGCCTGAACAATATAATACAATACAAATTTACATTTATATGGCACCTTTCACGTCAGGAAGATGCCTCATGGTGTTTAACAGTGCTGGCTGGGCACCCAAACTAGGGGTGGGGGCTAAGGGGGGTTGTGGAGTGAAGGATGATGGAAAGCACAGTTAGAAAGTTAGAGAGGACACTGCAGCTTTCAGTCAATCATTCCAATGGACCTTCAATGAAGTGAGGGGGAAGTGAGCCGGAGCAGCTCCAGAATGGAGTCCCAGAAAGTAGAGGCAGATAAGCTGAAAGCCTGTCTCCAACGATAGAGACATGAAGGAGCCGGTGCTCACTGAGTGAAGGGACCAGGCGGGTCAGTAGGGTTTGAAGAAACATAAGAACATAGGAACAGGAACAGGAGTAGGCCATTCAGCCTTTCGAGCCTGTTCCGCCATTCAATTAGATCATGGCTGATCTGTATCTCAACTAATCCTGTCAGTTCCAATTTCCCAATTTTTTTTCATATCTCTTGATATTCTGACCTACTAAAATTCTATCAACCCAACTCTTGAAGGTGTGGAGTCATAGGAGTAGGGTGAGGTAAGACAGTGGAGGGATTTAAAAGTACAAATGAGAATCTTGAACTCGATTCACTGGGTGATGTCTCAAAGCCAAAGGAGCTGAGTTGGGTTCACGGAGCCTGGTATGGGAGACCACACAGGCTGCAGGGTTCTACAGTTTGTTTAGAGAGGAGCTGTGGAGTCCGGTGAGGGGAGGGTTGGTATAGTCAAGCAAACAGAACCTTGGTTTATTATCTCATCAGAAGGACAGCATCTCAAACAAAGCAGCACTCCCCCAGCACCGCACTGGAGTGTCAGCCTCGACTAATGAGCTCAATGTCCCCATTGTCTGCAACCCCGTATCTCCCATGGTCCCCTTCTCTGTGACTTTGAACCTAACCTGATGTTGGCAGTGCATAAGGAGAATATTAGTCCACGCAAATTCCACAACAAATTCCAGAGATGTATGTGATGTGCAAATTCCACGTCACATACATACACACACATAATGTTGTCTGTGGCATCCCAGGCTGCAATTATTATTAGTACCAACAACAATAATAATAATCCTTGCATTTGATATAGTGCCTTATCACGTAGTTCAGACATCTCAAAGAGCTTCACAGAATATACTGTAAAGTGAATTGACTTGTCTATTTTGTGGATGAAATATGACGACCAATTGCACACAGCAATGTCAACAAACTGTCGTAGATTGAGTGACAAAATTCTTTCTTTTTTATTTATTTATTTATTATGAATACAGAAACAATCCTTTCAGAATAAGCCTCAACAAAAGTGTTAAATGAATATAATCTATTTCTCTAACCACAGGATGATGAACCTGGCACAGTGGGTTGTTTAGAGTTCTTGCACAGCATGGCACTAAATTACTTTTTCAATTCAGGCTTCTGAAAGTTCAGACCATCTGGGAGAACCTGCCAGTCACCTGAAGCCTCCTTATCTATGTAAAATCAAGGAAGCTTCCCATACCTGTAAAAGAATTAACATAAACCGGTCCAATTATTGCTACAGAATCTAAGCAGTGTCTTACCTCTTGAGAAGTGAAGGCAGATAATCACCTTTCTCCGTGAGCAGGGCAGGAGCAGCTGGATAAAATCTCAAGGGTACTGTGGACTTCACAGCTTACAATTCCCAAGCCTCCATTTGACAGAAGTTGATATTTTGAGCTGGAGAATGATCGAAACCTGGAACCTTTAAACCGTGGGATTCCAAGCTATACAGAAGAGGGAATTGGAGGATAAGTGCAGTTGTCTCACAGATGCTACCCTTTAAGCCTCAGCACAATAAACTTTGTAAAATTAACAGAAACCTCACTTAGAATTCAACTTCGGGAGCCTGTTACCCCTCATCCAATTATGTCCAAGCCAAAATTCTAAGTAATGGTGGAAAATTCCAGAGCACAAAGATAACGTACTCCTGTGTTCTCAAGTAAATCAAAGGCATGTGTGGAATTTGAGGCTAGATTCAGGCACAAGAAAGACGCCCATCTAGACCATAACACATGTTCTGATATAACAGAGTAACCTATAGAGACTGGAACAATACAAAGTGCATGTTGACTCTCAGCATAACTGCCTTGTGTAACAGAGAGTTTGCTTTTATTAATTGCAGTCACTAAATTATGAAACTGCAATCATTTATGAAACAGTTAATATAGAAAAACACTAAAAGAAACACTTAAATATAAGAGAGGAGGAAATTTAAATTATTCCAAAGTATTGGTGAACGTTACACAATCATTGTTTATGTGACGTTTTTCAGTCTTACGTGCTCTCAAACACACACACAGTCTCAGCAACAGTCAACATACAGCATCCCTTACAACAAAACACCAATAGAAGTCATTTTTCTTCACAAAGCTCTCACGTATACTTACAGTAAGCAGTAGCCAGCTTTTGGCTTGTACTTTTTTCTACTTGAGCACTTCCAGAACAGTATGAACTTATTAGAACTCCAGACAAACTGCATATGGCAACCCAGTACTGGCTAGACAGCTATCACCTGCAGATACTTAGGCACAATGTGCCTGAACACTAAATATAAAACTGTAAGGCAGAGTTTGCCTTCATTGCGGCATGAATAGAAAATCTTGAAACTATCCTTGCTCCCTGCTCAGGAAAGTTTGCTTTATTAATAAAAGTTTATCAAAAAAACTTCAGACTGACAGTGCACACCTCACACAAGTCCAGGAGAATTCAGTCCACAAGCAGAAATGTCTCGGCTCTTGGAGCTATTAATAGCCCGTCTGTGAGGCACAAGCTACAATTTGGAAGGAAGTTAATACAAAAGGAAAGGGGAATGAGTTCAAAGACACATTTCCAGATGTTTTCCAAAGAGGGAAAATATTTAAAGCACTGATACCCCAACCAGGAGGCAGATGTTCCAAAACTGTATCACATTGATTCCGCAAGTTGGAGTGAAAGAATCTCCATTTGCACATCCCTTTATTAAGGAATCCTATTACAGTAATACACTAACTTAGACTCCACTTTACCATAAGCCACTCCCTAACCAGGCAGAATGAGGTAAATGATGACCCTGCATTATAATCAACTTGGGGACCCAGTAGTGTCCCCACTCATAGGAAGTCACTTCAGAAATGCAAACAGAAGGAAGGCACGATAGCAAACAGTCAAAGATAACTAGTGATCTCTAGTGAAGACTCGACTGAACAATCACTGTAAGGGTCTGTTTAAACAGAGGATGCCTGTGCTCTGTCACCAACAGAAGGATATAACAGGCTAGTTGGCTCAGGGCCTACAATATTTTGGATGTGGATGTGAGGGCTTTTTGTTCACAATCTTTTCATAAAATAGCAAATCATCCTTGCATTTGATATAATAATAATAATCCTTGCTTTTGATATAGCGCCTTATCATGTCTTCAAGATGTCATAAAGCACTTCACAGAATATACTGTAAAGTGAATTGACTGTATATTTTGTGGGCAAAACGCAGCAGCCAATTGTGCACAACAGTCGTAGATTGAGTGACCAAATTGTTATTATTTATTAATGATATAGTGCCTTATCACATTATTGAGACATTTCAAAGTGCTTCACAGAATTTATTGCACTGTAAAGTGGATTGACCATGTATTTTGCAGCAACCAATTTGCACACAGCAATGTCCTATAAAGAACCATGAAATGAATGACCAATTTTACTTGGGGGATTGTTGGCCAGGACACTGGCCCTTCTCTTTTTCAATAATGCCATGGGATCTTTAATGTCCATCTGAACAGGCAAACGGGACTTTGGTTTAACATCTCATCCGAAGGAAGACAGCGCCAGCAATGCAACCCCCCCAGCATTGCATTGCCACCTTAGACTATGTGATTGCCCCACAGGTTGAACTCACCTCATTCTGACTCAGATGTGAGAGTGCTATCATTGAATCCTGACACACAACAACAAATTACATTTGTATAGAGCCTTTCACATCGGGCGGACGCTCACAAAACAAAGGATCAATGCTAGTAATTGCAATGATATTTATCACAATGATAATTATATCATGATTATATTTAACCAACAATCAGATATTTATCAGCTTATCCCCAGCTCTTCCAAGCCATCCAGAACTCTGACGCCCCTTGTCCTCTCCCTCACTTGGCTACACAAGCCACTATCAGAGGGTGGGCTTTCAGCCATTCTGCCCCTTCTATCTGGAACTCCATCCAGAGTCCCTGTGATTCGTCACCTCCCTCCCCTTGTTCAAGGTATGTCTCGAGATGTAGCTCTTTGACTGTGCTTTGGTCATCTTTCCCCTCCCACCCCCTTCACTCCCATCCAGTTCAGGTGTCCAGCTATCAGTGTCAAGCGCTTTGAGACGTTCTGACGTGATTAAAATGATAGTTATCACAAGGTATGCATTTTGAAAGCATTAAAAATTTACTTCTATTCCTTTTAGAATGCAATAACACCTCCCATAGGTTGATCCTCCCCAGAGCCTGATAGAGTAGTCCTTTGTAACCTGGTGATTATAATAATAATATTATTATTTAGATCCCCAAAATAATATTTCCCCTGGTTCCATAAACATTTACAGCACAGAGAGGCCATTTGGCCCATTGTATCGGGCTCCCGAACCAGGCTGACTACAAGGTTGCCACCGATATTACTTCCTGTGATGGTATTAATGACCCAGTGACCTGGACGTGAGCCATTGTTAGCCTGGGGCCACCTGACATGCATGAACCAAGTATGCAAATCTCCCCGTGATATAAGTGAACCTGTGTTATAATAATTATCATAACTTTAACCAGCTCAGGTGCCAACCCAAGTGTCAAGCACTTTGGGATGTCCTCCTAATGTAAAAGGCACTATATAAATGTAAATTTTTATTGTGTAATGAACCCCATTATAATGGGGCTCTACTGTAGTCACTTTCACTAGAGTGAATAGAGAAATACTAAACATTGTGAAATGCAAGTTGTTGTTGTCAATTGAATAAATGAAACTGAATGTTTTAATCTTGGTGAGATTAAATCAGTTTCCTCGTCATAGACTGGTGTCGAACATGGAAACTTCCTAGTATATATGGCTCAGTTACTTATTGAGCCTTCAGATGAGCAATTTCAATTAATTTTCTTTGAACCTCAATGGGTTCGATTTGGGTGGTGGAGCTACGACAATTTTGCTTCAATCATATTCTTCTAATTAATTCACTGTAGGGACTCGAAAGTAACTGTTTCAGTGCAGCTGGAAAAAGTAAGAGCTTAAAAAGTGGCGGCTGAGGGCATTCGATAAGCTCAATCCAGATGGGAGGTGACAGGCATAAACAGTGTTTTGAGGCAACTGATTCCAACAGATCTCAGAGTAAATGTCAGGTAAACATGGAGATTAGGAACCAAATCATATTAAGGGATTCTCAATCTAATACAACAATCAACATATCTGCTGAGTCTTTGTAATGAAACAGGATGTGCAACCTTCTGGAATTCAACAACACCTACAAGTACATAAGAATTTGTTAGGCGAAAGTAGACCAAGGTCCATCCAGT
This sequence comes from Callorhinchus milii, assembly GCF_018977255.1. Taxonomy (NCBI): domain Eukaryota; kingdom Metazoa; phylum Chordata; class Chondrichthyes; order Chimaeriformes; family Callorhinchidae; genus Callorhinchus; species Callorhinchus milii. The sequence continues at coordinate 7,417,968 of NW_024704743.1, read as the reverse complement.
TCACTTTTCACCATCATGGCAGTCGCATGACATGGCGTGTCCTAAACTATATAAGTACAGAAGAATTTGGTAGGCGAAAGAAGACCGAAGTCCACCTAGTACACCACAGTAGAACCCCGTTAGAATACCGTTTATTATCCAATACAAATTTACATTCCTTATATAGCAGCATTCAGGTTGCAAGAATGGCTCAAGGTGCTTTAGAAAGGCTGAGCAGGAGCCTGAGCTGCGCTGGGAAGTGGGACATAGGGACAAGGGAGAGGTATGAGGGGGGTAAAAGACAGTTTGATTGTGTCAGCTGCAAGGGTGGGGGAGGTAAGGAACTGTGAATGATAGCTGTTCGGGACCTCCTAAAATGAGAGCATAACTTTCCAGAGATTGTTAGATTAGGTTGTGTATGTTATCAATCTTTTACAAAAAAAACCCTGCTATTTCTTTTCTCTGGCAAGTAAACAATGCTAATATTGGGGAATTCTTTCCTCAGTCACTTATCTATGCCTTGCTGCACTCTCGCTGTTGTATAGTGCTTTGCCTCACATTCCTGATGGGACGTGTTTTCCATTGTTTGGTTTGGCCGCAAGTGACGTCCTCCAATACAGTATTATCTTGCTGACCTTTTTTTTCCCTTTCGCTAGTGCCTGGTGCAGCGCTCTGGTTGATTATTCTACATAATAACCATCTGTGAAACCTCTTGTTTTGCTCAGGGGAAGGCAAAACACTAGCTCCCGGACACGTGCAGTTAATCAAAAAGCAGGTTGTGTGATTCCACGTCAGCCAGCTGATCTTTTCAAACACTCAGGTTGGCTGAGTGGTTGTGTAATAAAATCTTTTATATTACATCTGTGCACACGGGGTTCACTTCGTAGACAGGACTAGACTGAGGCGGGTGATTGACGATGAGCCTGCTCTATTAGTTACAGAGGCAATGTGAGGAAATGGAATTCCAGATGTCTGAGAGGCTTGCTTGAGTTACAGAGGTATCAGAATGTTGCGGGGGAACAGTATTGACTGTGTGAGACAGAGAAGTCTGCGGACACATGTCTGACGGGGGTATCTGCAGCCAACACACCAACTCCAAAATCTACCATCAAACTGGCTCCACTGTACCCAAGAGACTGGGTTCTGAGGAGAGATTTCAATATGATCTGACAGTATTGACAGTGCTGTGTACAGTTCTGCTCATCATACTACAGGAAGGATATTGTAGCATTGGGGAGAGTACAGTGTAGATTAGCTAGGATGTTACAAGGAATGAATGTATACAGCAATCAGGAAAGATAGGACAAGATAAGATAGGACAAGAGCTTTTCTCTCTGGAGATGAGATGATTGAGAGGAGACCTGATAAAGGACCTGATTGAGAGGGGACCAGGGCGAAACCTTAGGCAAGTCTCCCTACTCCACACGCCTAATAATAGTGACTCAAGAAAAAAAATTTGGTCACTCAATCCACAACTGTTTGTGGGACGTCACTGTGCGCAATCGGCTGCCGTGTTTCTCCCACAAAATATACAGTTAATTCACTTTACAGTATATTCTATGAAGCTCTTTAAGATGTCCAGAAGACGTGAAAAGTGCTATATCAAATGCAAGGACTCTTACTATTATAAAGGCACTTGTATTTAAAATTATGAAAGGATTCAATAAGGTGGACATAAATAGGTTGTTTTCACTTTTTGGTGAGTCTAAAACAAAAGGGCTTCAATTTAACATAGCCAGTAACAGGGAGTTTAGGAGGAACTACTTTATGCAGAGGTGGCGAGAATGTGGTTGAAGCAAACAGCATCAACGTATTTAAGAGGAAACTTGATGCATGAATGAGATAGGAGGGAACAGAGGAGTGTAGGAGTGGGGAATAAGAGGCTCATGTGGAGGGCAAGCAGTGACTGTGGAACCATAGTCCAGCATGCTGGATCCATTCACATTTTCAAGACTGAGGTGGATATATGTTAGGTAAGGGTTTCAAGGGATATGGAGCAAATGTGGGGAAATGGAGTTGAGGTACAGATCAGCCATGATCTAATAGAATGGCGGAACAGGCTCAAGGGCCTGAATGGCCTACTCCTGTTCCTATGCTCCTAGACATATATCACTGAAGAGAACAATTAGAAAAGAATTGGACACACTAAAATTATTTTTAAAAAATGGTATTAATCATGTACAAAATATACCCACAGAATACTCACCCACAAAATGTAGAGTCAATTCACTTCACAGTATATCCTGTGAAGCCCTTTGAGACTTCTCAACAACGTGATAAGGTTCCATATTAAAATGCAATGACTATTATATTCTACATAAGGTCACAAAGAGCAACAGGGGTCACACCTTCTTCTAGAGAGATACATCCACACTAATAAAGATGAAACCGACTGACCTAGAGACATAATTTATACCTCATTGGCAAGGTCTTGCATGGGGGAGTGTCATATGCATATTTTTTTTCCAGGGATCTCCTATCGTGACCTAAACAAGCTCATCACACATGTATGGACTCTAGCAAGGAGTCCTCCCAACACAATTCCTCCCAACAAGAGTCTCCCAACACAATTCCTCCCAACAAGAGTCCTCCCAACAGGAGTCCTCGCACAGAAGTCCTACCACAGGAGTCCTCCCAACAGGAGTTCTCTCACAGGAGTCCTCCCAACCAGGAGTCCTCCCACTGAAGCCTCACACTGAGTCCTTGCACAGAAGTCCTACCACAGGAGTCCTCCCAAAAGGATATGTGTGCAAATATGTGAAGAAGGGATACCAACGAGTTCAACAGCACATTGTCTTAATCTTGAGGGATAAAGATGCCTAAGAAGCAAAGATCAAGCTTTTCAAATTAAAATTAAAATGCCAGACGAAAGAGAGAAGGCCGATTAACTGAAACTGGTTGCAAGCGTAGCTGTAACGGGTACAACTAGTAAAAGATAACATAACTTTCCAGCTCTTGCTGGTAATAAGTCTGATGGAGCAAGAGGCCAGGAGATCATGAGACACAGTTGTTACTTAGATGGCAAAAATCAAGAATTGAGTATTCTTTACATCTTAGATTAATCAGCTGATTGTTCAACATCTATCAGTGTGGCAGAGACTCTGAATCTGCAAGAAATTACTTGTTATTCAATTGAGCTGAGAGCACAAAGTAAGGGTCTGATTCACTGAAAGTGTAGTTTAACCTCTCGACAAGCTCCTTGTTTGCTAATCTACTTTAATGTAAATGTCGTCCTCTATAATTTTAGGTCAGTACAAAAGCCAAAGGAGCAAGCCATTCGGCCTATCAATATAATTCTGGTTCTTACTGCAATTGGGATTACAGTAGTAGTTACTTTAGTCTGACAACGGCTGGTCTACATCACATCTGTCTTTTCAATAGACTATTTATTAGCATATCATTGCAAGTAGGTTACTGCAAGTGCTTGCGTAATAAGCTCTGCAAAGGCAGTGGAGGATAGAGTTCTGTACCATAGAGGACAATGGAAAGAGTGAGTTCATTTACAGGAACTGCTTCACCTTGAAGAATTCAAAACTAACAACATATCACAATGTACCCTGCAAACTGATGACCTAACAATAATAATAATAATAATCCCTCCAAAATAAACCCACCAAAATAATAAATTGGTCATTTTCAATCGACAACTGTTTGTGGGACACTGCTGTGCGCAATTGGCTGCCGCGTTTTGCCCACAAATATACAGTCAATTCACTTTACAGCATATTCTGTGAAGCGCTTTGAGACGTCGAATTCAAGATCCTCAACCTCACCTACAAGGCCATTCACGGCCTTGCTCCCTCCTACCTCTCTGACCTACTATCCCCCTACTTACCTTCCCGTACCCTCCGTTCCTCTGGCTCCGGTCTGCTCCACAGCCCCCACCCCAACCGCCCTACCGTCAGTGGCCGGGCCTTCAGCCTCTCAGCCCCCAGGCTCTGGAACTCCAACCCCCAGTGCCTTCGCCTTGCTTCCTCCCTTTCCTCCTTCAAGGCCGGTCTCAAGACCTTTCTCTTTGTCCGTGCCTTCAGCTCCCCTCTCGACTCTCTACCCCCTCCTCGCTCCCTCCCTTCCCTCCCCTCACCGTGACCATTTCCCCCTGGCTCGGGTCCTGACCCAACTGTACAGCGCCTTGGGACGTCCTCCCGACGTGAAAGACGCTCTATAAATGGAATCTTGTTGTTGTTGTTGTCTAGAAGATGTGAAAAGCGCTATAACAAATGCAAGGATTATTATTATCATTATTACCACACAATATTGTACATACTGGGCGCTACACACTCAGAATGCAACACACTATATTGTGCCTGCACTTATTAAATGGTCGCTCAGTAACCCCTTTCTTGGGTCCTGCAAATTTCAGCTTTCAACCAATAGGTATTGCATTTCAGAGAAAGAAAAGATATCAATTCGCTTGATATTCATTACCCAATTTGCACTCAAAGCATCAGAAATGGTAACCCTAATGGAGGGTGAGAAGGTATAAAAGGAAAATGCTTTTTAAACACAGTATGGCTTTACAAGAATGCGACAAAGTAGTTCACATCATGGGCCTTAAAATAAGTTTCAGATCATCTTCCCTTCACTGGTCCTCCAAGGATTATCTAAATTAAAAGAAAAAAATGAGTGACCAGAAGAAAAACAAAAACGACTTGACTAAATATCAGAGGTTGTAGCTTAGCATTGAGCATTTTGTTTGAAGTAAACACCATCTGTCTGAAAATTACCACATTCCCTTCACAGAAACGTGTTTCTAGATTAACAGTGTCTTGCAAACAAAGGATTTCAGATCCAAGATAATCTGTCAGCAAGGACAAGTACTGCGTTTTAAGATATTATGTTCCAGCTAGGGTGGCTATAATTCATAAAAAATCCAAGCCAAATGGAAAAGTATTTATTAGGGACTGCAGTGTACGCAATATGTGCTCCCTGACCCTTTGGAAGTGATACAGATACTGGAGTCATACAGTCACACCAAACATCCCAAGCTCAGCATTGTACAGTGGAGCTGTGCTCGGGAGACTTGCTGACAGGGCCACAATGTTCCAAAGCACCTTGGGGTAACGTGAAAACACAGAGAGCCACAAGAGCGGGTCAAATTCATCACATTAGTTTGCAAATGCAGAAAGCAATTAAAAAGGCTAATGGTTCTTGGGCTTTATGACAAGAGGTCTGCAATATAGAAGCAAAGAATTGCTGCTGCAGTTTTGTAGATCACTGGTCACATCTCACTTGGTGTATTGTTTTGGAAACCCAATCTTCGGAGGAATATTCTAACTTTGGAGAACATTCTGCCACATTTCATCAGGTTAATATCTGGGATGAAGAATCTTTCAACAATAACAACAACAAGATTACATTTGTATAGCACCTTTCAAATCGGGAGGATGTCCCAAATAATAATAAATAATAATAATCCTTGCATTTGATATAGCGCTTTTCACGTCGGGAGGACGTCCCAAAGCGCTTCACAGAACACACTGTAAAGTGAATTGACTGTATATTTGTGGGCGAACGCGGCAGCCAATTGCGCACAGCAATGTCCCACAAACAGTCGTAGATTGAAAATGACCAATTTAATTATTGTTTTTTTTTTGGAGGGATTATTATTAGGCTCTGTGTGGAGTAAGGAAACTTGCCCAAGGTTTCGCCCTCTGCCTGGAATTGAACTCAGGTCTCTCACTTGCAAAGCGAGTGCTCTAACCACTGAGCTACAGGACTCCACGAATAGTGTCAATAGGTCAGTTTCTTAAACACAGGACTATGTTCATATAGCATTGGAACTCAATCCTCCTATATAGCGATTGAAGACAATTAAGTTGAAAGAAGCGTTCAGTTACATCCAGCTCATCTTAGCTACAATGAGAAACTGGGCAAATCTGTATTGTATTCTCTGGAGTTGCAGTGGTTTATTGGTTGAACCAGGCTCAGTAGCTTGACTGCCTGCATTGAGCTGGATGTAACTGAATGCTTCTTTCAACTTAATTGTCTTCAATCGCTATATAGGAGGATTGAGTTCCAATGCTGTATGAACATAGTCCTGTGTTTAAGAAACTGACCTATTGACACTATTCGTGCAGCATTGGACATTTTGAGACTTAAAATTTGTCATGGTTTTAGCATTAAATTGCAAGATATCTGAGATGCAGAATAATTGAAAATTCTTCCTTTCGGTCTTAATTTGAAAGGTGGATTTCTGCAATTCTTAAAAAGAACTGTGGAAAACTGCATTCCAAAGTAAGACTGAATTTACAAACTTTCCACAATTGTGCACTGTCTTCAATTTTAAGGAAATGATCTTAAGGCTAAGACTGACAAGACTGCCGCGTTTTCCCCACAAAATATACAGTCAATTCACTTTACAGTATATTCTGTGAAGCACTTTGAGACGTCTTGAAGACATGATAAGGCGCTATATCAAATGCAAGGTTTATTATTTGGGATTATTATTATTATAAACAAAAGAAAATCTTTACTCTGAAGGATTGATAGACCTTATTGAAAGACCATACTTTTAACAAGGTTTGGGTAGATATTATGGTATAGCTGAATCAAAGAGAATATCTCCTGGTGTTCTGGCCAACAACCCCCATAATGAAATTGATTATTCACTTCATGGCTGTTTGTGGGACATTGTGTGCAAATTGGCTACGGTGTCCGTCTACAAAATACAGTCACTTCTCTTTACAGTAAATCATGTGAAGCACTTTGCGATGTTATCTGCATCTGCTACCCCCTCCCCATCTCCTTCTCCCTCCCTGGCCCCTACCCATCCCTCCCTCCGCGCCTTTGAACCTGTCTCCCCCTCCTCTCTCATCACCACCATAACCTTCATGAAACCTACCACCTGCTCTTTCAACCCCATCCCTACCCCTCTCCTTACCTCCCAGCTCCACTTCCTTGCTCCTCTAATCACTGACATCATAAACCTGTTCCTGTCTTCTGGTACTGTTCCCACCCCATTAAAAACTGCTGTCATCACTCCTATCCTTAAAAAACCCGCCCTGGACCCTTCTCTACTCCCAAACTACTGCCCCATCTCCAACCTTCCTTTCCTCTCCAAGGCCCTGGAACGAGTTGTTGCTTTTCAGTTTCGTTCCTTCCTCTCCCACCACTCCCTTCTCGAACCCCTCCAATCGTGTTTCCATGGCACCCACAGCACAAAAACAGCCCTGGTCAAAGTGACAAATGAGATTCTGTCCAGCTGCGACTAGGGTTCCCTCTGCCTCCTTGTTCTCCTTGACCTCTCTGCTGCTTTCAACACTGTCGACCACTCTATCCTCATCCACCACCTCTCTTCTCACCTCAACCTTCACGGCTGTGTCCTTGGCTGGTTCAGATCGTACCTCTCACAATGCCTGCACTTCATTTCCACAAACAGCTTCTCCTCTAACCCCCGCACCGGCTCTGTGGCGTTCCTCAGGGCTCTGTCCTTGGTCCCCTCCTCAAGATATATATGTTCTTTCTTGGTGACATCACCCGCAGATGTATGCGGATGACACCCAACTGTGCCTCTCTGCCTCAACTCTTGATTCCAGGACCACTGCTGTCTTGACAGAATGCCTGTTGGACCTTGGTGTCTTGTTTGACCCTCAACTATCCTTTCTACCCCACACCTGTGCCATGACCCGCTCTACCTTCCCCCATCTCCGCAACTTCGCCCGGCTCCGACACTGTCTCACACCACAGGCTGCCGAAACCCTCATACACGCTTTCATTACATCGAGGCTTGACTATGCAAACTCATTGCTTGTCGGCCTCCCCAACTCCTCCCTCCATAGGCTGCAGATCATCCAGAACTCTGCATCCTCTCCCCCACTAGGCTCCATGATCTTATCAACCCCATCCTCACCTGACTCCACTGGCTTCCCATTACATGGAGGATACAGTTCAAGATCCTGGTCCTCAACTTCAAAGCCCTCCACGGTCTTGCTCCCCTGTAACTTTGCAACCTCCTAACCCCCTAGCACCCTGTCCACTCCCTCCACTCAGCGGGCTCCGGCCTGCTTCATGTCCACCGCCTTGCTTGGCCCACTATCGGCGGGCTGGCCTTCCGCCACTCTGCGCCCACCCTCTGGAACTCCATTCCGCAGTCCTTCCATCTCATACCCTCCCTCCCCACCTTCAAAACCCACCTCAAGCCCCTCCTATTCATCTGTGGTTTCGATCACCCTGCTTCCCCCCTTGCCCTCCACCCTAACCCCCAGCTCAGGTATGTAACTCTGTCTGTCCAGCACCCTGGGGCATCCTCCCGACGTGAAAAGTGCTTTACAAATGTAATTTTGTTGTTGTTGTTGCTGTCATCCCACCATGAAACGTACTTTATCAAATGCAAGGGATTCATATTATTATTATAAATAGCTGGAACTCTTTTTAGATGCTGATTGTCTGATTATAAGCACCAGGAGCCTACATTAGCCACAATCCAGAAGTCAGAATAGAATCCCAGTCAGATGCATCCGGTTCCCTACAGGAATTGGTATTTAAAACTCCTTTGGCAAATCACATGTCAGTTTGATTCAATTAGTAGCTCTCGTGCTTTGAGGGCTGAAGGTAATGGGTTCAAGTACATCAATTGGGATTTTGAGCTCATAACCAAGGGTAGCACTCCAGTACTGGAGGAGTGCTGCATGTTGGAGGTACCAATCTTTGGAGGAGTTCTTAAACTGAATATGTTGGTCTGATTGCTTAAAACATATGTCTTTGACCCTGGTCATGGTCACTCCCTCTTCTCGCTTGCTCAGGGTCCAAAGTATGTTCTTGTGAAGAGCTCTGAGATGTTATCTGACATGAATGCAAATTTATCTTCAGTTCTGTGAAATACTTTAAAACTTTAAAACATCCTCCCTGCTTTAAAAAGATTATACAAATGTAAATTGCTGTTATTGTAGACATTAAACTACAAGTAGCTATTCATGTGAAGGATATATAAATGCAAATATTTGTTATTGTTGTTAAACATCCCATGACACTATTTGAAAAAAGAAGAAAGTTTATTTTGGGTAATAATCCTCCTTTGAAATTAATCATTCACCTCATAACTGCTAGTGAGATCTTGCTTGTGCAAAATGTTTGTTGATACAGTCACTACACTTGAAAGCAAATAACTGGGAAGCATTTTGAGGGTTTTGAGCTCATTGTCCATGGTGTAATCCCAATGCAGTACTGGGGGAGCATTGCACTGTCGGAGATGGCAGTTTTCGGATAAAACATTGTTGAGACACGATCCCATGTTGCTATACAAATTCAAGTTGTTGTTGTTATTTGGTTGAGATAACTACATTGACAGTGACAAAGCTATAGTGCTGAAAAAAACATACAGTTTGATCAGACCAAACACAAGAATTATTATTATTATCATCTCAGTATGGATGAGGACGAGGTTCTAAATCAGGTTCACTGGAGTTTGTCTCGAACAATGACAGACATGAGCAGGATCCAAATAAGGATCCAAATAAGGATTCCAAAATGATGAAGTGTCTGTGAGTCTAAGTGCTCTGAGGATTCCAGTATTCTTAATTATAAACAAGTAGTTTGGTGGCTGTCTGACAGCGTCTCAGTGTGTGAGGCCAATGGAAGGCTCTGCTTTTCGGCACTGACTGATCAGTCGTAACATGTTAGGCGTCATTCCCCCCACCCCCATTCTGTCTACAAGGCCTCCACAGTTTTGTTGAGGAGTTGGCGAGTATGATTACAGACAGTTTACAATAAGCTAACAGTTTGTTATAACTAGGATCAACACTCAAATTCAGCATGGGTCCTTTGATATGGGAAGACGTTACATATCAGTGCTTGACTGACTTTCACTTACGTTTAAGGTTTGCTGTTAATGTGCTGTTAATGTGGACAGATTCAAAAGTCTATAATCTTTACTTTGCTGATTTGGACTAAACACTGCCTCATCATGATATACACTGAAGCGTTCAGTCTACTATTTAGCTCTGTCCAGTGGTTTAAACGTGTATTTAATTTGCAATATAATGCACAAATTGTAAAAGACGAATGTTCCAAACCAAAGCTATGAAGGATAAGATGCTTCTATATATACTACCAGCAACTCGGGATATCCTCCCGCTGTGAAAGGGGCTATATAAATACGATGTGTTATATAAATGCACTGGACTATTCCTATGGAACTTGCACAAAGATTGGTAACTTTTCTGGTACAGGTCCCAGGACCACCCTGTTAGAGTTATGACCAGCAGACTCAAGGGCGTATCTGTTCTGCCAAGACTCACCGATGCGTCTTTACTGTGGAACTGTCTGGCTCTGTAAATCTTTAGAACTAGTTCAACCCCCAGGAAACCTCCCTCTGCTCAGGACACTCATTTGATTCTCACTTTAAGAAGGTTGAAAGAAAGGGTGAAGGACTGAGTGAGCCCACAGCGATTCAAATCTAAAACTTTCTGAGCCAAGGTTCAGTATTGAACAGATCAACCTGGGATGATTTTAAAATGTTATTATCAAAAAAAGAAACATCAAAACTCAAACTATAATTCTATGCATCTGCTCTACCCCAGGACTCTATTTAACTGCAGCCGCACTTACTTGCATCTACATTCTGACAGTCTTAAAATAATAATTCTTGCATTAAATATAAAAAGTTGAGTGTGTTGAATCATCTCAAAACTACTGCCAGATTTTGTATAATGTGTAGTAACTCTGTGACTGTGGGTGGAGATCAAAGACTCTACTTCACCTACTAAATGTAAAATCTCAAACTACCCAAATTCCAGGACAAAAGTCCATACTGTACAACATGAATCAATCTGCTGTGATGAAGTCTGAGTAGAATACAAATCGGACTGTAAATAAATGAATGGAGGTGATTACAGAAGTCAGTTGAAGACAAACAATAAACAAACAAAAATTACATTAGTAAAGCTCCTTTCACATTGGGAGGACCACCATTGTTTAACTCTGACTACGTTTATCTGATCAAAAATATTTATTCCAATTCGGTCAGTGTGAGGAGTGGGGCAGACTATCTGGTGACTTTGGAAGCAGAACCCATTTACCTCCATCTCTCATTTAAACTTATCGTCATTTGCTCCAAACGTTTAAATGAGTATCTTAGTACTATTGTAAGCTCTGTATAGTGACTGAACATTGTTGGTGAGCAGGTACCAGTCTCCATTTCACCAAAAGCGAGCTCCTTATTCATACCCTGGCTGACAACAACAACAAGATTCCATTTATTGAGCGCCTTTCACGTCGGGAGGACGTCCCAAGGCGCTGTACAGTTGGGTCAGGACCCGAGCAAGGGGGAAATGGTCAGGGGGAGGGAAGGGAGGGAGCGAGGAGGGAGTAGAGAGTCGAGAGGGGAGCTGAAGGCACGGTCAAAGAGAAAGGTCTTGAGACCGGCCTTGAAGGAGGAAAGGGAGGAAGCAAGGAAGCATGACCTTGTCATGTACAGCGTCACTGAACTACCTGTAGTTTGACTGTGGGGATGGAAGATGATGTAGAAACGATGTAGAAATAAGATTCTGTAAATAGTGTTAAACAGATATGTTTGTCTAAGGCATCGTAGTCCAACATCGCAGGCCACATCCGGCCTGGTCGACGATTTTATACCGCCCCAAGACCATTTCCAACATTCCAACTTCTGCTCCCTCCCTCCTTGGTGAATGTCCTCCTAGGGGCAGCGGCAGGAGCTGGCAGTTGGGATGATGCAGTGCAGAGAGTGGAAATAATACCGGCCTTTGTTGCAGTCTATCAGGAAGGCAAGTGCGTCTCTTACCAACTGTGTCCTTAGCAACTTAGTCCTGTCATTGCAGATAGTGACCTGTGCGGCTGAATGGGGGAGGGAGAGAGAGTGTGAGGGGGGAGGGAGTGAACGTGAGAGAGAAGGGGAGAGAAACAGAGAGGGGGTGATTGAGAGAGGGAGACTGAGAGTGAGTTTGAGAGGGGATAGAGAGTGTGTGGGAGAGAGGGGAGTGAGAGCGAGTAATTGTGAGAGGGTGTGAGAGAGGAGAGGGGGGAAGAGTGGTTGAGAGGGCAGAGGTGGAGTGTGAGAGGGAAGAAAGAAGTATGAGAAGTAGAGTGAGAGAAATTGAGAGTGTGTGTTTGTGAGAGAGTGAGAGGAAAGGGGAGAGAAGGAAAGAGAATTTCCCCCTCCCCCTCTCTGTCCCTCCTCTCCATTCTCTTTTCTCCCTCTCTCAATCCCTCTCTCAATCCCTCTTTCTCTCAATCAGCTGCAGGGGTCACTATCTGCAATGGCAGGACTAAGCTGCTAAGGATACGGTTGGTATAAGACCCACTTTCTTTCTTGACAGATTGCTGGAATGTTGGAAATGGTCTCGCTGGGCCGGCTGTGGCCCGCGGGCCTCCAGCCAGCCCACGCTGGATGTGGAACCTCGGACCTTTCTCAAATAGGGAGTCTGGCCTTCAGCAGCCAAAAGGCTCTTTCTCTCTCTCTGTACTGTACATGTAACTCCCCATTATTGGTTCACAAGTCACATTACACATGTACATTGCATATCCTGGGATCCTCGTCAGCATTTGCTCAAGTCATTTTTTTCTTGCCAACATCTCATTTCCACTATTACACATCTGGATCAAGAGCAGATATGTGACAATCCACTGTAAAGAGCTTTAGAGAGATCCATACAGCTCAAGAGTCGCTGGACGTCCTCCTGATGTGAAAGGCGCTATATAAATGTAATCTTGTTGTTGTTGTGTTGTTGGTGCTGTGCCCTGCACTAGACCACTGGTTCCACATGTGCTTGTCGGAACCAATTTCTCATGGGGATTGGGGAATGACGTCAGCCTGGCTCGGTTCACTCTCAGAAGGTCTGCGGGTTCACGCCCCAAGTCAGGGCCTTTGAGTCTGACTCTCCGGTTCTTGGTGGGGGGCCGTCCTGCATTTTTTGAGGTGCCATTCTTTAAAAGAGACATTAAATCCAGGTCCCATCTGCCATTTCAAGTGAACATTAAAGATCCTTTGTCACCATTTGAAAAAGGAAGCGAGTTTCTCCTGGTCTCGTGGTCAACAATCCCCCTTGACAAAATTGATCACTCACTTCACGGCTGTGTGTGGGCCATTGCTGTGTGCATATTGGATGCATTTTCCCTACAAATGCAGAGGCACTACACTTCACAGTAAAAATGTGAAGCGCTTTGAGACATTTTGATGCTGTAATGAGGCTCTATATCAAACGCACGGTTTATTATTTATTTTAAGTGGCTTTCCATGAGCTTGGACAGAGCCAGCCTTGTTGGTTTCAGGGTACTCCAAAATAAATTCAGATTTTCACCAAATTTGAAGTTTTTTAGTGTTAGTATTTTTTTCAATGCTTTTCTCCCAATTATAAAAGGCATAATACCTCCACCTCCAAAATGAAATTGCCTGGGGATTTATTTTGTGAATAATAAAATGACCCAAGTGGTCCTTAGGAACAAACAAACCAGGGAGGCGACGGAGGCAGATTATGTCAGTAAATTCAAGAAAGAATTCAATAACTATTTGGTGACAAAGTAAATTTAGGGATTTGAAAGAATTCAAAAACAATAACTTGCACTAATATAGTGTATGAATCAGAGAGCAGGAATTAGACGTGTATGGGAGTGGGGGTGTAAGGCGGGGGATTAAGATGGGTGGAGGCTCATGTAGAGTATAAACATCAGCAATGACTAATGGGCTGAATGGCCTGTTTCGATGCTGTAGATTCTTTATAATTCTGTGTAAATTCTACATAATTCACTCTGTGCTTTGGCTTCTTGAACACTTTTATATCCCTTCAGAGAATTGTAGGATTATTTATGATTTAAATGTTTATTCTTTTTCATTTGTAACATAGTTAGACGGCCTTTTCCACTCCTGTACAGTCACTCTGGGTGGAACATAGCTGTGTGTGTACATGTCTGTCTGTCTGTATGTGGCATGAACGTGATAAGAGCAAATGTTTTCCTGACTTGTCTCGGGATTGTGAGGCTGAGGATTGTACCAACCACCGAACATGCTGGAAATTTGGGAAACTGATAACCTGTGTGTGAATCAATGGAGAACTATTAACTGTTAGTTACACAATACTTAAATAACAACAACAACAACTTCAATTTATATAGTGTCTGTCACATAGAGTAAAGTCTTGGAGTGCGTTACAGGGACAGAGTTGGACACTGAGCAAGGGAGAGGGGGAGGGGAAGGTGGCCATAAGCACCATCTAAGCAGAAGGTTTTGGCAAGTCTTACACAGAGAGAGAGGGAGAGGGGTGAGAGATTGAGTGCTAAAGCAAATAGGTAACCAACTGGTAATTGCTTACTTTTAACAAAAACTGAAGTGAAAATATATACTTTTACAAGATTATCCGCAAATTATTTTACCGCTTTCTCAAGTGACTTTTTTCAACATTAGACCAAGGAAACAGTCTTGTGATTTACACAATAGCACAAAACAATTCCTGGAACTTTCTGATGGAAGTGAGTCATGTTGTAATTACAGTTACGTTTGGCTCATTCTTTTTTTCTGGATCCAGTTCATTAGTTGAAAGACTTGGCTCAGGTCTTGTTTTTTTACACAGCTGCTCTGTGACCTGGTTTTACACTCCGTGAAATCATCCATTAAAATTGGTCTTTCACTTCATGGTTGCGTGTGGGACGTTGCTATGTGGAAATTGGTTGCCACGTTCGCCCACAAAGAAACAGGCACTCCATTTTACAGTCAATCCGGTGAAAGTGCTTTGAGATGTTTTCCTGACGTGAATGGTGCTAATATTATAATCCTTGTATTTGATATAACGCCTTATCACATCTTCGAGATGTCTCAAAGCGCTTCACAGAATATACTGTAAAGTGAATTGACTGTATATTTTATGTGCGAAACACAGCAGCCAATTGTGCACAGCAGTGGATTGAAGTGACCAATTTTTTTTGAAAGAATTATTGAAGGAAATGAAAGGGATTAATCAAGTCTGAATATGATACAATCATGAATGAGAGTCTTGGCAGCCCGAGGGAAGAGGTTGTGGTGGGAGCAGGAAAACTAAGCCGGTATTAACACTGATATGTGGTTTCAAAGGCAGTTGGGAGTCGATCAAGATACCGAGGTTTTGCACTGGCTCCATGAGGTGGAGTGTGAATCTATGCAGCTTGACGGGACAGGAGGCAAGCAGGAGAGCCTCTATCTTGTCCACATATAACTCAACAAAGTTAGAGCTCATCCAGGACTTGATGTAAGTTAGGCAATCTGGTAGAACAACAGTGGTCCTGGAGTTGTGGATGGAGCAGACGGATAGAGTTGGATATCACCCGCATATATATGGAAGTGAGCCCCATGTCTGCAGATGATGTCACCGAGTGCGAGCATATAGATGGTGAAGAGAAGAGGACCTAGGATAGAGACCTGAGGAATGCCACATGTGACTGTGTGGGAGTTAGACAAGAAGCCTTGTGCTGCGGTAAAGTGGGGTAGATAGGAGTGAAACCAGGAAAAAACGTGAAGGTAGAGCAGAGAGGAGAGGGAGCAGAGAAGGATGGAGTGGTCAACAGTGTCAAGGGCAGCAGAGAGATCAAGGAGAACAATAATGCAGAGAGAGCCCAGGTCAAAGCAGAAGATCAATTCATCTGGTGGATTATTTTCTAGAACACCAAGAGAATCTCCCTTCTCTTTTGGAATAAGTGCTGTGATGTCTTTAATATCCACATGAACAGGCAGGCAGGACCTTGCTTTACATGTCTCACCCAAAGAACGACACGTTTGACAATACCCAGGACTGTGTTGATGTGACAGCCTAGAAAGTGAGCTCCAAGTCCTGACATAGGGCTTGAGCCCTCAACTTCATGATCCAAAGGCAACAGTGCTACTAACTGAACCAATTGACAGCTCGTAGTAACTTAAATGGATAGGAAATACTTTTATCGGTGAATTGTTGCTTGTCAAAATACTGAGAAACATTCCTATCTGACACTATAATTAAACATTCCCAGAACAGGCTTAGCTCAGTTAGTTTCCATCCCTCCCAACAATGGATCTCAGTCTCAAACCCAACTAGATCACTGATATTTTCCGACTCCCCCACCAGTGTCCCTGTGTTAAACTGCCAATTTTAATTCAAGGGCAATGGTCTTTCACTTACATGTAATGGGGCTGAGATTGACCAAATACACTCCACAGGAAACAGAGGTTACATTCAAATTCTGAAATCAAGTTACTTTTACAATGCAAATTCTGGTTCCCTAAGCCTTGGCTCATGCCAACATGCGCCTAGTACTGGAATTAGGTAAGCAGGATGCATCCCTCTGGGGAGATACTGCACGTTCTATTTCAAACACAGGAATTTCAATGTGTAGGTGGGATGCATGGAACTCACAGCCTGGTTTGAAAACTCTTAACCATGGTGATATTTTTCTGCATGTATCAGAAACTCGTCTGACAAAAAAAGGATTATTTTATTACAGGCTCTTCAAAGCTCACAACATAAAATGGATTTTGTTTTACGAATTCCTTGTCGGAATGTGACACTGACTCTAGACCTCAGCTCAAACCTGATGATGATGATCTCAGAACTGAGACCACACTTGTTAACGTGTTGTACAGAAATTTTCCTGCAGAAAGCGTAGTTTACATCACAAGGCATTTTTTTACACCATTAACTCCTCTGCTTCCCTGAGGAATGCTTCTTCAAGTACAATGAATGACAGTGCAGGGAATAAAGCACTTTCATTCTGGCGTCTGCTATCAACCTCAAACATTTCTGAGCACTCCAAACCTGTCAGATATTTTGCGATGCTCACAAATTTTCCCACTAGTCCCCGACTCCTCATCCCAATCTCGTGGGACCCCCACTCCTCAATAACATGATATTGTTTTGTTCTGACTGTTTGACCTGTATTGATGTACATTAATGTGCTGCAGATATATCTTGAAAATTAATGGGGCATGAATAACTAACGGGAAAGTCTTTGAATTAACCCAGGGAAAGAGAAAAATAGTCAGGCTAAAATTATATGATTGAGTGGAAAATTACATTACTTGGGAGTCACAGGGATAGTTACTGTTACTTGTTGCTGTCTGGAAAGATTGATTACAATAATAATTCCTGCCTTTGATATTGTGTTTATCACATCAATATGTCTCAAAGTGCTTCCTAGGATTTACTGTAAAGTGTATTTGTAAGCAAACGCTATGGACAATCTGTGCAGAGCAATGTCCCACAATAGCCATGAAGTGAATGACCCATTTTATCAGGGGATTTACTGACCAGGACCCAGGGAGAAACTTACAAGGGATCACGAGGCAGGCAACAAGAACACAGTTACGTGATGTGATATGATAGGCAGGTGTAAAATATAATAATAATCCTTGCATTTGATATAGCACCTTATTGCATCAATGAGACATCTCAAAGCACTTCACAGAATATAT
Organism: Callorhinchus milii; assembly: GCF_018977255.1. Taxonomy (NCBI): domain Eukaryota; kingdom Metazoa; phylum Chordata; class Chondrichthyes; order Chimaeriformes; family Callorhinchidae; genus Callorhinchus; species Callorhinchus milii. Next base: position 7,400,624 of record NW_024704743.1, on the reverse strand, counting down.
TGTAAAGTGGATTGACCGTATATTTTGTGGGTGAAACTCAGCAGTCATATGCGCACAGCAGTGACCCACAAACAGTCGTAGATTGAGTGACCAAATTTAAAATTATTTTTGGAGTGATTATTACCCCGGAAAGAGATCCACCTATCAACTAACAACCGGATTCCTACTTACTGCTAAATAAACAGGCATGCTGAGTAAGGAACCATGCTTAAGGTTTCGCCCCACCTGGGAATCAAATCAGGGTCCTCTCGTTATGGGACTCCAAAATCAAACCGTCTGCACCAAGGCAGGGGAGTACAGTGTGCAACATCCAGAGCACTGAAATGCATCACAGAAGGGAAGTGGTGTATCCAATTCTGATCATCAGGTAATGCTGTCTGAATTACCATAACTTGCCTCGGAGTTGCACACTGTTCTAGCTCCACCTTGTGACTGAATTTAGATATGACATTAAATTCCTTTGTTATTTTCCCTAAAGTTCAAGAAGAGACAGCGGTGCAGAAGCCTGGTGCTAGGATTCCTCCCTGTTTACACTACACTCCCTCCGTCACCTCATTCAAGGTCCATCTCAAGACCTTCCTCTTTGACCATAAGTTCGGTCATCTTTTCTCTTCTCCCCACCGTCCCCCCACATTGGCTCCTAGCCCGACTTGGGTGCCAAGACGGGATTGTTAACTACCTTGGGACATTCTCCTGACTTGAAGGCACTATATAAATATAATTTGGATTGCATTTTAGAGGGCAGAATTAATTGCCCGATTTTGGGAGTGAGAGAGACTCATTTTATTTATACACTGTTCTTCCCATATATTTTGTTTCCCCCTTGGTCTTCCCACACCACTCACAACCCAAATCCATTGAATAGGTGATAGTCTCCCAGCCCCTGGAAATCCGGTTGATTTACAAAGAGGGTTACATCCTTTGATATGGCATAGAAACAGGCCATTCAGCCCAATTAGTCCTAGTGGTGTTTATTTGTCACACAACCCCCCCACCCCTCCTTGTCGTCAACAAGAGCTTGCATTTATATTGCATCGTTCACATAGGATAATATCTTGGAACACTTTACAAAGGATGGGCTCAGACACAAAGCAACGGAGAGAAGGGAAAGGTAGGTGCGTTCCCCTCTTCTATACACCTCTATTGCTTCTCCCACATTGTTTCCTCTTAAATATGTCAAATACTAGTCTGATTGACACTCAGTGCAATATTGGATACCTACCTCTGCCTCTGGGGGAAGGGGGAGGTGGCCATAAGCACTGTCGGGGAGGTTTCTCAGTGGGACTGCGGAGATTCCTGAAATAATTTGTTTTTATCACTAACAATAACAATCCTTAAATTTGATGCAGCATCTTTCACATCGGGAGGACATCTCAAAGCAAAATGTAAATTACATTGTAAACTTCTGTATCTCTTTGACTCCTCTTTCCTTTTGCTCGATGGCTCGGCAGATGGACCCGGGACTCTTCCCACTCAGCTCCTGTTAGAATCAAGGCCTGGATGAGCTCAAACTTCCTGACCGGATGAATTTCAAGATCCTTTCAAATCCTTCATGCCTTGGCACCTCCCTACCTTTATGACCTGCTTTCTCCCCACACCCCTACCTGCTGCCTCGGCTCAGCTGGCGCTGGCCTCCTGCCTGTGCTTCGTCCCCTCTGCTCCACCATCGGCAGCGGCACTTTCAGCCGCTGCTCCCTGAAGCATGAAACTCTCTCCCTCAATCCCTCCGCCTCGCCCCCTCCTTTTAGACACGACTGAAGACCTTCCTCTTTGACTGTGTTTACTGTCACCCTCCCACCGGCTCAGAGTCAGGCTCCATCACTGTTAAGTGATCCGACACATTGCCCACATGAAGGACGCCATATAAGTGCAAGTTGTTGTTAATCCTGCCATTCAAAGCCCTAGCTGGACAAGCAGCAGGAAATCTTGCCAGACAGTGCTTTCAAAGGAAAGGTAGGTGGTTTTAACCGGTTAAGCTCAGCAGTAACCCCAACGCACACAACAGTGTCCCCAAGCCTCGACTCTTGCCAACCTGTGCCTAATACGCTCCAGAATTAGGAAAGCAAGATGCATCACTCAGGGAGAGAGTGTGATCCATTCCAATAAATATCTCAGGAATTCTCATTTCTTAGACAATTTATAGTTTTGTAAACTCCAGTTTGGCATTTCAATAACCACCACTGCCAATTCACGTCATCCCCTCTCTTACCTTTGACCTTGGTAACGTTCTGCACTATGGACCTCGACCCCTCACTTCCCTCGATAATGAAGCCACATCCCTCGTTACAAAGGCCACTCCTCGGACTATTGAAGGATCGCCCCTCACTATTACAGCCACTCTCCATGTCATTCCCTCATGGTGCAAACCACGCTCTGCAATGACATCATTTCCTCACTCTGAAGCCACACCCTTCACAGCTAAAGCCGCACCCTTCGGAGCTAAAGCCGCACCCTTCGGAGCTAAAGCCGCACCCTTCGGAGCTAAAGCCGCACCCTTCGGAGCTAAAGCCGCTCCCTTCGGAGCTAAAGCCGCTCCCTTCGGAGCTAAAGCCGCTCCCTTCGGAGCTAAAGCCGCACCCTTCACAGCTAAAGCCGCACCCTTCACAGCTAAAGCCGCTCCCTCATTAAAGCCACACCTGTCACAGCTGAAACCGCACCCTTCATTACGGAAGCCACCCTCTCACTCTGAAGCTCTCCCCCTCTCAACTGAACCACTTCTCGATTGCTGTTTATCCTGAGGAAACCTTTGCCTGGATCCATCACTCACTAGTTGCATATTGTCTTTACTTCACACATTCACCGTCCCTTGTTGTTGAACAGACACTGACCTTTATTATGTTTACGTGCATCTGTTATGTTTCTTTTCAGTGATTCGCCTCATCCCACATTGAAACTTAGTCATAAAACCGAAACAGCGTTAATTAAATGATGCAAATTTCTTCCTGGCCGTCCCTATTGAAATATCTGCTTTCCTGTCTTATTTAAAGTGTCTTTGCGAAGAAGTCTTTGATCAGCAGTAACTAACTGGGGAGGGAGGGAGAAGAGCCAGAAGAACCGTGCGTCGCTTTTGTCAGGGAGGTGCATTGTCATGATGCATTCTCAGACGAGTTATGTCGTCACATTGTGCCTTTGCAAGCAAACAGAAAAGAAATTTCCGATTTCTTGTTCTGTGGCAATGCTCCCCTTTTAATCTCCGTTTTTCTCGTGTCTGGTTTGGAATCTATTGTTTTCCCCTTCATGAGAGCCTATGTTTTGCTGTATGTTGGCTCCTGTTGCAGTGCTTTTGGGGACCCCATTATCTTTAAGTTTCTTTGCTTTGGATTGAGGATTCACAGGGGATGTTGTTTCAAATGCTATTCTGCATCCCTGTGTGGTAATTGACAGGAATTCTGTTGATTCCCGGTACAGTCTGTCTTTGTCTTCTGCTATTCTTTGTTTTCAATTTACGCACGAACATTTTAAGTGCCTTTCTCTATCTGGTGTTTTAGGCTTTTCCTATATACCCTGGAGTTTGTTTTTTCTCTTAACCCTTGAGAGCCCAGAGCCTTCCCATTGAAAGCACACACAGGGAGAAATTGCCCTGAGTTTAGATAATAATAATCCTTGCATTTGATATAGCGCCTTATCACGTCTTCAAGATGTCTCAAAGCGCTTCACAGAATATACTGTTAAGTGAATTGACAGTATATTTTGTGGGTGTAACGCGGCAGCCAATTGTGCACAGAGGTGTCCCACAAACAGCCGTGGTTGAGTAATAATAATAATAATAATAATCCTTGCATTTGATATAGCGCTTTTCACGTCGGGAGGACGTCCCAAAGCGCTTCACAGAACACATTGTAAAGTGAATTGACTGTATATTTGTGGGCGAACGCGGCAGCCAATTGTGCACAGAGGTGTCCCACAAACAGCCGTGGTTGAGTAGCCAATTTATTGTTTTTTTTTGAAGATCAAAATACTTGTAGATATACTCATTTTACATAGCTTTTTGGAATTCCAGAATTCGGAAATTGAATGAATTCGGTATTTTTAACTCAATTTTAAAGCTGATTTTCTGTAGCTCTTAAACGAAACTTACAGAACGCCATCTTCAAAATATAGTTCAGCTGAAGACAATGCAGGACAATTTTCTTGCTGAGAGAACACACCTCTAGGCTTTCTGTGGTGTGATGGACATCTAGCCTTGATTCACAGGGTGATGGTTAACTCTGTTCTTCAATTATGGAAACCAGAAAGAGTCAGGTGGTGATATTTCCTGGGACATAGTCAGGAGACAGTTCCATAGACATTTTGGATTGACACAGAATTTCACTGATTGCAGCTGCACTGTCTCATGTTCCTGGCCTAACATTGGGTCTGCCTGAAGTGTGAGCAACATTCTGCTGCTGCTCCAGGCGATCTCTAGTCGAGGACTGACAGCCTGGGTACATCTCCATGATGCACAAAATCACTTCTGACATGGACTGAGCCACTCGTGTGTGGTCTACTGGTTTTAGTGAATTTGCACTAGATTGAGTCCAGAAGCTGCAGATGTGTTTTGTCTTGGCTGAAATATTTTATCGCAGGTCAGAAGAGGAAACTGTGGACATGACAATCCCCAAATAAATGGTGTATCTTTCTCACGTTTCTGCAGCACAACCCTGTTTTTAAATGATTGTGAATGTGTGTCATTTGCAGACACATCTAGGTAAGTTTCTTATGATCCCCATTTAAGTGATGGGTGGTGGGGGGGGGCGGTGTGATAGTGGAGAAAGATGACCAATGGCCCAGTCAAATAATATTTTTACATGTGCCTTCAATGAGGGAGGGATCGAGTTGGAAGGACTCCAGTTTGGTTACTCTTAGGCATGTTGATGGGTTTCCGCTGTCAGGACGCGGCTGAAGAAAAATTAATCTCTGAGCGAAGGGGATGGCTGAGTCGGTGTGGCACAGCGATAGGCTGGGGCGAGATCATGGAGGGATCTGAAGATAAGAACGAGGATCTTGAACTGAATTTGTTGGGGAATGAAATTGTAAAATTCAAACTTTAAACTCATTAAAAACTCAAACTTTAACACTATGTTCCAAATCGATGCCTTATAAACAAGCAGATTCTGTTTTATTGGGTGATCCGTAAACAATTCAGGATAAACATGGGCTAGAAACCCAGGTTTATCCTGTCTTATCGTATACCTTTACAAGGTCCATGATCCTATCCTATTCAGCTTCTAACCTCACATACCAGGAAAACTCTCATACATTAAAAAAAATTAAAGTATAGAATCTCCAATTTGAAATCACAAATGAATTTTTCGATTGATCGATCTTCCTTGACTCTGGGTAAAATTGACGCTGAACATTACATTTGTATAGCGCCTTTCATGTCGGGAGGACGTCCCAAAACTCGTTCAAACAGCTAGACCCTTCTTAGTGAAGAGGCTGGGACAGGAGTGTAAAGGAGAGAAGCCTTGAGGCAGAAGTAAAATTTCTGGAGAATTACCTCATATTTGTTTTTTTCTAGTGATCTGTCATTGAATGATTTTGACTTCAGGTTTCTCAGGAATTGGTTAGTGATACTGCTGGAACGTCATCTTTAAATCTCCGTAGTTTCTCTCCACCCTACCTCTCTAACCTTCATCAACCTCACCACTCCCTTCGCCCCATGCCCACCAGCCTGGCTTCATGTCTCCCACGCTTTCCACTCCACCATCGACTTTCAGCCATTCTGCCCCCACTGTCTGGAATGATTTTAAGGTAAAGGGCTGTGGAAAAGGTTCTCAAAATCTTCATAGTGGATTCTGCCAGGGATTTAATACTAATGGCACCATACCAGGGATTTGCACTGAAGGGATTTAGAAGGGAACGTTTGGCAATACAGTACTTGAAGTAGGGAGTTGCAGACTTGATATGCTGTATGATGTGCGGTTTCCTGTTTGGGCTAGTTCTCCCTCAATTGGAGAACTGCAGAAACCCCAGAACTCATCATTTCTGCTTCAAATACCAGTTGCATGACTTGGGTGAGTGGAAATCTGCAGAAAATATTGGTAATTTCTACAGAATATTTGTAGAAATCTCTGGGGGTATTTAATATAATTTGAGTCAATTTCACATTCCAGACTGCTTTACAAGCCCCATGTCAGGAATTCTTTACTAGTCTAGGCAGTTAGGGGATATATTCAGTTTTTGGATGCCCCATTGCAGTAAGGATGTCTAGAGGTGAAATAGATAGAGTGCAGTTTCAATAAGTTATGGGCCTTATATCAAATAAATAATAATTCTTGCACCTGGCACTTGGAAGACCATCTCAAAGAGCTTCACGGGATTCATTATACAGTGTATTTATGTAGGCAAATGCAGCAGTGAATGTGCATCCAGCAATATCCCATAAACAGCCACTCTGAACAAGGTGCTCATTTGAAGTGAATGCCCAATTGTGTGTGTGGGATTGTTGGCCAGGACTCCAAGTCCCTTCTCTCTTCAAAGCGTGCAATGAGATCTTTAACGTTCACTTGAAAAGACAATGCAAAGGTTATTATTAACATACTTCATACTTCATACACCCTAATTGTCCAGTCCAGCTGCACTTCTAAAGATGCCTATTACTGCATGTAGGACATACTTACTTAATTTTCATATGATTGCTTTTGCAAATGATGTACAGTATTTGACTGTGGTTTTCTTTCCCTTCTACAATACGAAATAAACAAAAAGACACAATTCATTTTCAGAAACTGATCTGGATGAGGAAGTTGTACTGTTTGAATTCAGCTCAGCTGCACAGCGCTGAGTAAACTAGCCTTTGTGTTATATAGTCAAACAAAGCAGTTTGTGTTGGTTGTTTTGAGGGAAGGTTTAAGATCATTTTAAAAACACAATTGGCTTTTTACCCGAATTCCACACCCAAATAGAGGTTCCAAAGGTCACTCTGAACAAGATGCTCATTTTGCACAACCATAAATTGTCTTCATGAGCAAAAGTCCACATGGGAAACACTTGCAAAGGACTCAAAATGCTTAAGAAGGGTGCAAATGTTTACTGATCAATACTCTACTGCTTTTAATTTCATGTGTTCTGTGAAGCGCTTTGGGACGTCCTCCCGACGTGAAAAGCGCTATATCAAATGCAAGGATTATTATTATTATTATGTATCTGCTGTATCATGTATCTGCTGTACTAATAATCAAAACATAAAACCTTCTCAGAAGTCTTAAAAATAAACCCAGAAAATGCTCAGCAAGTCATTCAGTGAACATTTCAGGAGTGACTCTTCATCAGAAACATGTTTTCAGTTTTAATTTCAGATTTCCAGCATCTGCAAGTAATTCTTCTTCGGTTCTTTTAAAAATAGTCTGGGCAAACATATGAAATGTATAATTTTAGATAAGTAAAGCAGAAATGGATGGTCTCTATAGTTTCGGCCAACTATTCAGTTCCAGGTCACTACCATTTAACGGTCCTCATCAGTAATAATGCTGTCCATGTCAATTGCTACTCAGTTAAAACATGGTATTGATCAAATAGTGTACTGCACACAATAGAGAATGCACACAACCCCATTTTTAAAAAAATTCAGATAAGATTTGAAATTGGTTTTCACTTTGACAAGACACACACATTTAAAGTGTTACTGGTTAAAGACTAAATTAAAACGTACAGAAAAGCACAAGTGAATAGGTTAAATATTTCAAAACAGTTCACTGATGTCTTTCTGGCACCTGGTTATATTAATCAAGATCTGAGGTTTCCAATATACTGGTGTTTTACTGTGGCCGAACGATGTTCAGACTTGGAGTCACATAATTTTGTTCCTTATTGGGAGTCTCTAACGTGCGACAGTACAGAAGTCCCTTCGACCATTGTTTGGCCTATTTACATTTTTACTTGTCTGTTTGTCCTCTTTAACGATTCCAACAAATGTTTGATCCGTTCACTAGCTGGTTCTCGCCTTTTCTTTCTACCCTTGCCTTCAGACACTTGTGTGGAAGGAATAAGCAAAGTTGCCAGGCCCCAGTGTTCACTCTTTGTGGTGGAGTGGTTCATTCCTTCCTGCTGTAATATCCAGGCACTTTCTCTAGCTGCTTTCACAAACTTGTCCAGCTGTGTTTGATTCACATTCTTGCTCACATTTAAACTCTGCTCAAATGGATTCTGAATATGCAAAGGACTCACTTCAGGCTTGTTCTGCTCTCTTCCCTGCAAAGTGAAAAAAATATTTTCAGCATTATGAAATATTAGGAGTGTCAAAAACATTGCATCTGATATGGTGCCATATCACATCAACAAGATGTCTCTTCACACGATACATTCAAAGTGGTGTGATTGTGTGCATTTTGTGGCTTAAACTGGTAATGCTAAAGTGCTGCCCGGTTTGCTACATGCTCTTTTGGATAGCGCTTTCTTCTAATATCACCAGTGTCCTGAAGGCTACCTTTTGTACACTAGAAATATATAGCCTCATATGACCAACTATAGCGCAGGAATAAACAGAGAGGACAAAACAAACACTGAAATGATCTTCCATAGAACAGAAGTCCATATAGGTGCAGTTACTCCCCACAAAACAGCCATTAAATTTCCAAATAACTCATTTTGTGAAGTTTTGTCTTATTCTAGACACATATCAACTGTGAGTTTCATTTATCTTTTAGGTTTCTAAACCTTTACCAGCCCAATGTGTTCTAGACTCTAGTACTCTAGTCATAAGTTACACAGATAAGTTTACACAAGTAAGTTTGGAGTCCTGTAGCTCTGTGGTTAGAGCACTAGCTTCGCAAGCGAGAGACCTGGGTTCGATTCCCGGCAGGGCGAAACCTTGGGCAAGTTTCCTTTTGCCACACGCCTGATAATAATAATCCCTCAAGAAAAAAACAAAAATAACTTCAATCCACGACTCTTTGTGGGACACTGCTGTAGGCAATTGGCTGCCGCGTTTCACTCACAAATATACATACAGTCAATTCACTTTACAGCATATTCTGTGAAGCGCTTTGATATGGCTAGAAGACATGAAAAGCGCTATATCAAATGCAAGGATTATTATTTATTATCATTACACAAAACTTTTTTATTCACAGAATTTTGCTTACTTTTAAAAACATTTGTATATATTTAAAAGGTGAACAAGACCAATAGAAAGCTATTTATTTCTGAGATAAAATATAAAAATCTTATCTAAATTTGGAATTATTCATTGGAATATTGTTGTTACATATGGTTGGAATAATAAGCATGTGTGAATTTCAAAATGTAGGCTTTTGGCAGTTTCATCCAACTTTTATAATGTCATCTCATGAACCCAGAGGTCACTCCAAATTGCTTAGCAGTGATGTAGCGGCAATACCCAAAACAACTTTGTAAGGCACATGCAGATGACACACTTGAGAGGAGGGTTTGCCACATGAAATCTTAGTCAAACTCATGGAAAATTTTCCTGAAGTAATTTTGATAACAAATCTCTGTAACCCTTCCTCCTGCAGTAAGACAAGTCACTGTATGCAAGTAAACAACGCTTGAATGACAGTTCTGAACTTCCCTACCGGATGACATTTCTGATTTACCTGGTGGACAGGCTGATATGAACAGCTCTATTGTGTTTGAGCTGCAAATATTCAATATTTAAAATAATTTGTTTTATAATATTTAGAGGATTGTAAAAGCTGCTGGGAAGTAGATTACATCAAATAGGGCCAACCACCACCTTGATCTTCCCTTCTTTGTGTCTGTTCAAATCCTGGCCTTCATCAGACAGAGACCCTGCTCCCAGGCTGCCAACAAGTCTGCTCTGAACCCAGCTTCTGGCAGGCGAACAAGTATAGAATTACAGAAATGTACAGCACAGAAGGCCATTCGGCTAACAGTGCTGACTCTCTGAAAGAGCTATCTATTTAGTCCCATTTTCCTAGCCTTTTCTTCCAACTCTTTCATATTTCTCATAGAAGCATAGAAATTTACTGCATGGAAGGAGGCTGTTTGGCTCGTCACGTCTAGGGTGACTCATGCCGTCCACACAAACGCCTGGTCTCTGAGGCCAGAGAGGATTTCTGAGAACTATAACTCCCACTTGTCTGAAAAAGATGCTGAGTAATAAGCCCATTCTGCGACAACCTCTCAGAGCCTGAGAAAGAAAAGCCTCATGGTCTTCAGCTGTAAGATGAGAGCCTTAAAATTTGATAGAAACATAGAAATGGACAACTCCAGCCCATCGAGTCTACACCGGTTGAGAACAAGGCCATCAACTCAATCCCACCACCCCGCTTTATCCCCATACTCCTTCAAGCTCTTCTTTTTCATATGTCTTGTTTACTTCCCTCTTAAAAGCTACAATGGTCTCCGCAAAATTTTGGGAAATTCTTAAATTCAGTCTTAAAAAGAACAGCAGAAAACTGGCTTCCAAATTATGATTCAATCACAATTTCAAAATTCTGCACATTCTTAGAATTTTAAGGCAATGGTGTTAAAGCTATGACCATGAGAATCTCAGGCCTCAAGCCTCCCTCCCTTCAGCAACTTCTTGATGACTGATCCAACTATTTTTGGTGAGGATTTTCACCTAGGAGTTTGACAACAGAATAAGTGCACATGGTTACCACAATGGAGCTACTCCTTCACATTCCTACTGGCTGAAAATGACACCACGACCATGTTTAGAAATGCGTTGTAATAACAGTGGGGTCAGTGGTACAACATAGTGGTTGTGAAGCGGAAGTGACGTCAGCAACGACCTCATTACCCAGAGGTCAGTCTGCAAGGAATGCCAAAACTAAAGTCATTTAATTTGCAAACCAAATTGCCTTTGGTTTAGCATGGAAAGCTAAAGATACTACACATAGTAAGTTGGAGGAAACTCATGTATTCCATGATGACCCCTTTGAAAAAAAGCTTACAGCTATGATGGGCAGACAAAGATGGGTACTCTGGAAGGATGCGATCCAATCATTCATGCAGCAAAAAAGTGACATTGATGGCAATCTAATGACCTAAAAGGTTGCTATTTTAGCTCAAGAGCAGCAGCTGTGTGCAGATGCAGTGAATAAATTCCACAGGGCACCCACATTATAATTCAATGTGCGCTATATAAGGGAGTTTCATTGTATTTAACGGTCTTTGACAACCGTATAGCTCTAAGGTGCCTTGGGTATCTTCATTCTAATTCACCTCTCGTTCGCACAGTTCAACAGCTGACTTTGAATCTGTTAAAACCGCTGTGAAGTTCCGTATGATGAGGGGAGATTTCTTGAAGAGTTGCACAACAGTGTCAGGAGATCCATTGCTTGAATCAACATAAAAACAAACAGCAAATATGTTAAAAATGAAGAGAAATCCCACCCAAACATTGCAGCATACTAACCTTTCTTATATTGATGGACATTCCTTTAAAAGGAAAACTACCATAATATTCAAAGAATTCTTGGAGGAGTTGCTCTGTAAAGAAGGCCAAAACTGAAGTTATTTAATTTGCAAACCAAATTGAATTCATGTTTATGATGAATTCCACATCGCTTTACTCACCCAGAGTCTCTCTATTTTGGGATGGCTTTAGTTTGCTGACATCAGTTACAAAGGTGCAGTCATGACCTCCTATGGCAAGTTTATCTTTTGGTCCTGAAAAGAACAGCCGGTTTCATTAAAAACTCAATATCCTTTGCTTGTTTGTCCCAAAAGGAACGCCATTGCATTAGCATAGAAGGGAGTGTGTGGAAGAGGAGTGGAAATGTGCATACAATCTCTCTTATTTATTGAGCATGGATCATTCTCCACATTAAAATAAATAGACCATCACATAAATGGAGGGGGGGGGGGGGGAGGGGAGTGAGATGAGAGGCCTGTCACTTTAAGACTTTTTAAGAGCAGTGCCATACTGGAGGTAATATTGAACATGTGCTGTTCCTCCGCGCTCTATCTGGCCTCATTATAGGCATATTCACCCGCACCAAAGTGCTTATCTTGTACTAATAAAACAAGACAGTAACACTCTGTAGACACATGTGGATTAAACCATGCAAGTGCACGATAACCCCTTTAGAATGAACTGCAATATTTCCTGGTACTCGACCAGCTTTAGAATAATGGCAGTGAAACTACAATTCAATTAGTTTGGCATACAGTTTTGTTCCAAAATGAAACAAAAGCCTCCCTGATTAGTGAATATCATTTTATCCATGCAGAATGGCCAGGCTCTCAAAACAAAGCAGTGATACTTCCTTTCGCTGCAAGAGATAGCAGGTGGACCGAAAACATTTCAAAACATGAATGAAACAGATACAATTTAAATAAAAACAGAGAGAGCTGGGAAAACTCAGCAGGTCAGGCAGCATCTATGGAGAAAGGAAAGTGAGTCAACGTTTCGGGTCCACGACCCTTCGTCACAACTCACTTTCCTTTCTCCATAGATGCTGCCTGACCTGCTGATTTTTTCCAGCTCTCTTTGTTTTTGTTTGATTCCAGCATCTGCAGTATTTTGTGTTTTGATACAATTTTAGGTTTAGTGTTTCAGATCTACTCCCCTGATTCCCTCATCTGTTTGCCAAACACAGAAAAATGAGGCCACTTGTAGCATCCCCACTGCTGGCTCTGCTGAGACTGGTTATCTCACCACAGAACCAAGCTTTACAATATACTGGTGACAGGTAGCACGATTGAGCTCACCCTTCAAAGTGACTTTTGGGTGTAGGGTGGGTCTAAAGCCGTCCAGCCCTTGGATAGTATATTAGGACTGAAGCATTTTCATGACCCAGTAATTAAAGGATTAATCCAGCCCAAAGAATCTCCCCCACATAGGTATTCAGTGCTCTGTGACACTACATGCATGCAGGGGACCTATATAAATGCTCTCTCCTAGAGAAAAGCGAGACATCTCTCCATCAGATTATGATACAGTATTGAGCATCAGACTAACAACCAGCAACGTGAGTTGAAACATAGGACAAATGGATCTCCTGGCCCGAGTTACCTGCCAGGTCTCTGAGCTGGTCCAGTGTCTGTATGATTGGGGACTTCCTCCTCTGCAGGAAGAATAGAACCATCATGGTCAAAGAGAAGTTAGTGATCCAGGCTCCAGGAATACTGCTGGTGATGCCATGGACACGGGCCCAGCAGCGAATGCTGAACACCAGGGCTCGTACCCGAGGGTCGATATCAGCATATATGTAAAGGAGTTCAGTGCTTCTCATAGCAATTCTAAAACAAAAGGGAAAGATTAGTTCGGAATTTTACATACAGATGAATGGGTATAGTTAAACGTAAATCCCTTTTAAAAGGCCACTGGCATACTTTAGAACCATGGAAATTTATAGCACAGGAGGAGGCCATTCAGCCCTTTGAGTCTGTGCTGGATCTTTTAAATATCTATCCCATTTACCTGCCCATTCCCCATTCACTAGTAATTTACTCCTTTTAGATATCTGTCTAGATCCTTTTGAAAGCTTTCTAAGAATTTTATTGACTGTTGCATCATATTCTGCGTTGCCGGCCATGAAGAGTTACTGGCAAGCTTTCCCACTGCTTCAGCTAGGAACACGCTGCCTGTTAGGGCTATGTCTTGGGGTGTTAACAGGAGCTAAGTGGGAGGATTTCCTATCTCCAGTGACTGATCTGCCCTTCCAGGTCCTGCCGATGACCCAAGCTGGCTGTGCTGTCATCACCAGTGCCCCAGAATACTGTGGACTCACCTGGCTCAGGAACCGGAATAGAGACCTCCACAGAGAGTTGGCTGAATTCCGACATTCCATTGCTAAACATATCACTTTGGAGCAAGTTCAGCTTCAAGGAGACCCCACTTACTTCCTCCTCCTCCTTCTCACCCCCCCCCACCCCGAGCATATCTAACTGGTTGATTGATATCTGACAAGCGCGGGTTAGAGCCCGCACTAGGTGGATACCAGGAACTCCCTGTGAGCTTCCTGGTGGACAACGCATCTTAGCATGAAATACGAGAGAGCATTGCCATTATCTTCCTGTCCACAGCTCGGACACATCTTCCAACATAAGACATAGTTACATAGACTAATACGGCAGAAACATGCCATTCCATAAAACTTTACGGAACAAAGGCCATTCAACGCATTATGTTTGTGTCGGCTCCCTCAAGGACAATTAATTTGTACCATTGTTTTTACTGAACATGAGCTCCCACCTTTCCCACACATCTTTATTCCCTCTGCTTCAGGCATGAATCAAGTTTCCTCTTAAATTCATTGCTGCTCCTGCAGCTTGTGGTGGTAAATTCTACAATCTCACTACACAATATGAAATTACATTTGTATAGCTCCTTTCATGTCAGGAGGCCATGGACTGCCAGGGATTTGGTCCCGAGCAGGGGGTGGGGGTTGGGGTAAGGGAGGGTGGAGGGCAGGGAAAGTGGCCAAAGGCACGGTCGATGATGAGGGTTTTGAGACGTGCCTTCTCACCACCATCTATGTGAAGAAGTTCCTCCTAAACTCTCTTTTAGATTTGCTACTAGCTATCTTATTTTATCCCCCCTCATCTTGGTTTCACTCAACAGCTTTATCTGCGTCCACTTCATTGATTCCTATCAGATAGCTTTGGTCAGTGATTTTAAAAGTAAATCTCTGTGGCTAAATCTCCTCCATCTTCTCTGTTTGGTAGCAACAGGCACTTCCTTACCTATTGTTGGCCGTTAGGTCACACTGAAATCCCGAAGGCTGATGGGAAAACCGCACCAAAGGGCATCGGGCATTCAGGATCTTCTGTATTCCTACACATCCTGGTGCAAATTGGTCAATGCATTCCCCGATGACTGAAAGGATGCTTTGTGTTGCCACCCGCTCTGATGCCACTCTTTTTGTGTGGTATTCTACGGAGAAGGCACCTGTCGGCTAAATGAGAAAAACTAATAAAGAATTCTGTGGCTTCATGTCAAATGCTGGTAATAAGCTTAATGATCCTTGCATTTGATATAGCGCTTCTCACATCTTCTAAACGTCTCAAAGTGCTTCACAGAAGACTGTAAAGTGAATTGACTGTATATTTGTGGGCGAAACGCAGCAGCCAATTGCGCACAGCAGTGTCCCACAAACAGTCGTGGATTGAAATGACCAATTTATTATTTTTTTTGAGAGATTATTATCAGGCGTGTGGAGTAAGGAAACTTGCCCAAGGTTTCACCCTGCTGGGAATCGAACCCAGGTCTCTCGCTTGAAAAGCAAGTGCTCTAACCACTGAGCTACAGGACTCCACACTTTCTAATGCACTTCCTAAACTCATTTGTTCACAGCATTTGGGATTGTGGACTTCAGGTGAAAACTAGACGGAAGTGAAGCACTACAAAGTTGCTGTCCAAGCTTATGGAGGAAGGATGAGCAGTTGAGCAATTTCTGGGATGTGTTGGCAGATATAAAACTACATGTCAAAAAGGGAAAGGAGATACAAGTGGAAGACATGAGCAGGAACAATATAAGGAGGTACAAACAGAGAAGGAAAATGTGCTTATAAAGGGGTCCGACATGTTCTACTTGCGAGACAGAAAGTTAGGAAAGCACTCATTTGAGTTCCTCAGTCAGCCTAAGAAATGACAGTAATTTGCAGGTTGCCAAATACAAAGAGACCTTATCCAGACCCACACGCCCAACACACACACACACACACACACATTGGTAGCTTTTTGTAATGATACTTTGCGATTGCCTCTTTTGAATATTGAAAATTAAGATTCCATTAAATTGAGCATCAGGTGTGCGACCCAGTTTGTCCTAATAATAATAATAATTCATGCAGTTTATATAACATGTCATTGCCGGAGGACATCTCAAAGTGCTGAAATACCCCAAATAAGATTGTTCATAAATGGCTATTTGTGGGGCATTGCTGCGCTTAAATTAGCTGTGCTTAAATTCCCCTACAACACAGACACCACACTCTAAAGTGACATCCTCTGAAGAGCTTTGAGATGTCAACAATATAATAAGGCACTATACCAAATGCAAGGATTCTTATTATTAGTAATATTATTATTATGATACAGAATTCAACTAAATCCAGTAATTCTGCAGAATGAGGGCTATTATTGACTGTTTGTAAAATAAAAATTTAGAGACCTCAATCCTCATCTTCGATTTAAGACTTTAGATTTTGCCTATGTTAACACCTTAAATTTAACTCTGGAAATTTAAAATTGTGAGGAATTTAAGAAAAAAAGTCTTACATTCAGAAACTAATTTTTCAGTTCCAAAAAGATATGTGAAAAAAAATTCCACACAACTTTAAATATTAAGATAATGGTTGTAAACCTAAGAACATGAGAGATTTCAGGCCCCAGTGCTTTACATAGTTAGCCACTCATTATACCTCAAATGGACTGTCTGCCGGTAGACTTCAGGTATTCCTACAAACTCAAGATAGCAGGCCTGGAATCCAAAATAGCTAAATGCTGAGATGACCACCCAGGAATTGTAACAAAAATCTTCAAAATATTTAAAGGTTAAAGAGGGTTGTGATATTTCACCATTTTTTGGCATGGTATAAAATTCTTTAACATTTGACAAAGGTCAGTTCATCATGAAGTGGTACAATAATTTTGTCTGCACCATGCCAATGTGTTTAAGATGTGCTGAGACAGCATTAAACTGCTCGATTTCTTTACTCCTTGGATAGTTCATTAACCCTTAAGCCGCTAAGTTTTCAATCAAATCTTTAACAGTTGCATTGTCAGAGGTGCCATCTTTCAGATAAGATGTTAAACCGAGGTCATGTATGTTGTGTGGCTGCCACATTCCCCTACAAATACAGTCACGCTACTTCACAGTAAATCCTATGAAGCTCTTTGGGACGTCCTCCCAACGTGAAATGTGCTATACCAAATGCATGGATTATTATTATAATAAGTTATTGTTGAAGTTGTTGAATAAAGTTCTTTTAGTAGGCATATTTCAAGCCATTACTTAGCCACCGTCCAAGGCCCAACATACATTTTACTGTGTTAGCATTCTTATTCTTAAATGAATCTTCTTGCAAAGTTGGACTGTTACCCTCCTACCCAATTTCAAAATGGTGACTTGATAGATTTCAGAAGACTCCATTTACACAATCAAGATTA
The DNA here is from genome assembly GCF_018977255.1 of Callorhinchus milii. Taxonomy (NCBI): domain Eukaryota; kingdom Metazoa; phylum Chordata; class Chondrichthyes; order Chimaeriformes; family Callorhinchidae; genus Callorhinchus; species Callorhinchus milii. The sequence continues at coordinate 7,383,595 of NW_024704743.1, read as the reverse complement.
TTTACAGAATGCATGCAACAGATTTATTTACTTGTGTGAGCATCTGTAATATCAGTAAAACTTTGTAAGCATATAATGCAACCTCGAATTTGCGTTATTGAATTCACCTGAACTCTGTATCTTCTATCGAATGCAACAAATATGTTACAGCCTTTTCCTTTACATCTCCTAAATACAATGCACATCCTGTGCATTTCAGGCCACAGTGGTCTGCAACGCAATCAGCAACTGCCACGGGTATTTCCTCAAAGCAGTTCCGTATAAATGGCTCCTTTTGCAGTAATTTGGCTCAAGCCTTAACAGATCTATGAAGATAGGGAATTCCCAGCATTTGCAAAAGTACCAAACAGTGAAGCACAATGCCATAATTTTACTACTTTCCATTGCATGATTTTTAAAACATAAACTCAGTGTGTATACTATGCACATTTCTGGCAGTGAGTTGGAACATGTCACCGTAAATTATCGGGTATGCACAGGCGACTGAGGGAGAAAACCACAGGCGTATACAGTTTACAAAACAGCTGCCACGTGTGTTGCAAAGCCATTGTACACAGATTTCTGAGTCAGAAACCACAAGGTGCAGAAAAACATGAAACCATAACTGGTGCCTATGCAGCAGAAAGGTAGGGGGCGGATTGTGCAAGACCCTGTGTGCAGTTTTTGGGGATTTCCCTGACACACAATCATTCTTCCAAATGTTGATGAAACTCCACTTTCATTGCATGTTTCATTGCTAGTGTAAATGAAAACTACATTACTCACGCTATAACTCTGAAATGCATGCTGTAATCCAAGGCAAGTTAACCAGTTACATTAAATGGGTTGAACACTTTAGCCATAACTTGCCACAAGACCTCTTGGCTTCCAGCGGACCTGCTGTGGAAGCCAGCATTCTTGTTTTTATTTCATACATTAGAATGGTATGTTTAATTATATGCAAATCGGCCATTCTTTGCTCTTCTCTCTCACTTTATAATGTTCCAACAAAATGAATTCAAAGTAACTCAAAGCAGATAAAATCAGTGCATTTCAGAATACCTCCCACCTATGGCTCTTTGCATTTAATAATAACTCTTGCATTTGATATAGCGCCTTATCACGTCTTCAAGATGTCTCAAAGCGGTTCACAGAATATACTGTAAAGTGAATTGACTTTAGATTTTGTAGACGAAACATGGCAGCCAATTGCGCACAGAAGGGTCGCAAAAAGAACCACAACAAAATGACATTTGTAAAGTGTCTTTCGCGTCGGGAGGACATCCCAAGGCACTGAACAGTCAGCGATCAATACCCAAGGTGGGGGGTGGGCATGGTTGGGATAAGGGAGGGCAGAGGGGGTAGGAGGCGGCTGAAGGCACAGTCAAAAAGGAGGGTCTTGAATCGTGCCTTGAAGGAGTCAAGAAAGGGAGCGAGGTGAAGGGATTGTGTGATGGGAGTTCCAAAGAGTGAGGGCAGAGAGGCTAAAAGCCTGGCCTCCGATGGTAGGGCGGGTCGAGCGGGAGTCCTGGAGCAGGCTGGAGCCTGCTGAGTGGAAGGAACAAAAAGGTTGACAGGGGGTCAGCAGAGAGGTAGGAGGGGGCAAGGCCTTGGAGGCCCTTGGAAGTGAGGACGAGGATTTTGAATTCTATCCGCTGAGGGATGGGGAGCCAGTGGAGCTGGGCGAGGGTGGGAGTGATGGGATCACGGAGCTTGGTGCGCAAGAATACGTGAGCTGCAGAGTTCTGAATGATCTGCAGCTTGTGGAGGGAAGAGTTGGGGAGGCCGACAAGGAGGGCGTTTCCGTAGTCGAGCCTTGAGGTGACGAATGCATGTATGAGGGTTTCGGCGCCCTGAGGGGTGAGGAGGCAGTGGTGGAGTCAGGCAATATTGTGGAGATGGGGGATGGCAGTTGGAGTTGCTGTCCTTTGGATAAGACATTAAACGGAGTTGAGGTGGACAATAAAGATCCCATGGCATTATTCAAAAAGTAAAGGAAATTTCTCCCAGTGTTCTGGCCAACAATCACCCTAACACAAATTGGCTGTTCACTTCATGGATATTTGTGAGATAATGATGTGTGCAAATTGGCTGTGATGTTCGCTGACAAACACTCATTCACTACAATTCACAGCAAAAATCTATGTAATAAGGTGCTACATCAAATGCAACAATTATTAGTTTTCACTTTGGAATATTTACAATAGCAACTTATATTTATATAGTATCCTTCGTGTTTGGTAGCATCTTGGAGTGTTTAATAGGGATTGAGGCAGAGAGTTACAGAACTCCAGGGTGTAGTGGCTGAAAGCAGGGCCAATGATGGTGAAATGGAGGTGACGAGTAGAATTACTGTCAAGTATGTTTATGTCAGTATGTGCAGCAGCCATTTACAAACAGCAAGGTCCCACAAAATGTTGTGAGGTGAATAACTAATTTATCTGGAGTATTGTTGGCCAGGATGCTGGTAGAAACTCCTTTCACTTTTTTGAAGAGATGAGGTATTTTTATCCAATGCAGGAATATTGTTCAGGCGGTAGCAAAAATAAAACATATCTGCAAGAAGAAGTCGATAAGCAAAATTGTGAGAAACTCAAAAAATATTTTCTTGTAACCTCTGATATATTTCCAGCGATTCAGCTCATTTCCGATTTCCAGCTGTCTCCTTTTTATCTCTCACACACAGTTTGATGATAATACAAACCATGGGTATACTGGGAATGCTGGCATTAGGCTATTCCAATACAAGAGATAGTGCAGATGTTGTCCATAAACAGCTAGCATAAGGACTATATTATTATCTTACTGCATGTTTACCACAGATATTAATTTATAAGGCTCAGCTCTTTTTGTGCTATACAATCCTATGATTCTATTCTATGAAAAGACTAACGAGCTAGGGCTTTTTAGTAGAGAGATGACTCAAAGGGGGCCTAATAGCTGTGGCTATTAGTTCTAAATGGGATTGAAAAAGGAAACCCAAAGAATACTTTAGGATACACCAAGACTGTAGAGCAAGAGGACATAGGTTTAAAGTTAAAGAATAATTTCAGGACAGATATAAAAAAGTTTTTCTTCACTCAAAGGGTAATTAATGACTGGAACAGGTTGACAGGAAGGGTGGTTGAGGCCAGGACATTGGACTCATTGAAAAAACAGCTTGATACCGTGATGGGGGGATGGGGGGCTGGCATTTTGGAGGGATGAGATCAGACGGGCTGAAGAGCCTTCTTCAAACAAACAAATCTTGTGATCACAGTTCATGGCTGGTGCATCTGTGGTGCACATCATGTGAGGACAGGGTCAGGATGAGCTGTGTTACCTCTTACAGGTGAATAGCCTGCCCACAAAGCTCAAAGAAACTGCACCTCACAGTAGTATCCTGTGAAGCGCTTTGGGACATCTTCCTGACATGAATGACACTATGCTAAATGCAAGGATTGATATTATTATCCAGCATCATACCAGAATAGCCATGTGAAATCATACTGCAGTACGAATCAACTTCCTTGAGAGGAGAAAGGAGAATATTAAAATAAAGCATGCATCTCCCAAGTTTTCATCTTGAACAGGATGGATAATGTGCTGAGATTGCACAATAACTTCAACCTCCACTAGGGGGCAGGTGAAATTCTAGTCTGGCCTTCATATTCTGTCATCTATAGATCATAAATTCATATCTCATTGAATGCTTCCAGCATAGAAAGAGGCTATTCTTTCTGACAGGCAGCAACCTGAATTGTACAGTCCAGATCACATGGAAATATCCCTCAACAAAGTGTGCCCTAAGACGCAGGTTAAATGCAATGTACCGACTGATGAGAATGCAACCATTTAACTGTGGATATAAACCAGAACAACTTAATGTATGCACAAGACACTTTATAGGATAGATGTAAAAAGCAGATTTCCTTTTGAACTAAATTCTTGGGACCATAGGACAAATAATGCTCCATTTGAGAACTGATCATGGCCTGAATCAGAGCAAAATGCAAGGAAAATTGAGAAATTAGTATGTAAGTTTTCTTATTAATACTAATAAACCTATGTATGGCTTACCGTCTTTCATGTCAGAAGGATGTCCAAAGAGCTTCACAAGATATACTGTAAAATGCAGTAACTGTGTGTGTTTTGTGGTTGAACGCGGCAGTTTAGTTCCATGTAGCAATGTCCCATGAAGTAAATAACCAATTTTGCTGGAGGGATTTCCTGGCCAGGATCCCGGGAGAAAATCCCTTCTCTTTGCAACTAGTGCTATGAGATCTTATCTGAAGATTGACATCTCCTATGTCAAAGGCGGCGGAGGGGTCGAGGAGGATGAGGAGACAGAGGGAGCCCTGGTCGGGATGTCATTTGTAACCTTAACTGGAGCAGTGTCCGTGCTGTGGGGGCAGCACGGAAACCCGATTGGAAGGGTCCATGGAGGGAGTGGGAGGAGAGGAAAGAGCGACACTGGGAGGCAACGGCTCTCTCAAGGACCTTGAATAGGAAAGGGAGGTATGAGATGGGCCGGTAGCTGGATAGCTGTGATGGGTCAAGGGAAGGTTTCTTCAAGGTGGGAGTGATGATGGCTGTTTTGAGGGGGGAAGGAACAGTGCCAGATGACAGGGAAAGGTTGATGATGTCATCAAGGGGGAGCATGTGGAGGATGAAGAGGAGGGGACCGAGGACAGAGCCCTGAGGAACACTGCACGAGACGGTGCGGGGGCTAGAGGAGAAGCTGATGTAGAAGTTGATGTGGAGTACTGTAGCTCAGTGGTTAGAGCATTCGCCTTGCAAGCGAGACACCTGGGTTCAATTCCAGGCAGGACGAAACCTTGGGCAAGTTTCCTTACTCCACACGCCTAATAATAATCCCTCCAAAACAATAATAAATTGGTCATTTTTAATCCATGACTGTTTGTGGGACGCTCTATATCAAATGCAAGGATTATTATTATTATGTCGGTGCATAGTGGGGCAAGGAGGTGGAGCTGGGATTTAAGGAGAAGGGTGGGGATGGGATCCAGGGAGCAGGTGGTGGTCTCAGAGGTGAGAGTGCTACCAACTGAGTGAGTCTACAAGAGACCAAGATACCACAGATATTTCAAAAGCCAAACATTCAATTTTTACTTGCTTCTAAACTCAAAGCATAACTGGATAAAATTAAACATACAATTGATACAGTACTTCATTTGATGAAGCAATTTATCATATTGAAATATTTTAAAGTGCCTCGCGGAACTGTAGGTAAATGTGGCAGCTTATGTTGCCAAGAAATGAAAGACAGACTCTTTGTTTTTGTTAATTTAGATGAAAGAGGAATATTGTCTAGGATACTAAGAGAGTTCTCTACTCTTCTTTGAAATAGCCATAGAATCTTCAACATCCACCCGAATCACCAGAACAAGCACATAAGATTTTGATTCAACGTCTCAGCCAAAGGAGAGCACAGACAATAAGTCAGCCCAGCTCAGTCGGAAGCACTCTCTCCTCCAAGTCAGAAGGTTGTGTGCTCAAGATCCACATCAGAGCTTTGAATTTATGGGCTAAGTTGACACTCCAGTGCAATGCCAGGGAGTGGACTGGAGGAAGTGCCCTCCTTCAGATGAGATTTTAAATTGATCTCGCCTGCCTTTTCAGGTGTACATTAAAGAATCAATGGCATTTTTCAAAAAGAGAAGGGAGTTTCTCCTGGTGTCCGAGCCAACAAGTCCCCATTTTAAAAAAAGAACAATCATTCACTTCATGGCAGTTTGTGGGTCACTGCTGTGAGCAAATTAGCTCCCACATTTGCCTATAAATATAGTCACTATGCAGAAATACAAATGAAAGGTTTATTATAAAACTCTCCTTTCTACAAGCTACATTTGGAAAAATGATGCGTTACCCCAACTTTCCTACTTAGTTACAAAGAATGAACCTGCAATATTGTGCAGTTGTAATTCGCAAACAACCAGATTAATCCTAATAATGTAAGTAATAATAATACTCAAATCTGTTCAAAAAACCACCTCCATTCAGCAACCACCCCTTGTTAACAACCACTCGGAACAGCCCGGACTGATTACACACACACACAAACAAACAAACCCTTACTCAGAGGCCACTCTTATTTATACAAAAGGTCACTTTGGCTCAGCCCCCCGTGAGGTTCAAGACAGGTATAACTGTACAAAGGTTACATTCTGAATATCTCATTTATGCCATTTCACTGGAACAAATGTGTTTATGTCTCAGTTCTTTCCGAAAGGAAACCTCAAATACCTAGTTTTATAGAGCCCAGAAATGGTATTATCTATCCAGAACAGGGAATACCCCAGTATCTTTGCAATACATTTGAATAGATTAAATCCACTACAATAAATCACAGCGAGTAACTTAATCTGTTTTCAGATTTTAAAATGACATTCTTAGAAGCTCGTAAAGAATAGTTCCGCTGTTATCTATTTGTCAGAACTGTCCAGTCTAAAAACTACCGATAAAGCACCAGACGCTTTGTGTAGCACCTTGTGACATACTGGCTACGGCTCGCTAACACAAAGAGGTCAAGAATCAAACCTGGGACCTTTATGATGTCTTAATTATGTCATAATGTGCTATAAAGGTGAAAAGGCGCTATAAACAAGCACAAGTTGTTGAAGCTTTAACTTGCTGAATTACTTCTACTATTACCTCCACCAAGGCATTTACATTTTGCTATGATTGTCACAGACGGTTATGGTATGTATAGTTCAGTTTACATCAGATACTTGCACATATTTAATGCTGCGATAGAGTTTCAAACACTATGCCACCTTGCATTTATATGATGCACAGTACTTTTCCAAACCACATTATCAATTTTTGGCTGAAATATTGTTGTGCTTGTCTTAATAATAATAATAATAATCCTTGCATTTGATATAGCGCTTTTCATGTCGGGAGGACGTCCCAAAGCGCTTCACATAACACACTGTGAAGTGAATTGACTGTATATTTGTGGGCGAACACGGCAGCCAATTGCGCACAGCAATGTCCCACAAACAGTTGTAGATTAAAAATGACCAATTTATTATTGTTTAGTTTTTTTGGAGGGATTATTATTAGGCTCTGTGTGGAGTAAGGAAACTTGCCCAAGGTTTCGCCCTCTGCCTGGAATTGAACTCAGGTCTCTCGCTTGCAAAGCGAGTGCTCTAACAACTGAGCTACAGGACTCCACGTCTTCATGATGTTCCTTAAATTTCCATCATGATGATGCACAACAGGAATTTAAAATATAATCCCATTGGGATTGGGAGCTCAGGTTATTGAGATCATTGGGGAAGAGTGTAACTGACTCACATCTATCTCACAAAAAGCAGAGGCAGAGGCTAGCCGGTCAATGTAAATGTACAGGAATCCATTTACTGGAAAGCAACAGCTCAGTGGTTAGAGCACTCGCTTTGCAAGTGAGAGAACTGAGTTCAATTCCAGGCAGGGCGAAACCTTGGGCAAGTTTCCTTACTCCACACGCCTAATAATAATCCCTCCAAAAAACAAAACAATAATAAATTGGTCATTTTCAATCCATGACTGTTTGTGGGACATTGCTGTGCGCAATTGGCTGCCGCGTTCGCCCACAAATATACGGTCAATTCACTTTACAGTATATTCTGTGAAGCGCTTTTGGACGTCTAGAAGACGTGAAAAGCGCTATATCAAATGCAAGGATTATTATTATTATTTAAAGCACCTATTTACACATTTACAGATCTGCCCTCGTGACTCAGTAAAACCACTTCCAGATCTGAATCATACAGACTACAAATGTCTGACGTGTGCTCTTCAGTCTGACTAGAGTTATCGAATTACAGCTATAAAGCAATAGGGTGCTACAAATGGTCTCAGTGCCTCGAGTCAAAGATGAGTGTGGTGATGGGAGGGCGGAGGGGGGGACGTCAGCTAAGTCTCTGTTCGTTATCTAGAGATCTGCTATGAGCGTTTAATATTACAACTGTTCCATGATGAAAAGTCTAGCAGAATAATTTGTAATACCAAAAGCCGGTCGTTTTTTCAGGGGTAATGATTGCTTCAAAATAATTTTTTTTAAATTTGATCACTCAATCCATGGCTGTTTGTGGGACACTGCTGCCATATTTTGCAATTGGCTGCCATATTTTGCCCACAAAACATAGTTAATTCATTTTACAGTATATTCTATGAAGTGCTTTGACTTGTTTCAAAGATGTGATAAGGCGCTATATCAAATGGAAGAATTATTATTATATAATGCTCTACGTCAATCTCACTGAGAAGATTGGAAACTCTCCTATCTGCAGAAAATCAGCAGGATGAACACTTTTGTACTACAGCAAATTGCTTTTAAGTAGCGGGACTCACGCAGAGTAATGACTCAAGAGTGCTTTAGAGAGATGATGCCAGACAACGAGCAGGAGGGAGAAGAAGGTAAGTTTTTAGGCAGCTGTTGAAGATAGAGGGAGTGAGATGGAAGGTGTGAGGGAAGGAATATTGCCAAGGCGGGCGGAGAAATGTACAACAGGTCTGAGTTTACCAAGCAGAGGGGAGCAAGCAGAATGAATAAGGCTGGAGAAAATCACAGAGGTATGCAAGTGCGGGGTCATGAAGGGATTTACAGGTTGAGCTTCTTGAAGTAGATCAACTGTGAGACAGTGAAGCCTGGCAAGGATGAGCGTCACAGACATAAAAGATTTTGTGCAGGTAAGGATGCAGGCAGTGGGGTATTACGTGGAAGAGGGCACTTGAGAAGTCAAGCCCGTAGGTGACAAAGCTGTGAATGAAGATTTCCAAAGCATTAGGGTGAGATAGGGGCATAGGAGGCATACACAAGGGAGAAGGAAATAAGAGGGGCTATCGAAGAGGAGATTAGGAGGGGTGAAGGCTGATGATGTATAAAGACCAATAGGATTTGTTGGGTTGAATGACCTGTGCTGTAACATTGTATGTAATTCTATGTAGTGAAGATGCAGAAAAGTCATGGAACAGTTATTTCATCACTATCATCACACAAGCCTTACACTGATCCTAAAAAGGTGTTCACTCTTGAATGATTATAAACAGAATTAATTGAACAGTTACCTATTGGACAGAACACAATGTCTTTTCAATTCAAGTAATGAACTGATAGCTCTTACCTTTACATTATTTCTTCCAGAAATGCCATCTAGATCCAAAAACATGTCCAGGTCACAGCCCATCTTCCCAAAGTTATTTACTGATGACCCAAATGGTTTAATTGAACATTCTGGAAAGTAGGCGGCTGCAATGTCCTTCACTAAGGAGCACACGAGAAAACGCAGACGCGTATTTTCTTCGGTAAGCTGGTACTCTTCACACACTGTGTGCAACTGTTGATCGATCTGAAGTAAAAAAATTAAATTAACAACTTGTTTAGAACTAAAACCATTTTTTGAAATTCACTGAAATCAACTCAACATTAATATCAATACAATGCATATTTCAACGTAAATAATTTATATTTATTTAGTACTTTTAATGTCAGGATGATATCTCAAAGTTGTGCTTCACACAACTGACTGGGAGCCGGAGCTTGGGGAGGTTACATTAGTTTCTCTAAGGATCAAATAAACCCAAATGATTCTTGAATCATGGAACATTTACTGGACAAAGACATTTGCCCTTTGTGTCTGCTCTGTTGTTTGCTCTCTCAATGGGCTACAGTATGTACTCTGATCCCATTACCCGCATCTTTCCCTGTATCATTCATTATTTTTCCTCAAGTACTTGTCCTTGAATACAAACTCTATTTTATCCATGCCGTGCAAACTTACAGTCTCAGCGCCTGAAATCTTCCGTAAAAGTTCACTGTGGGGAATGGCAGACAGCTTCAGGCACTGCACAGAAGATTGTGCAGTAGAGAGCTCACCAACATTGTTTTTTCTTAAGTTGAAAAGCCTGGACTTGAAGGGAACAGCACATTCATGCTGAAGACGAGGGATACAGGTAGACTCTTTGAGTGCTGCTATATCTTCCGTCCCAGAAAACTCTACCACTGCGTAAGCACCCTGTGGAATAAAGGAACGTCCTGTTAAAAATGACCACGTATTAACAATTCAAATAACAGGTATTAGTTTTGTAGAAAGGAAATCAAACTGATAAAAACAAGTTTAAGAAATGGTTTTGGTGCATTATCTACTTTAAAAAGACAGTTTGCATTTCCAAGGACATTTGCCCAAAGAAACATAAAGGGAAAGATGTGTTGCGACTTGAGCTGCTTACATTTTGTGGATTTTATTTGTTACCAGTTTTTTTTTAAAAAAAGGTCTTTTGCTCCACCATATTTTCAGCAGGGTAGCATGACCAAAGTATAACACAGCTTGTCAATTACCTTTCATGGAAGTCACACTCAACAATGCATAACTTCCAAACCATGAAGCTTGCAGGAAGTTCCTGGTACCTGCTATTCACCGAGTGAGGGCTCAAACCTGCTCTTGTCGGATGCCAAATGACCAACTAGTCATGGGGTGGTTGGGTGTGGGGGGGGGGGGGGGGCGAGGTAAGCAGGGTCTTCTTGGAGCTGAACTGACTCCAAAGCGCTATGTTTAGCAATGGAATGTCAAAGTTGAGCCATCTCTCTATGGCAGTCTGGTAGTCCAGTTCCTGAGCCAGCCGAGCTGCAATACTCCAGGACACTGATGGTAACAGCCCAGCCAGCCTGGCAGACCAGTCCTTGGAGGCAGGGCCTCTTCCCACTCCGCTCCCATTAACCCTGTATGCCAAAGCCCTAACTGGTAGAGTGGTCCTAGCTGGACTAGGAACGGGAAAACTTGTCAGACAGTACTGTCAATGGCAAGCTATGTGGCTTTAGCTGGTTAGACTTCAGCAGTACTCCAACAAACTCTAGGAGTACCCCAAGCTTTGACTTGCCGACCTGCGTCTAATATATAAGCAGAACGCATCCCTCCAAGGAGTCAGTGTGTATTCCATTCTAATAAAATTCTAGAATTTCCGTGTTTAGTGGGATAGAACTCCGTTTGGCTTAGATATTGCTAATGATGATAATGATAATAATAATGATGATAATAATGATGATCGGGTTCTGCATGTGTCAAGATACCTGGCTGACCAAAAAAAACATAAATTCTACAAAGAAAAATCTACACACAATTAGCAAATGGTTTACGAATAAGTCAAATGCAATGAGTCTCTAAATAAAACTACGGGTGTTAGTTCTACATTGCAAAATATGTTCCTTCGAGCAGACAGGTGTAAAGGGAAAAGATCATTTAGAAAGCTAATGGAAAGGTTCAGAGATTTCCTAACAATGCTTTGCAATCATCCTTGAATTTGATGTAGAGCCATATCACATTGTTGAAACATCTCAAAACACCTCAAAGGATTTTATTGTAAAGTTCAATGACTGCATTTATAGGCGAAGCTCAGCAGCCAATTTGCATAATGCAATGTTCCACAAACACCCTTGAAATTAAAGACTAATTTTATCTGGGAAATTATTTTGTCATGACACCAGGGAAAAGCCCTTCTCTTCTCAAAAAATGCCATGGAAGCCACCTGAAAAGGCAGACGAGACCTTGATATAACATCTCATCTGAAGGATGACACCTCTGACAATCCAGCACTGCATTGGAGCGTTAGCCTCCCAAGACTATGACCTCAAAGTTCAGTCTTGGGGCTCGAATCCACAACCTTCTGACTTAGGCAAGAATGCTACCAGTTGAATCAGGTCAACACCCAAACTGAACCAGGACATTGCTGTATGTTTCCTTGGTTACAGAACTTGTTTCATTTGACTTAATCATAAAATATGTGATCAAATCAGAAACAAGAGCAAAATAGTGGCTGATCATAGTTGACCAATTCCATCTGCTATGTTCAGTCTTATACACACAATCTTTATCTCAATCTATATTAAGCTTTTCATAATTTCATAACTAGTAACCAGTGTCATCCAGAACTCCTCATTTACCCACTCTGCAAAACCTGAAGCAATAGACCTGATGTATATGAAAGTCAATCTGACTCCGCGAACAGTAGTTATAATGTTAATTATAGTGTTTGGGATGCATAAAATCCTGCACATCCTACATTGCACGTTTGCAGCCGGCCGACTCGCTGGTTTCGTGGGTCGGTTCCCGCGCTAAAAGAAAAATGCCCAATATCTGGGTCATCAGGTCACCGCCATGTGTGCAGCAAAGCAGGAAACTATGTCATCAGCAACCAAACAACCAGAAGGCAGCCATTTTAGTGCAAAAGCTGGCCACAGTAAATGGGGACCACAGTACAATCACGTTATCAAAAATGTTATGATAGTTCATCATAAAACGTTCTGTTTCAATGACAAGTTAATAATTTACAACTGTGACACAATTAAAGTCCTAGTGACCTGAAATGCATAATTTCTACAAACAGAATTGTAAACTTTGCAAACAGTGAGGTATAGGCTTGATTTAAAAGCAATAGGTAATAATAATCCTTGCATTTGACATAGCGCCTTATCACGTCTCGAATTGCTTCACAGAATATACTGTAAAGTGAATTGACTGTATATGTTGTGGGTGAAACGCAGCAGCCAATTTTACACAGCAGTGTCCCATAAACAGTCTTGGACTGAGTGACCAAATCATCATTATGAATAATTTTTTTTGAAGGAATTATTATCCCTGGAAAAGCAATCCGCCATATTCCAAGAGTACAACGCAGTGTTGTTGAAAGTAGCAAGTGAAAGACCACAGCAGTGCTTCCACAAGCAGAGCCGGTCAACTCACAGGCACGCACCCGCACACAAGCTGAGAGCAAAGCGTGTAAAAAGCATAGCTTCATTAGTTTGCAGGCTCCTGCCCTTTTTGGCTACACTTCCTTCCGACTGCAGTCTGGCGCTTAATAACAGGGGATGTCAGCCTTGTAACACTGCAAGTGTTTTACACAGTACTGTATGTAACGTGCGCAAACATCTCCTGATATATTAATTAATGCACAATGTAGTTGGTGGTACAATATTGGAGGAAGAATATAAAAAGGGAAAGAGAATTGGAATTAGAGCTCCATTACACAAGCTGACACCAATTTTGCTCAATGGGGTAAATGACCTCCTTCTGTACTATCATTTTTATGACTCTACATTAGACTTGCTTGATGTACATGAATTTACAGTTTAGGAGATTACCTGAATGCTCATCTGTGCATTTATATCCTTTCCTGTGGAATCCATCATTACTCGGTGGCACTCTCAGAGCAACATGTTTCAATTCAATCAATACAGAGATTGTCAGTAAAATGCTTAGTTTTCAATCTTTGCTCTGCAACACTTACAAAAGTTTCATAGAAGAAATAATTGTTGATCGTTCCATAATGCGATAAGTATTTGTAGAATTTCTTCTCGTTGATATTAGGAGGGCAGCTAATCAAAACAGTGCGCTCTGCTTGTTCAAGCCTTTCCGCTAGGAAGGCTGAAAATGTCTTCTTTGTAACCGTGCTTTCCAATGTGCCTGAAAAAGGTACATATACATCCTGTAAGAACTCGAAATTAAAGTAGTTATTATTAAAAAAAATGTGAAAAATGCATTCATGGAATAAGTTTGTATCTCTCGCTCTCTGCCACCATCCACACCCACCCTCCTCTCTGAACAGCACAGAAATCATCAACCTCTTTGGAATATTCGTTCATCTCAATGTGTACCTCACAAGATCACACAACAGATATTTAGATGAAACCCTATCAGCTCATTTATCTCATCCTCCACAGTTCACATTCTCTTTCCATTACAGTATTAAGGTTTTCTACCACACAACTGCGCCATGACCCGCTCTGCCTTCCCCCACCTCCGCAACATCGCTCGGCTCCACCACTGTCTCACACCCGCAGTCTGCCGAAAACTTGACACATGTACACATGCTTTCATTACATCGAGGCTTAACTATGCAAATTCCTTGCTTATTGGCCTCCCCAACTCCTTCCTCCATAGGCTGCAGATCATCCACAACTCTGCAGCCCGTGTCCTCTCCAATCCTCTACTGGCTTCCCGTTACACAGAGGATACAGTTCAAGATCCTGGTCCTCACATTCAAAGCCCTCCATGGTCTTGCTCCCCCCTACCTCTGCGGCCTCCTAACCCCCTACCATCCTGCTCGCTCCCTCCGCTCAGCGGACTCCGGCCTGCTTCATGTCCCCCGCCTCACTTGCCCCACTTTTGGCCTTCAGCCGCTCTGCCCCCACCTTCTGGAACTCCATCCCGCAATCCCTCTGTCTCGCCCCCTCCCTCGTCACCTTCAAGACCTTCCTCTTTGACCGTGATTTTGATCTCCCTGCTTCGCCCCCGCCCTCCGCCTTCCCCACCCCGACCCCCAGCTCGGGTAGGAAACACTGACTGTCCAACGCCTTGAGACGTCCTCCCGACGTGAAAGGCGCTTTACACACGTGATGTTACTGTTGTTGTTGTAAGGAGTTTTGTTAGTGAGTCCCAGTTGGCCCTGGTCTCGGCCTCCCTCCCGGCCAACACATTCCCATGACTGTCTGTGGGAGCAAACACGTCCCGGAGCCTCTTCACAACTCAAGGCCCAGACCCTCCTGTCCTTAATAATATATCACCTCAGGTTCAGGAGGATCCCTGTGGCGGCCGAGCAGCTCCAGGCCAGCCCGAGGCCCTGGGTCAGGCCGGCCCGAGGCCCGGGGCCAGCCCGAAGCCCAGGCCAGCCCGAGGCCCTGGGTCAGGCCAGCCCGAGGGCCAGGCCAGCCCGAGGCCCAGGCCAGCCCGAGGCCCGGGGCCAGCCCGAGGCCCAGGCCAGCCCGAGGCCTGGGGCCAGCCCGAGGCCCAGGCCAGCCCGAGGCCCAGGCCAGCCCGAGGTCCTGGGTCAGGCCAGCCCGAGGGCCAGTCCAGCCCGAGGTCCAGGCCAGCCCGAGGCCCGGGGCCAGCCCGAGGCCCAGGCCAGCCCGAGGCCCAGGCCCAGGCCAGCCCGAGGCCCAGGCCAGCCCGAGGCCCAGGCCCAGGCCAGCCCGAGGCCCAGGCCAGCCCGAGGCCCAGGCCCAGGCCAGCCCGAGGCCCAGGTCAGGCCAGCCCGAGGCCCAGGCCCAGGCCAGCCCGAGGCCCAGCTCCAGGCCCGAGGCCCAGGTCAGGCTCTGGTGAAGCGGCTCCTCTCCTCCCGCTGACGCCTGTGTTACCTGCAGTCTCGCCGTTGACTGCCAACAGCGGCGGCGCCGCCTCAGCCGCGCCGCCGCCGCCGCTTCTTCTGCCGCTGCTGCTGTGAGCGCGGAGCGGCCGCAGCCTCCGCCCCGCGGCCCCGGACCCGGTACCGGCTCTCCGCAGCCACATGCAGGACGCCATGTCTGCAGCACTGCGCCTGCGCGGGCGGACTGAGAGAGAGGGAGAGAGAGACAGACAGAGTGAGAGAGAGTGAGAAAGACAATGAGAGACAGAGTGAGAGAGAAAGAAAGAATGAGAGAGAGAGACAGAGTGAGAAAGGCAGAGAGAGAATGAGAGACAGAGTGAGAAAGACAGAGAGAGAATGAGATACAGACAGAGTGAGAGAGACAATGAGAGACAGAGTGAGAGAGAAAGAAAGAATGAGAGAGAGAGACAGAGTGAGACAGTGAGAGAGAGTGAGAAAGACAGAGTGAGAGAGAGAGAGACAGAGTGAGTGAGTGAGTGAGTGAGTGAGTGAGTGAGCCAAAGCTGTCAGGTTGGACAGGTTAATGCCCAATTCGGATGCAAAACTACGGCTTGGGTGGGGATTAATTTTGCGTCTCTGTGCGCTGTAACGTTAACGTCAGGTGCTTACATTTGGGAGTTCAAGACCTTTTCTGACATAGTTTCCGAAGCACTAACCTAAATCGGCCACTCCGCTACCCATAGTAGATGACTTGTATTATCGGGCTACTTTTTGGCTTGTATTTCGTTGACTTTGGGCTATAAATGTGTTTTAACTTCTGGCAAACCTGTTCAGAGCCCAGACTTAGGCGATAGAGTGCAAACTTTGGACACTGGCCTGGGGGTATGCTCCTTGGGTAAGGCCTCCAAGGGTAACAATAATAATCCTTGCACTTGATATAGTGCCTTTCACATCTCAAAGCGATTCACAGGATAGACTGTAAAGTGGAACAACTGTATTGTGAGTGAACGGGCAGCAACGTCCCACAGACAGCCATGAAGTGAATGACTTTTTTTTATATATCTGGGGGATTGTTGGCCAGGACACCGGGAGAAACTCCCTTCTCTTTTTGAATAACGCCATGGGATATTTAACTTCCTCCCGATCAGGCAACCAGGACTCAACGTCTCAGGGACAAAGGACAGCACCACCAACATTGCAGCACATCCCCAGCACTGCTTTCTAAAAAAAACTTATAATAATGGCAATATTATTACCATATAATGTAATGGCTTATTATTATTGTTTGGGGTGAGATATGGCGGGAGATAGACAATATTCTGTAGATGAAGAAAAGAGTTTTAATAATAATCTTTGCATTTGATATATCCGGACAGAGGTGGGCAATGTCCCACAAACAGCAATGAAACAAATGGTAATTTTATTTGGGTAGTTGTTTGGCCAGAAAAGTATGAGAAACTCCCTTCACTTTATGATCAGTGCCATGGGATTTTTAACAATAAAACTAAAACCCACCCGAACAGGCAGACGGGACCTCAATATATCAACTCATCTGAAATATAGTCTCTCTGACAACACAATCCCCCACCACTCCCCCAAACCCCGCAGCTTTGCCTTGGAGTCTCACCTTAGGCTATGAATTCACAGCCTTCTGACTCAGAGGTGAGAATGCATTGAGAATGAAACAACATTATGCAAAACATTTCAGTTTTGATTTCTTTTTGGAAGAGTGAAGTATACGTCGCCCCCACCCTCCCACACACACTCTTCTTCTGCACCCTATTCCAGAGAAATAACCACCAGAACAACTGGCAACTACAGGACTCTTGATCTAGATTACATTTTTGGGGTGGGGGGGGCGCGGAGGGGGAAGGGGAGGAAATGACTAATTTATATGTATATCAATTCAATATTCACCCACATGCATAAAAAAATCAAGGAGTGAGGAATGAGATCTGAACATCCCACATTCCTGGGAAACTCCGATCAAGAAAGCAAGCTCTAGCGAGAGCTTGATCTACTGAGAATATGATTGTCTTGTTTCCTATGTAGATTTGGGTGGGCAGAGTGGCTTCCAAGTAAACCAGCCAGTACAATGTGAGTGGTTATGCGTGTATGTGTGTTTGTCCACGTGGGGAAGCTTGAAACCATCTAACGTACAGGTCTCGTACACAAATGACACAAGGAAATGGCACAGGTCCAAGTTTCTGATATTTCAGAAACGAGGTCATAGGGGAAAAAAGCTCTGCGTAACGTTGACGTGCTTGGGGAAGCCTCCCATGCCCAAATAAAGGATCAGTAACCATGGCAGAAACCAGGCTGCCATTTACTGGCAATTGCTGGGGGGGGGAAGGGTGAGACAAAGAAAGAGATAAAGAGCTCTTAAAGGTACACCGACTCCTAAGGTTCCCGCATTCGTTTTTGACAACTGCAGCCGTTTGACCACATTGCGATAAAGTTCTTCTGCTTTCTCGCATCTCCTAATTTTTTTAAAACATGTAAATATACCACCAATGTCTACAAACCAAAAATAAAAACCTGACATTAATAATAATCCTTGCATTTGGTATCGCTCCTTGTCATGTTGTTGGGACGTCTCAAAGCGCTTCAGAAAATATATTGTAAAGGGGATTGACTGTATATTTTGTGGGCAAAATGTGCAGCCAATTGCACACAGCAATGTCCCACAAAGAAAAAAATGTTTTTTAAAAGAGATTATTACCCCCGGAAATGATCCGGGTTCCTACTTACTGCTGGGAAAACAGAGGTGCGTGGAGTAAGGAAACTTGCCTAAGGTTTCGTCCTGTGAGGGAATTGAATCCAGTTCCTCTCGTTTAACATGGGCTATTACCACTATGTCACTATTTACAGTAATGTGTGTTTGTTATGTATTTGTAGGAATGAATAATGTGTAAAGATAACGCTTCACATTAGCTGATATTGCATTTCAACAACTAAACTTTAAATTGTTACCTAATTGTATTATCATTATAATTATCCGAGATGCTACCCCCACACAGGTGCACTGAGTGCAATAGGGGGCAAGTAAATCAATAGAAAGATACTGTCAATGGCTTAATTCCAGAATTATATGAAAGTAATAATGAACTGGTTAATGTCTCTGCAGTGGATCACATCACATTTGTGTTGACGTGAGTCTATCGGAATTTCCCAGCCTGGGTCAGCCTTGTCCACTGATCGACCTCCCTCCTCCACCCCCACAGCGACTTGTTTTCATTTTCTTTTATTTGTCTTCAGCTTCTTTGCCTTTTCTTTTAACATTTTTTTGTTTGGAGCATCGGTTTTGTTCAGGGTGGGCGTGAAATGCGATACTCGTGCGCGTAAAAATAAGTGAGAATCTCGCCCCATTGCCAGGTTATTTCTGAATCAAACTGGTGATGTTTGTTGGTTAGTATTTATTGTCGCAGTGAGTGGAGGTGGTGGGTTGGGGGGTCACAGTTTGACCGCATTTCCTGTTTGCATTGTGAAACTTGGGCTGCTTCCTCTTCTCTTGTGTCAAGTTTTTTTTTGTGAGACAAACTGAGAGGGGGTTGGGGGGGGGGATATTAAGCTCTGGACCTGGATGTTGTTCTGCCCCAATTCGGATGCAATCCTGATCCTATAAATCCTATAAAAGCAGCACCTTTTGAGGGGGGGGGAACTCATCACCATTTCCAGGTACATTGGTCCACACTTATAATAATAATAATCCTTGCATTTGATATAGCGCTTTTCACGTCGGGAGGACGTTCCAAAGCGCTTCACAGAACACACTGTAAAGTGAATTGACAGTATATTTGTGGGTGAACGCGGCAGCCAATTGCGCACAGCAATGTCCCACAAACAGTCGTAGATTGAAATTAACCAATTTATTATTGTTTTTGGTTTTGGAGGGATTATTATTAGGCTCTGTGTGGAGTAAGGAAACTTGCCCAAGGTTTCGCCCTCTGCCTGGAATTGAACTCAGGTCTCTCACTTGCAAAGCGAGTGCCCTAACCATTGAGCTACAGGACTCCACACTTTCCTTTGCATTTCTTTTTACACACACACACACACTCTGTAAAAACTGCCAGGCTTAAGCTGCTTGGGTTAGAGCTGCCTGGCTCCAGAATCTCTTTCAGCTTATCCTCCTGTTTGCCTCTCTGTGTCTCTCTGTCTGTCTGTCTGACCTACTATTCCACTACTTACCTGCCCGTACCCTCCGTTCCTCTGGCTCCGGTCTGCTCCACATCCCCCGCCCCAATCGCCCTACCATTGGTGGTCGGGCCTTCAGCCTCTCAGCCCCGAGGCTCTGGAACTCTATCCCCCAGTGCCTTCGCCGCTTCCTCCCTCTCCTCCTTCAAGGCCGGTCTCAAGACCTTTCTCTTTGACCGTGCCTTCAGCTCCCCTCTCGACTCTCTTCCCCCTTCTCGCTCCCTCCCTTCCCTCCCCTCACCCTGACCATTTCCCCCTCCTCGCTCCCTCTCTTCCCTCCCCTCACCCTGACCATTTCCCCCCTGCTCGGGTCATGACCCAACTGTGCAGCGCCTTGGGACGTCCTCCTGACGTGAAAGGCGCTCTATAAATGAAATCTTGTTGTTGTTGTTGTTGTTGTCTGTCTCTGTGTCTCTCTGTCTGTCTGTGTGTCTGTGGGTGGTGTAGAGACAGAATTTTCAATGGCAGTATTTCTCAGGACAATGCATTCTCCTTTTGGGTTTAAAAAAAACCTCCCAAAGTGAAATGAAATCCCCACCACCAGCCCCCCACCCCCCCTCCCCCCCCACCACCAGCCCCCACCCCCCTCCCCCCCCACCACCAGCCCCCCCCCCCCACCACCCCCCACCCCCCCCCCCCCACCAGCAGCCCCACCCACCCCACCACCAGCCCCCACCCCCCCCACCCCCCTACCAGCCCCCACCCCCCACCCCACCACCAGCCCCCACCCCCCCCACCAGCCCCCTCCCCCCCACCACCAGCCCCCACCCCCTTCCCCCCACCACCAGCCCCCACCACCAGCCCCCTCCCCCCCCACCACCAGCCCCCACCCCCCCACCACCAGCCCCCACCCCCCCACCACCAGCCCCCACCACCAGCCCTCACCCCCCCCACCACCACCAGCCCCCACCCCCCTCCCCCCCACCACCAGCCCCCACCCCCCACCACCAGCCCCCACCCCCCCCACCACCAGCCCCCACCCCCCCACCACCAGCCCCCCACCCCCCCTCCCCCCCCACCACCAGCCCCCACCCCCCCCACCACCAGCCCCCCACCCCCCCTCCCCCCCCCCCACCACCAGCCCCCACCCCCCCCACCACCAGCCCCCCACCCCCCCTCCCCCCCCCACCACCAGCCCCCACCCCCCCCACCACCAGCCCCCCACCCCCCCTCACCGCCCACCCCACCACCACCACAAGTGATCGATATTGACAGATCAGTAAGTATTTGGGAGCCTTCACCCGCACCTCACAGGGCGGCGGCCCCCGAGCAGCTGTGAGGGGTGTGAGATGGGGCACTGACCGGTTTCAGCCTCTGGACTGCGGGGACGTGTGTCCGCGGAGTGTAAGTGCAGTGTAGTTCCCCCTCTCAGTGAACTATATAACCGCTCTATTTGGGTTCCGCTCCTCCTACTTTCGCTTCCCCTCTCTCCGCCCCCGAAACCCGACTCGCACCCAAATCTGGTTCGTGCAGTCAGTGAGTGAGTGAGTGAGTGAGTGCCCTCCGGAGAGGCTCTGCGGCTCTCACACTGCGCTCTGTCTGTGTCTGAGTGTCGGTGTCGGTGTCGGTGTGACACTGACTGCTGACAGTCTGGCCGGTCAGTGGCTTCAGCTCTCAGGGGATGGGTGAGACCCGCTCGGTGTGGCTCAGCCCTGTCCCGTGTCGGTGATCCCCTCAGACCCCACAACCCACCCCCTCGCCTCTGATTTTGGGGACAGGTCAAAGGTATGGAGTACGCGCTGACTGGACGGCTGGAGACCTCGAGCTTGGAATCACTGTGGGCTCACATGGACCACATGATAGATGTGATGGACTCGCTGTATCCCCTGGAGGAGACTGGACTGTACCACCAGAGTCGTCTCTCTCTGGGAGATCATCATCAGCAGCAGCAGCAGCAGCAGGAGGAGGAGGAGGAGGAGGAGGAGGAAGGAGGAGATGGCAATGAGTCTCTCTTCCTCTCAGTCAGATATGGGACAGTGAAGGATTTGCTCAGCTTCGCAAATCAGGTGTCGAACACTTCCCGGAGTCACCACCAACACCTGAAGAAGCGCGACGCAGGAATAATATTGAATAAGGTGAGGAATCTGATGATACTACTCGTAATCCTTGGATTTGACACAGCGCCTTATCACGGCCTTCGAGACGTCTCAAAGCGCTTCACAGAGTATACTGCAAAGTGAATTGGCTGTGGTCAATAATTACAAAAATAATAATACACACATTTCTGTATTCCACCCAACAGTAGACTGCAAATAAATCAAGAATGTTTCTAGTACTCTTATGTGACTTCTGCTCTCTTAAAGGTACATGTGTAACTGTTTTAGAAATTATAGTTTTAAAGCTACTTTACCTGACACACAAAGATAGACCGTACATTAATATTGATCGAATCGTTCAGATATAAGAACAGTTATTATAAATTGTTATAAATTATTATAAATTATAAATTGAGGTTTAATATCATCTACTCTCGATTAACTTATTTTCTGACACTAAGGAAGTGCTGGTAAATTGTAGATGTTTGTTTCTTTCTTAGTCACAAAGCAGCTTTGTTCCTCAAACTAACATGAGGGTTGGGGGTGGGGGGTGGGGGGGAGTGAAAAGAGAGAGAAGAGTTTTTCTAACTTCTGGTGTTTTACTTTTATCTTTGCAGAAAGACATTTGTATAAAAAATGGGCATTATCAGGTTGATTCCGAAGTCTTCTTGTTTCCATGGAAATTTGCCCGCAGGGACATTGGTGTTGACTACATTCCTCGAGGAGCTTTTGGAAAGTGTCATCTTGCCCAGGACCGAGAAACCAGAAAGAGAATGGCGTGCAAATTGGTACAGTCATTTAGAAACTTTGTTTTTCTTTTTTTTTGAATACATAAAAGACATTAATCGAAATACACAGACTTCTAAGTATCATCTGTAGAAATTGGTTTTCAGTAAAGTTCTAAACATGAGCAATAGGGATTAAACATGAAAGATCTGTACTAAACCAAAGGTGAATTCTAGAATATTAATCCTAAATAACATTAACTCTTGCAGTACCCAGAAAATGGTCACCTTTCCCTTTGATTTTGGACCATGAGGGGTCCTTGTTGTCGCAGTTAAATGTAATTGCATTTGCTAATACTTTAAAATTCTTGAAAGAAAGTTACAATTAACATTTTTGTGATAGGAATCGTATTGCCTTGCAGGAAGTGTAGAGCATGTCACAGCCACACTATTGCGTACCGATTCCTCACGTGAGCTTTACCCGGGATAATACTACTACTAATAATAATAATCCTTGCATTTGATGTAGCACTTTTCACGTCTTCTAGACGTCTCAAAGCACTTCACAGAATAGACTGTAAAGTGAATTGACTGCATATTTATGGGTGAAATGTGGATGCCAGCTGTCACTGCACGCAATCTTGACTGTTGAATTATTATGGCCAAGTGAACACTAATCAGGAAACCTTAAGTTGTTGTACTCCCCCGCTCTCCCTTCAAAAAAATATGGAGGGTGCCAGAGAGAAACAACAACAACTTGCATTTATATTGCGCCTTTCACATGCGGTAGGGTCTCTAAGCGCTTAACAATGGCATGGTTTGACGGCGAGCTGGGGAGAAAGGGGAGGTGACCGTAAGCACGGTCAAAGACGTGGATCTCAAGACAGGCAAAGAGGGGGTAAGATGGAGGGATTGAGGCAGAGAATTCCAGAGAGTCGGCGCTTAGTTGCAGAAGGCAAGGTGGAGTGGAGGGATTGAGGACGTGCAGTAGGCCTGAGCTCGAGTCAAGTGAGCGAAGGAATTATTTAATTACTTTACTTTTGCAGCAATTACTTTAATATACTTTGAATTTCTGCATTACTGTTTTGAGGGGACTCCCATGATGACTCAGCAGATGAATGCTATGTAAATCAAAAGCTCGCAATCCCTCATGCTCGCAGGCCTTAAAATCATTGTCTTAAAATGTAAGACCATGTGGAAGTTTAGAAAATTCTTAAATTAGCCTTTAATTTTTAAGCCATTTTTCTGCAGGTCCTTTTTTAAGATTTTGCAGAAAAACAAGCTCCCAAATTAGAACAACCACAACTTGCAGTTATATAGCACCTTCTACACAGCGATAGCATCTCAGAGCGGGAAGATAGAAATTAAAATGGAATTAAAACAATTTCTAAAAGTTTGTGCATTGTGAACCTCGGAGACAATAATAATAATAATAATTGTTGCATTTGATATAGCACTTTTCACGTCTTCTTGATGGTCTAATGGTCTAATATCACAATCACTTAAAACCTCTGTAAGGTGACGGGTTCAATATCTGGTCAGTGCTGAGTTAGCTGAATATAGTACTGTTGGTCATGGTTTGATTGCCATCCAGTGACCTGTGCTGAAAAGATATGCTTGTGATTGTTTAGCGAGGAGAGGATCCGTATCCAAGGATACATGCTTGTGTATGAAAATGGCTCCTTTCGTGGGATGCCATTGCTTGTAGCTCTGAGTCAGACGTTATGGGTCCAAGCCCCACCTCTGGACTTGAACTCACATGGTCTAAATCAGACACATCAACAAAGTGGCGGGGTGGGTGTTTCTTTGTCAGAGGTGCTGTCCTTCAGATGAGAGGTTAATCTGAGGTCCCGTCTGCCCGTTCAGGTGGTACTCCTCAAAACAAAAAGCTTGTTTACCCTGTTACACTGGCCAACAATCCCCCCACCCCAAATAAAACTCATCAGTCATTTCATGGCTGTTTGTGGGACATTGCTCTGCACTAATTGGCTGCATATACGTCTATAAAATAAGCAGTCAACACACTCTACAGTACATCAAAACCCCGTCAAGAGCTTTGAGATGTTTTGAGATGATAAGTTGCTTTATCATATTCAAGAATGTGTGTGTGTGTGTGTATATATATATAAATATATACTTTTATTCCTAGATTCCAATGGAATCCTTTAGGCCTGCTGACATACAGATTCAAGCTCGCTTCCGACATGAGAACATTGCAGAGTTGTATGGTGCCTTGCTGTGGAATGAAACCATACACCTGTTTATGGAGGCAGGAGAGGGAGGCTCGGTCCTGGAAAAGCTGGAAAGTTCCGGGCCCATGAAGGAATTTGAAATCATATGGTTGACCAAACATGTCCTCAAAGCACTTGACTTTCTGCATTCCAAGAAGGTTATACACCACGACATCAAGCGTAAGTTTTTTTTCTATTTTGATTCCTGAATGGCTGTTTGTTCAGCAAAATGAATTTTGAAATAATTGTGTATCTGATTTGGAAATCTCCCCACAGCAAGCAACATAGTTCTCATGTCAACCAAGGCTGTGCTGGTAGATTTCGGTCTAAGTGTCCAGATGACTGAAGAGATTTACATTCCCAGAGATATTCGAGGCACAGAGGTAGGAACTGCAATGTCTTTGCTATACTGTACTGTGGAGTCCTGTAGCTCAGTGGTTAGAGCACTCGGCTTGCAAGCGAGATACCTGGGTTCAATTCCAGGCAGGGAGAAACCTCGGGCAAGTTTCCTTACTCCACACGCCTAATAATAATCCCTCCAAAACAATTTAAAAAATTGGTCATTTTCAATCCACGACTGTTTGTGGGACACTGCGGTGTGCAATTGGTTGCTGCGTTTCGCCCACAAATGTACAGTCAATTCACTTTACAGCATATTCTGTGAAGCGCTTTGAGACGTCGAGAAGACGTGAAAAGCGCTATATCAAATGCAAGGATTATTATTACTAATGTGTGCACTCTAAAAGGGAAAACAAATGATGTATTTCTTACTCACTTGAATGATACCGGGCTTGTGTTAACAGTGATTGTTGTTTCAAATCAGCTTTGACCAAACTTCCACTTATTGGTGGGTTTCATTGGTTACTTGCTGCTAAGCATCTCCAAATGTCATGAGTCAGCTGTGTACATCATGTATTATTTTAATACGAATGCCAAATATGAAAGCAGTGCTGAGACACTTCAGATGCCATACCCAATCGGAAAACTAGAGTTTCACTTCATCAAAAAAAAGATTTCTGATTTTAAAAACAAAGTAACTGTGCCTCCTGTCTCACTGGCTAACCTTTTGTGTCGTGTGTCTGCCTGTGTGTGTATGGAATTGTTTCCATGGTGCAGTTGTACACAAGCATTCTGTGTTTTGTAATTTATCTGCTTAAGGATTTGAGATCCTCTCTAGGTTTTGTGTGTGTGTGAATCTGCTCCATGTTTTGTGTGAATGCTACTCAATTTTTTATGTTAATTATGTATTCATTATTACTAATTAACACATAATTATTATTAATTAACATTGACAAACAGCTAATAGTGAGGGACGAGGACGATGCTATAATGAACAACATGTGAAGTCATGAGTCATGAGAAAAGCTTAAATACATTTGGACTGTTATTCTTGAAAAAGTGCATCATTTGAGTGGACCTGATTGAAATGTTTAATATCACTGAGGGAAATGATAACATTCTTCTGCTAAATAATCCTAAGAGTTCAATTATCAGGGAAACAAACATAAAAATGAGCAATTTAAGAGTAGGAAGGGAGGTCGAGCAAAACTCCTTTGCACAAAGGGTAACAAACTTAATGATTGTATGATTCTAAGTTACCGTGGAAGTGCAGGACTGGGAAATTGAAGTTACATGTGGTACTCTCTGGGGCAACCTAGTGGTTGGTTATAATATGGCATTATTTGAAGATGTGGGGGTTAATTTACAGGCTGTTAGTTGGGGAATACCAGCTGGGAATTTTGCAGAGGAGAGTAAATATAAAATGGCTTTATACATTTTTTTTTAAAATCACTTAGGAAAATTCTGAATTTCACCTGTAGACTCCTAGTTGACACGAGCACTAGTAATTATACAACAACTTGCATTTATATAATGCCCATAATAATAATAATAATAATACTTGCATGTGGTATTTCACATCGGGAGGATGTCCCAAAACACTTCACAGGATTTACTGTGAAGTGCAGTGACTGTGTATTTGTAGGAAAATGCAGCATCCAATTTGCGCACAGCAATGTCCCACAAACAACTCATGACGATAAAAACAAGGTTTTCAAATGACCCCAACACTCTGAGTTATATATCATAATAACACTTATGTTAGGAACACCCTTCTAGCCTGGGGAAGAGTCTCTCTGAATTTGAAAACTAAGCTACGGTACTTATGAAGCTCATATTCCATATATTAATCAGAAGTGACCTCAATTTATTTTGTACTTCTGCCAGAAAGCTTCCTCTTTGTTAAACCATTCAAGAGAGGTTCTGGAACTTCCTCCCTCTACCACACTGTCACGGCTCAAATTCTACCTCTTTGAATGTGCCTTTGGTCACCTTTCCCTCCCTCCTTGCTCGGGGTCCAACCTTATCGCTGTAAAGCACTGCCAAAGCATTACCCTATGTGAAGGACCCAATATAAATGCAAGTTGTTGTTGCTCTCATATCCGGTGAATTGCATGCAGATCAGGAAGGAATTTACCCACAATTGTTTAAAATTCCTGTAATCTCTGTGCAATTTTAAAGAAATACCGTCCACGTGAAGAAGTGTCTGTCGTCAACTTTTTTTTTGCTTGAGTAGGAAAAATGGCTGGGAGTCATTTGTGTCTCGTCGACATTCTGAGCAAGTACAGTACCAGAAAAATAGAGTGTGACTCTTGCGTCATGCTCTTGCCAACAGACAGTAAAATAAAATTTGTCAAACAACTTCAATGGGAATAATTCATCTTTAATACAATGACTGTACTGTATATTGTTATATATAGTATGTGTGAGTGTGTATAATCAATAATACTTTTTTTATATAGTATGTGACTACGTACATCTGTATGCGGGTGTATGTCTGCGCGTGTGTGTGTCTGTGTGTGGGTGTGTGTGTGTGTGTAGGGAGAGGAGGTGAATGCGTGTATTATCTGCATGTGTGTGTATAAAAATAAATATAATAAGAATGTGGTCACTCAATGTGGTCACTGTTTGTGGGACACTGCTGTGCGGGTTTGTCTGCCGTGATTCGCCCACAAAATATACAGTCACTATACTTCATAGTATATTCTGTGAAGCCCTTTGAGACGTCTCGAAGATATGATCAGGCGCTGTATCAAGCGCAAGGATTATTATTATTACTAACCATGAAACAGGCAAAGCAGGTTTTCTTATCACGTTAGACCTCAAACAATTTTAGTAACTGGAAACTTGTTTGAGAAATAACACATTGACGTCTGTAAACAAGGGCTGTATTTTTGTAAGACGTCCCAACAGTAGGGGAAATACATGTAAGAACCAGGAGTAATTCATTACCTCATGGGAATAGAGGTCACACTGAGTTCACATAAGCAAGCTTAAGACCAGTTTATTGTACTCTGCAAAGTGAATAAACTCCCCATTGTTTGAAAACTATTTAAACTATTTATTTAAAAAAAGGGAATTTCTCCTTGTGTTCTTGCCAATAATTCTCCAGATTAGGTCTATCCTGTTATTCTGTGGGATTTACTTAGAATAAAATGGCATTGTGGACCCTCAATTTAGAAAATGAAATTCTTCTTGCTACTAAATATTAACAGCTATGTCGCAAGATAATGATAACAAGATAATAAACCCACTTTAAACGGAGTATCCCATTATACCCACACATCATCAAATTCTCTACTGTTAGCAGAAAGAGGAACTTCTCCTCTATAAAGTAATAATTATTTTAAAATAGGATACTTTCTCTTTATTATATTTATGCAGTTTGTTTTCTGCCATGGCAAAGAAACCTTGTGAGAGAATAATTTAATCCATTGCCTGTGTCCTTCTGTTTTCTTGCAGTTTTATATGAGCCCAGAGGTTATTACGTGCAGAGGTCATTCGACAAAGTCTGACATCTATAGTCTTGGTTCCACCATTATCCACATGCAGACTGGGTATCCACCCTGGGTGAAGAGGTACCCGAGATCAGCCTACCCTTCCTACTTGTACATCGTAAGTTTACCAACAGCAACACACACAAACAAGAAGTAATGGATCAGTCAGAGTGAACTAGCTTTCCGGTCAAGCCAAAAAGTGTGGAGTCCACACATGGCGAACTCGCAATAATTAAATTGCTTGTCGTGCATTAAGTGATTAATTCACCCACAAAACACACACTGACATTATATCCTGTGAAGAGCTTTTGGGACGTCCTCCCAATATGAAAGGTGCTCTCCCAAATATAAGGATTACTATTAATTCCCATGTCCCTGCAATTAATGTAACAGCCATATGTGGTGTCATTCCATGTTTTACATTACATAATAGAACAATATAAGTTTTATATAAATGTATTAATATTATTATATAAGCCCAGAGGTCAAATTTGCTCTGTATTTAGTTTAAAACATTAAATATTTATTTAAATAAATATTTATTGAAAATAATATTTGTCCATCTTGGACAGCCATACCTGATTAGCAATTGATTGACTCTTTGCTGTTTTGAAGTATAAATTGTACAGGACTAGAATTAACAAAAGGTGTAGTGAAGTTTTGTTCTTATGTCTATTTATCTTAAAATTCGTAAAGAGTAGGTGTAAAGAACATTAAAAGTACACAAGGAATCGGCCCAACACTTCACTGAACCCTCATGGTTGAAACTGTAGCAACTGTTTGGTTGTTTGGCCATTGGTTTGGAACCACAATGACACATTACTTTTAGCATTAACACTGACTAACACAGGCAGGTTTGAAGCCTTAGGCAAGTTTTCTCACTCTACACGTCTCTGTTTACCTAACAGTAAGCAGGAACTCCGTTGTCAGTCGATTGGCGGATCGCTTTCTGGGAGTAATATCTCTTTTCAAAAAAAATGTGGTCACTCAATCCACGACTGAGACAACTGCTGTGCGCAATTGGCATTTGCAAAAATTGGGTTGTAACGCTCTGGAAATTTATCCTTCTCAGGAAACTATTTCATCATTGAATGCAAATTGGGTTACTTGCCTAACTGTTTAGTAAGTTCATTTAGTAACTCGCCATGCAGGCTGGGATTACCTGGTCTCATCTGGAACAGTGCTGGGGGAGTGTAGGAGATTACAAAAGGAGAGATATCACAACAACAACGTGCATTTATATAGCGCCCTTCACATGGAGCGGTGTCTCAGAATGTTTAATTATATTGGCCTCAGCACTTCGGATTAGGGAATGGAAAGTTAGTCAGGGTAATGAAGGGCCCAAAGAAGGGGCAAAATCAATACACAGGAAACAGTTAGCAACTGCCCAACATGGCTGAATTGATAAAGGCACTGCTGGGACTGAGACTGAGTCTTCCAGTCAGTAAGGTCCCAGATTTAACTTTCGGTCTGTGCTGTGTTAGTGGGTTCAACAATAACAACAACAATTTGCATTTATATATTCATAAAGCAAAGCAAGTTTCTCCTGGTGTTCTGGCCAACAATCCCACAGATATAATGAGTCATTCAATTCATAGCTGTTTGTGGGATATTGCTGTACACAAATTGGCTGCCATGTTCGCCTACATAATACACATTCATACACTTTACAGTATATTCTGTGAAATGCTTTCAGACGTCCTCCCAATATGTAAGGTGCTATATCAAATGTTTTAATTTTCACTCCCACTCACCTCACAAGCGAGAGACCTGGGTTCAGTTCCCAGGCAGGGCGAAACCTTTGGCAAGTTTCCTTACTCCACACGCCTGATAATAATCCCTCAAGAAAAAAAAAACAATAATAAATTGGTCACTTCAATCCACGACTGTTTGAGGGACACTGCTGTGTGCAATTGGCTGCCGTGTTTCGCCCACAAATATACAGTCAATTCACTTTTCAGTATATTTTGTGAAGCCTTTGAGATGTCAGGAAGACGTGAAAAGCGCTATATCAAATGCAAGGATTTCTTTCTTTCTCAGGATTACTGTAGTGAACCTTTCGTTTAATTAAATCTTTTTCTCCGTAGATCCACAAACAGGCTCCCCCATTGGAAGACGTGGCTGAGGACTGCAGTACAGCGATGAGGCAGTTTATTGAAGCTGCAATGGAAAGAAATCCTAAGCAAAGGTGGTCCGCAGCAGAATTGCTAAAACATGCAGCGATGAGCCCCCCACCCGAGGATCAGCCACGGTGCCAAAGCTTGGACTCAGCTCTCTTTGAAATCAGTCGTGTCTTCAGAAAAAATGAACTGGAATTACCCGAACAGATCTGTGGTATGTTGTTTCAGTCTCTTCTCCCAAAGAAAGTAAATGAGCGCCTTGGGTCGTCCTCCCGACGTGAAAGGCGCTCTATAAATGTATTTTATTATATTATTATTATATAATGAAGTTGGCTTTAGCAACCAGAGAAGGATTAGATGGAAATTGCTACTTCAATAAATCCTAATAATCCTTGCACTCGATAGAGCACCTTTCACGTCAGGAGGATGTCCCAAAGCACTTCAGGAGACATACTGTATAGTAGAGTGACTTTTTTTGTGGGCAAACACAGCAGCCAACTCACCAGCAAAAGTGACAGCTACAAATGACCAATTTCTCAGGCCAGAAGGTTAATACATTGGCTAGTTTTCATTCACCGTGTTGTTGCAATTTACAATTTTTATCCTTCGGTGGACATTAAAGATACCATGGGACAATTCGAAAAGAAAACAAAGTTTCTCCCAGTGTTTACAGTATACCCTTTGAAGCGCTTTGAGACATCATGACAATGTGATAAGGCACTATATTAAATGCAAGGATTATTAAAATTATAGCAAAACATGTCAGTGGATATAGAAATTATAGAGCAGGGCATGGAAGGCAGTGAGAGAGTGATTTGAGCCTCTACTGGTCTTAATTTACTGCTGTTAAAAAAATAATAATAATAATAATCCTTAATAGCACATTCTCATTGTAAATACAGTTGACTATATCAGTGGACTCAGAGTAGCTTCTGTAATATCATCAGGACACCCACGTGATTTATATGACAAGGATGAACCGGAACTAATTGATGTGTTCCTCCACCTCTACCGCTCATTGCCTCTCAGCCTTGCTGGTGATAACCAGGTGCAAAGGTCACAATCAGGGAGAAAAAGTTTTGATACTCGAGAAGAGATTGTAAATACTTGGGATAATCCCAGAGCAATTAGAGATAAATGAACAGAACAGACTTAGACTTCAGGCCCGTACACCCATCCCTTTACAAAACTAGGGCTTTAAAACTTTAAACTATTATTTGTGAAATGGGCTTTAAAACATCTTGACAATGTGATCAGCTGCTATATTAAGTGCAAACATTATTATTATATATTATATTCTCTTGATACAAATAACACTATTGCACTATGTATTTGTGAAACCAAAAATGCAAAATGCAGAATGCCACTTTGATAGCAATAATCCTGTATGTTGAGGTTTTACAATACAATAATATAAATTTATAATTCATACAGTGCCTTTCAACTAGAGGAAGTCCCAAGACACTTAACAATATTGGGTGGGCACCCAAGTTAAGGATAGGAGTTGAGGGTCTCGATAAGCAGTGGTCAAAGACCTA
Source organism: Callorhinchus milii (assembly GCF_018977255.1). Taxonomy (NCBI): domain Eukaryota; kingdom Metazoa; phylum Chordata; class Chondrichthyes; order Chimaeriformes; family Callorhinchidae; genus Callorhinchus; species Callorhinchus milii. The sequence goes on along the minus strand of NW_024704743.1, from coordinate 7,351,873 downwards.
GGCCATCGTGAGATGGACCTTGAATGAGATGATGGAGGGAGCAAACTGGATGGAGTCTGGGATGGAGTTCCAGAGAATGGGAGCAGATAGGCTGTAAACCTGTCCACCAAGAGTGGGTCAGGTAGGGTGGTGGAGATGAAGCAGGCTGGGTGAATGCTGAGCAAAGAGAGGGGCTGGGTCTGTAAGGTTGGAGGTGGTCACAGAGTCGGGTGGGTGAGATGTGTAGTCTCCAGACTGTCTGTAGTCTAGAGATAGGGGCACGGATAAGCAAGTTAAAATCAGCAAAAGCAAATCTTCCATTGCATCTTGTCTGTGTCATATGGGGGAGGTGGAGAACAAAGCCAAGGCATGCAAAGTTACATTAGTAAACACAATGTCATCCTGGCCCTGAGGGCAAAGGCTGAAATTGTTTCAAAATCATGTCCTCCACCAGATGCTTTCAGATTTCCAGCTGAGCTCGAGTTAACAGACACACCAGCCCTCTGGGTACTGGGCTAAACATTGCTCTCTATGCACGTAATATCTGCTGTGCTCCAGTTGAGAACAAACCCCTGGGGGCGGGTTGTGTTGACTGGAATGGGAGAATACCTCTCCCATTCCTCATAAATCCCATTGCTCACAAAAATAACAAACTACTGCTACATTATCATTGGGTCATCAGAGGAGCTGGAGATTCATATTGCTATGTCTCATTGCAAAATTATTGAATTGAAAAAATCTAGGACAGAAATCTGAACAACTGTTGTCGACGATAGCAAATGCAGACACTGAGCCATGCTCTTTATCAGTCTGGTCCATAACCCATCTTTAATTTTAGAGGGAAATAAAGGAGAAAGAGCTTGATGTTTATTAATGTTGCTTTTTTGTTAATTCCAGATACATCTGTATGCAGCAATGAAGAGTCAACGGTAGCGAAAAGGAAGCACTCTCTTTATATTGACCTTGGCGCCTTGGCTGGCTATTTGAAACTGATCAGGGGCCCTCCTGGATCCGAGTATGGTTGACAAGGATAGTCCTGACAGAGATGAATTGGTTAGCTGACCAAGCAATGTGCCATACAGAACCAGTCAGGCCAGTTACCTCTCACAGTAATCGGAGGAGTCACTGTAGGGATAATGAACATTAGATCACTATGATCGTAGCATTAAACATAGTTCACAGACTCACTACTATTGCATATTCTGCTAGGGATCCCTTGTGCTCTCACTTGTTTTATTTTCAATTAATGCTGTAGTAGTAATTGAAGAGTGTAACCTGACCACTGTGTATACATATGAGCGATTGTTACTTCTCTTCCTATATCGTATCTGAGAGTTTAGATATTGAGCTGAGCTTCTCTCCCATTGCTTTCAGTGATAATCACTGGTTTATTAATGTATAGTATTTCTTTCATGGAAATGTGTTCTAATTGATGAGATAGACTTATCAAAAAAAAGTTTTCCTATGGAAACAAGATTGTACACATAGTAAATGCAGTGCAAGTGAAAAAATGGTACATGACATGTCCTGTGAGTTGAGTTCACAGTAATCTTTTATCTCTGTAAAGGCAGTAAGCTGATAGCTTTGTACACCCTATGGGATGGGACAGTTAAGATAGTACAACTGTTCTTCTGGGATCTATTTGTTATATTGCATGAGCTCACTTGATGGCCTAGTTGGTAAAAGGTATAGCCGTATTCTGCCGTACAAACCAGAAAATTGGGGATTTGAATCCCAATATATACTGATTTAATTGATCTCAGCCGAGACAGCATTTGTAGATACAGTTGTCCTCTGCACCACCCCAGGAATGTGTTGGGGAGAGGAATATCATCCAAGGGTTCCCATTACATAGCGAGCCCAGCAGCAAGCTCTGCATGTCTAGATGCAGAGTGAGATCTACCAAAGTGAAATGGCCTGATAATATGCTCATTGTGGGAGGTCACACACCTCTTGGCACATAGAGGGTGACCAGAGCCTGTGGATTGGTATCTCAGTACAATGAAAACGGAATCAGACTTCAGCAGCAGAGGATATTGAAGGAGAAGAAATAAGAGAAATAATTACAACAGTGAGCAAGCGGGCTGTAACACCATGTCACACAATGTAGCAATACTTCACTGGATTAAGAAAAAGGAACTTTTTTTCCCCCTGTGCTACCAAAGGAGCATGTGTTTTGTATTTTGTTGGTGTAATTCGCAATGTCTCTGATTTGTAACATTTCTTTAAACTCTTAGACAAGTTGGTTGGCATAAGTTACGGTGAGGGTTGCTGCAGGATTCAAATCAGGGTGCCTTAGAGTGAATATCTATTCCAGTCTGAAAGCATTTTATCTTTCCATCTGGTCAACCCATCCAATATCTCAAAAGATGTATTTTCATATATCTGCAATTTATATTTGGTTCTAATTGGGTGTGGCCCCTCTCACCGCCTCTCCTAGTTATGTGTTAGACTGTTTCCCATGGTCCAGGCAGATGTTTAAATTTATTGTGAAAATGAGCACTGTTTATGATTTTAGCGAAGAGTATCTTTATCATTCATGTTCGTGGTGTACTAATGGGCGATTACTGATGGCATGAAGATCAATGGAAAGAATAGTGCTTAAAGTCTTTGGACCCCTCCAGTGCGTGGTACGTTGACCTACATCTCAGACTTTATATCATGCTGGAGCAACTTTACACAGACATTCATCCTGCATAGAGGCAGGCAGGAGGCAAGACTGGAATCAGGATCCTCCTCTGAAGAAATTGGAAACATTGGCAAGTGGAACTCTCCAGGTCACTCCTGCCCATGGCCAAGCAACGAGCCAAAAAGCAGAAGCCTGAGGAAAAGTTGCCTGAATGGCCTCTTCTTGGGGAATGGGATATGGACACTTTTTTTAAAAAAGAAAGTCAAAATCGAAGCGTCCCCATTTAGTGTAAGCTGCAGTTCGTCTCTGTTTGTTGTCAGTGGTCACTGCTCGTTTGAGATTCCTGTACTTCTTTTATTGTTAAAGATTTTCAATGTAATAAACTGCATATTGCGGAAATAACTCTCTGGCTCATTAGTGTTGGTTTTGTGTATGGTCTGGTGTGAAGATAATCATCAAAATAGGTCAGAGAGAGCTTCTGCAATAACTTAATGGGTGAGCATTCTGGTTGCTGTGGTTTAGAGGTAGATGGGCCAGGAAAGTCCCAGGTTGGGTCCTTGGTGTGTGCTGTTAATTTTTCTCACATAGTCCATCAGAGGGGAAAGGGCAACTGGCCATTAATGTGCACAGAAAGATCAACGTATCATTCTCTCACTTGATCTGTACCCAATAACTCCCCTCCCTTTGGAAAATGCACTGTTGTTTGGTACAGAGAGAACCAAGCTTGGTTGTGATTCCCAATCCATCGCTAGTAACACTTACATTGCCCATAATGGCTTTTCACAACTCTCTAAAGTGCATCACAGGATATACTCTCCTGACAAACAATCCCCCAAATAAAATTGGTCAGTCACTTCATGGCTGATTGTGGGACACTGCAATTGGGACTGCAGTGCTCACTTACAAAATGAACAGTCATTTCACTTTGCAGTGAATCCTGTGAATTGCTCTGAGGCATCCTCCCAACTTGAAAGTCACAATATTAAATGCAAAGAATATTATTATTACTGTAAGGTGTATTTGTTTGTGAGCAAACGCAGTGATCAATTTGCACACAACAACTTGCATTCATAAAGCACCCTTCACGAGGGGTAGCATCTCAGAGGGCTTAACAATGGCAGAGCTTGATGTGAAGCCAGGTAGAAAGGACCGGTGACCATAGGCATGGGAGAAGAGGAAGGTCTTCAAGTGTGATCAGAAGTCAGGCAAGGAGGGGACAAGGTGGAGGTAGAGAGTTCCAGAGTTTCAGGCCATAGTGGCCAAAAGCACAGCCACCAATGTTGGAGCGGAGGGAAAGATGGACGTGTAGAAGACTGGAATCAGGTGAACAAAAGGGCCAGGTAGTCAGCCTCCCCAACTCCTCCCTCCACGGGCTGCAGATCATCCAGAACTCTGCAGCCCATGACCTCTCCCACACCAGGCTATCACCTTTATCCTCACCTGGTTCCACTGGCTCCCATCACTTAGAGGATACAGTTCAAGATCCTGGTCCTCATCTTCAAAGCCTTCCACGGCTTTGCTCCTCTCTACCTTTGTGACTCCTAACCCCTTACCAATCTCTGCTCCATCCAGAATTCTGCAGCCCAGAGTTGGGCTCAGTAGGCTCCAGCCTGCTTCACATCCCCCACCTTGCCTGCTCCACCATTGGTGAGTGGGCCTTCAGCCACTCTGCCCCACCCTTTGGAACACCATCCCACAGTCATCCAGCTCGCCCCCTCCCTTGCCTCTTTCAAGGCCTGACTCAAGACCCTCCTCTTTGACCATGTCTTCGGTCACCCAACTATCCCTACCCTCTCCGCCCTCCACCCCTCCTGATCCCAACCACCAGCTCGGGTGCTGATCCCAACTGTCCAGCACCTTGGGATGCCCTCCAGATGTGAGAGGGGCTAGACAAATGTAATTTGTTGTTGTTGTTGTAGTAGGGAGCAAGCAGATTAGAGAGTTAGGGAGGTACTAAGTATTCTGGTAGAGTTCTGAATCAGTTGGATTTTCTGGGTGGTGGAGTTGGGGAGACCAGCGAGGCGGCTGTTGGAAAAATCGAGGTGAATAAGAGTTTCAGCTGCGTTGGGGATGCGGTATGTCGGAGGTGGGTAATATGGTGGATATGGAGAAAGCAGTCCTGGTCAGCGATGTGGGGATCAAATGTAAGTCGTGCACAGGTTCAGTAAGTCTAAGGGATAGGCCAGGGAGATTAAGAAAGTTGGACCTGCAGGTGATAAGACTCTGGTAGGAGTCAAGAAGGATGCCTTCCATCTTGTCAACATTCAGGTGCAGAAAGTTGGCGCTCATCCTGCCTTAATGTCTGACAAGCAAGATGACAGAACATCAGTGGTCCTACGATTGTAGCTGGAGGAGGAAAACTAGATTTGTGTGTCATCCGCATATTTTGTGAAAGTCGACCCCATGTCTGTGGATGACATCACTGAGATGGAGTATGTAAATGAGGAAAAGGAGGAGGCCAAGGCTGAGCCTTGGGGTATAATAATAATAATAATAATCTTGCATTTGATATAGTGCTTTTCACGTCGGGAGGACGTCCCAAAGCGCTTCACAGAACACACTGTAAAGTGAATTGACTGTATATTTGTAGGCGAACGCGGCTGCCAATTGCGCACAGCAATGTCCCACAAACAGTCGTAGATTGAAAATGACCAATTTTTATTATTGTTTTTAGTTTTGGAGGGATTATTATTAGGGGTGTGGAGTAAGGAAACTTGCCCAAGGTTTCGCCCTGCCTGGAATTGAACTCAGGTCTCTCGCTTGCAAAGCGAGTGCTCTAACCACTGAGCTACAGGACTGTATGGCACAAATGACCTTGTGGAGACAGGAAGAGAAACCATTTGTGGAGACATAATGATTGCAATGGGTCAAGTAGGACTTAAACCAGGAGAGTGTGGCCCACTGTGGTGGATGTGGAAGGAGATGTGATTAAGGAGGATGGCATAATTGAGTGTGTTGAAAGCAACTGGTCTAGGAAGTCAGTGAGGCAGAGGGAGCCCGGCAAACAGTGAGGATATCAACTCCAATTTTGATGAGCGCTGTCTCTGCTGTGGGTGATGCAAACTGGACCAGAAGGTCTAAAATAGGAAATGGAGGAGGTGTGAGTGAAGATGGCTGGCAACAATACATTCTGAACTTCAGAAATGAAGGGTAAGTTTGAAATGGACCGGTAGTTTGCACACTTAGAAGAATCAAGAGTGGTTTTCTTTGAGGAAAGGCGTGATGAGAGCGGTATTCAGGAGGAGGAAGCAGTGCCTGAAGAGAGGGACATGTTAGCTGTATCTGCCAGCAAGGAGCAGAGGAGAGGAGTTGGGGAAGGGATTGAGGCAGCAGATAGTGGACTTCATATGGGTGATGATGTTTGAGAAGAAGCAGGGAGAAACAAGGCAAAGGAGTATAAGGTGGGGGCAATGGTAGGATCCATATCAGAAAATGTGGGGGCACATGGGGGAGGAAGAGGATGTAGCCAAGGAGAAGCTGTCTATCTTTTAAACAAAAAAGTCCAAGACCTCTTTCCTTTTAGTATTTGAGGTGAGGATCGAGGGTCCTTGAGGGTGTGTGTGGTGGTGATGATGTGTGGTGGAGAACAAGATCTTGGGATAGTTGACCATCTGCAAAGGAGATCAGAGATTAGTCAGATTTGGAGATAAAGATTGATTCTGTGTCAGCTTGCCTCAGTCGCTAGCAATTTTGCCTTTTGGTCAATTGTGTGTTAAGCCCATGTCAGTGACTCTGAGCTCGCAGTGTAGACAGCGCAGTGATTCAAGTGCAGTGTCGAAGGAGCATGGCATTGTCGAAGGTGCCGTTCCTCAAGATGAGACTTTTGAGATGTTAAACCACGATCCCATCTGCCTGTTCAGGTGGACATTAAAGTTTCCGTTGCACTGTTCAAAATGAGAGGAGGCTTTCTCCCGGTGCTTTGGTAAAAAATCTTCCAGATTAAATTAGTCATTCACTTCATGATTTAAATACACAGCCACAATACTTTCCAATAAAAATCCTGTGGAGATGGTTGAGATATTTTAAAGATGTGATAAAGTGCTATATCAAATGTGGGATTAGTATTAAATCAAGTCCCATCTGCTTATTAAAGTGAACTCTAAAGAACGCATGCGACTATTTGAACAGAGAAGTTAGTTTCTACCTGTGTCCCGGCCAACAATAATAAATAGGTCATTCACCTCCTCGTTGTTTGTGGGGCAATGCTGTGCAAAAATTGGCTGCCCTGTTTCCCTACAAAATATACAGTCACTACGCTTAACAATAATTACTGTAAAGTGGTTGGTTGTTTTGACATCATAAGTGCTACAGTATATCAAATTTATTTATGGAATCTCCCCAACAATTTCCTACAAGACTAGAAGCTTGAAGACTAGAAGTTATAGAAATCTGCAGGTAATGCTGACGCTTAGTAATGTCTTCCCATAACTAACTGTGTCTCATTTGTTGAGACCCATCTGTACGTTTGTGATCTATATTCTGCTGATGTTTGAGAATTTAGCAGCAGGTATCAAAATGCCACATCTTGCTGAGTTGTAGAAAGTTAACATCTCGTAATGTCATCGCATTGTACTGTACAATGTAATAAACTGGTTGTTCAGATATTCAGGCAATATTACAGCAATATACTGTTAAGTGCTCCAAGACACTGATATTGCTGTTATAACATTGTTTGAGGTCTTTAATATAAACATGGATACGATCTAAACTAACATATGCTTAAGGGTATTAAGGAAGTCAAGTCAGGAGATTTGTGCAGCACTGACAGACATTATGAGGGAATCAATTAGGATGGTGGTAGTTCAAATGGATTGAAAGCAAGCAGGTGTTGCTCTCATAGAGAGAAGAAGGGTGACAAAATTAAATCTGGTAATTATAGTCCCATTATCCTTTCTTCATTAATAGGAAACATTATGGAGTCAATCATCAGAAAGGAAGTGGAAGATTACCTATTTAAAATAATCTAATAATTGAGAGTGGACATGGGTTCAGAAAGGTAGATCCTGTTTGACCAATCTCATAGACTTTTCTGAGGAAGTGGCAACCCAATTTGACTGTGGGAAGCCATATGATGTAGTATATCGAGACTTCCAAAAGGCATTCAACAAAGTACCACATGAAAGTCTCCTTTCAAGGACAAGATACAGACTTAGATTTGGAATTGACTTAAGGGAAGGAAACAGAGCATCTTTGTTTGGGAAGCAAGGTCAAAATGGGGAGAGATACTAAACAGAATGCCTCAGAGGTCTTTACTGTTCCTTGTGTGTATTAATGACCTGGATCATCAATGTCCCACTATTGAGCGAATGACCAGTTTTATCTGAGGGATTGTTGGCCAGGACACTGAGAGAAACTCCTTTCGCTTTTCGAATAGTGCCATGAGATCTTTAACATCCACCTGAAAAAGGCCACAACAATGCAGTGTGTTCCCAGCACTGCACTGGAGTGTCAGGCAACAACAACAACAACAAGATTTCATTTATAGAGCGCCTTTCACGTGGGGAGGACGTCCCAAGGCGCTGGACAGTTGGTTCGGGACCCGAGCAGGGGGGAAATGGTCAGGGTGAGGTGAGGGAAGTGAGGGAAGGGAGGGAGCGAGGAGAGGGCAGAGAGTCGAGAGGGGAGCTGAAGCCATGGTCGAAGAGAAAGGTCTTGAGACCGGCCTTGAAGGAGGAAAGGGAGGAGGCAAGGCGAAGGCACTGGGGGATGGAGTTCCAGAGCCTCGGGGCTGAGAGGCTGAAGGCCCGGCCACCGATGGTAGGGCGGTTGGGGCGGGGGATGTGGAGCAGACCGGAGTCAGAGGAACGGAGGATACGGGCAGGTAAGTAGCGGGATAGTAGGTCGGAGAGGTAGGAGGGAGCGAGGCCGTGAATGGCCTTGTAGGTGAGGATGAGGATTTTGAATTCGATCCTCTGGGGGATGGGAAGCCAGTGGAGGCGAGCGAGGGTGGGAGTGATGTGGTCGCGAAGCCTGGTGCGGGACAGTACACGAGCTGTAGAGTTCTGAATGACCTGCAGCTCGTGGAGGGAGGTGCCGGGAAGGCCGGCGAGGAGAGAGTTCCCATAGTCCAGCCTTGAGGTGATAAAGGTGTGGACCAGTGTTTCAGCAGCGTGAGGGGTGAGGTAGTGCCGTAGTCTGGCGATGTTACGGAGGTGGTGGAAGGAGGTGCCAGTTGTGGCGCGGATGTGGGGAAGAAAGGACAGCTCAGGGTCGAACAGAACGCCGAGGTTCCTGACTGGCTGTGAGAGGTGGAGAGTGCAGCCTTGGATGCTGATGCTGTCAGTGCCTGAGGTGCGGAGGCGCTGACGTGAGCCAATCAGGAGGGCCTCAGTTTTGTGCACGTTGAGCTGAAGAAAGTTGTCTCTCATCCAGGACTCGATGTCAGACAGGCAGCTGTCAGGACATCGGTGGTCGTGGAGTTGAGGGTAGAGGAGGAAAGGTAGAGTTGGGTGTCATCCGCATACATGTGGACGTTAACCCGATGTCTGCGGATGATGTCACCAAGGGGGAGCATATCGAAGTTGAAGAGGAGGGGACCGAGGACAGAGCCCTGAGGGACACTACACGAGACAGTGTGGGGGCTGGAGGAACAGCCGTTTGTGGAAACAAACTGAAGATGGTGGGAGAGGTAGGACTTAAATCACTCAAGGACAGGGCCTTGAAGGTTGAGGTGGGAGGACAAGTGGTGGAGGAGGATAGAGTGGTCGAACGTATCGAATTCGGCCAATAGGTCGAGGAGGATGAGGAGGCAGAGGGAGCCCTGGTCGCAGATGGTCAGGATGTCATGAGTGACCTTGACCAGGGCGGTTTCTGTGCTATGGGCAGCACGGAAACCCGACTGAAGGGGTTCAAATAATGAATGGGTGGAGAGGAAAGAGCGCAGCTGGGAGGTAACAACTTTTTCAAGAACCTTGGACAGGAAGGGGAGGTTGGAGATGGGCCGGTAGCTTGATAGCTGTGACGCATCAAGGGAGGGTTTTTTCAGTGTGGGAGTGATGATGGCAATTTTTAGGGGAATGGGAACAGAGCAGAGGAGAGGGACAGGTTGATGATGTCTGTGAGAAGTGGGGCAAGGAGGTGGAGCTGGGAGATAAGGAGTGGACTGGGGATGGGGTCCAGGGAGCAGGTGGTGGATTTCAGGGACCGGATGAGGTTGGTGACAGAGGGTGGGGAAATGGATTCGAAGGTGTGTAGGGGAGGATGGGTAGGAGTCGGAGTGTGGGAGGGAAGGGGTGGGGTGTGGGTGGAAGTTGGAGGGGCAGTGACCGCGGAGCGGATTCCCTTGATTTTGGATTCAAGGAAATCCAGCATCTCCTCGCAGTGAAGGTTGGAGGAGATGACCTGCGCGGGGTGGCGCAGGCAACACTGTGAGTTCAAAGGCCCAAAGTGCTTGTTGAACACACTCTCATAGGTTAGAGTGCTACCAACTGAGCCTTATGTTTTAAAAAAGTCTATACCTGCCCAGTGCAAGGAATATTACAGACATGACTGTAATAACACATTCTGAACAATAAAAGGAAAAAAATTCAGAATAATAACAAAACTTAAATGATAAGCAGATTTGAAAGATAAACTTAGATGAAAAAGCCCACATAAAGATAACTTATTTTGTGCTAACACTTAAACCAAACGTGCACAGATACCATTAATTTTATTTTCTCCCATTGAAGACCTGTTCATTATGTGGCAAGAAAGAAAGGGAGGAAAGAGGGAGAAAAATGGAAATTCCCTTCCCCTCAATATGATCAATCGCAGCTGAACTGACAAAGATTTCACAGTGCTGTACGCTTCTCTCTTTCTCTGCTCCAAAATTGCTGAATAATATCAAAATATTTCCTAGCAATGTTGCGATGAGCGATGATGTCTTATAAAGGGGAAACTCCACTAACAGTACTGCATTGCATAATTCTAATGAAAAAGTGACTGGATTTGAAATGAGGCCTATTTTGTAGGTGAGTGCAGCAATTCATATTTTTTGTTTTTTGCCAACATTAAACTTATTACTATAGTTCAGGTTACCTAAACCTGTTAGGATCGAACGTATTTCAGTAAGGATGGGGTTCTGAATGGAGAGATGAAGAGTCTTCTTCATTCAAGCTAAACTTGTGGTCTTGTGATCCTATCCCTCTGTCCTGGGTTTGTTAAATTAACCAGTGGAAGTGTGTCAAACCTTTCAATTATCTTCCGTGCCTCTGACTGGTTGCAAAAAGATTTGGGTTTTTGGTGTAAACTGTCATTGGGACTGAAAGTGTTGTTTGGGTAGAAAAATAGAACGTAACCGATGACGCAAAGAATATTGTCTCATCCAAATGACTTTTAACTCAGATCATTCATGTCGGGTTTCAAAAGATCAGTTCTGCTCTGCACCGTGGATTACAGGAAAAGGGAAGCAAAGGTTGATCTAACACGTGAGGCAGAGCATAATGCTGCATTAGTATCTAATGGTTAAGTGATCAAGATAGCATACGAGCTGCTGTACATGGAGCAATACGTTCAGTGCTGACTCTTGCGACAGAGGAGTTGGAGAGGCTTGAAAAACAGAAGGGGAAAGTTAACGTAAAAATTCTCTATATTTCTTCTTTGCCCCAGAGCACATCAAGCAAAAATTCATAATTCATCACATTCACCACCAGTTGCATGTGGAATATTGAGCCCAAACTGGACTTTTTATTTCTGCCTCCTTCCCCCTCAAGATTTCATTGTCTCTGTTTTAAATCCATAATATTTCAGAGAATGTTGCCTCATTCTAGGCTGACAGTCTAGGCTGATACTCAAATGCAGAGGGAGCGTTGCATTATCAGAGGTGCTGTTTTTTGGACAAAACAAGTGGATGTTAAAGATCCCATGATTCTGTTTGAAAAGAGAAGGGATTCTTATCCTGGTATCCTGGTATCCTGACCAACAAACGCCCAAATAAATTTGGTCATTCACTTCATGACTGTTTATGGGACATTGCTATGCGCAAATTGACTGCCGTGTTTATCTACAAAATGCACTTTACAATAAAATCCTGTCAAGTGCTTTGAGATGTCTTCCCAAAGACGTAATAAGGCACTATATCAAATACAAGTATTATTATTGTTCTAATGTGAGAATTGTGTTGTTTTTGATAGCCTCCAAATGGTCACTGAGACAGGCTAGAAGCAGAGCAGAGAAGAATATACGACCAGATAGTCTCTTGTGGAGTTGCTGCAATAAGATAAATGTCCAGTTATCCTGACTAATGTTTTCATTCATGGAATAGTTTGTTTTTCCAGTTTGGTGGCTCGGTTGTAAATAATTGTAAATCATTAGATTTTTTGTGTGTATAAGTGTATGAATTTCTGTACATATGTATCTCTTGGTATGTAATGTAAGTACACGAACAAGTATGCATGAAACTATGTATAAAGCGTGTATGCATATGTGTGTGTATATAAGTGTTTGAGAATCTGTGTGTAAATACTTGTGTGTAATAAGCATGTTCATGATTGTGCGTGTATATCAATGTAAGTTTGTATATATAAATGTTTCATTCTGTGTATGAATGTGAGTGTCTGTGTATCAATTCTATATCTCTGTATAATTGAATATGCATGTGTACAGCAGTGTGAGTTAGTGTTTATAAACATGAGCCAGCGTGTGTGTGTAACTATATGAGTGTGCGTGCCTGTATATTTGTGTGTCAGCATGGCTTAGCTGGCAGCAATTTTGCCTCTGAATCAGAAGATTGTAGGTTCAAGGCAGATGTCAGGACTCGGAACCCATATATTCTATGCTGACACTCTAGTGCAGTATTAGGGGTGTGAAAGGTGCTATATAAATGTAATTTGTTGTTGCTTCATTGTTGGAGATGCTGTCCGTCAGATGATATGTTAACCGAAGATCTCATCTGTCTGTTCAGGTAGATATTGAAGATCGTATGGCACTGCTCGGAAAGAGAAGGGAGTTCTTCCTGATGTCCTGACTGGCAGACCCTCCACAAATGCCCAATACTCATTTTCACAAATCCTGTGAAGCGCTTTGCGACCCCCTCCTGACAAACAAAGAGCTACGTCAAATGTAAACATTATTAATATTTATAAATATCCATGCAAGTACATCTATGATTGTTTGTATGTAGGTTTGTGCTTTATAACATATAGAAGCAGTGGACTAGTTTCATGTTGGTAACTGCTCTTTGAAGTCAGGTGTGGTTTTCCTGCCTTAGAAAATAAATAAAACTCGTTGGTGCTGAAGCCAAGACTCGACAGATGTTCCATCATTGGAAATCCTTCTTTATTAGAGTCTGTGGTGAACTGACTGACGAGAAAGAAGGTTCCGACAGGGCTGGTACGGGTGTCAGTGCGTCACCACTGCAGCTTTACAGAGAAATAATCTGCAGTTGTTGGCAGGGAAATTCTACGCCCAACAGAGATTATATCCATCTACTCTCTAACCTCACAAATAATCTTTTACCTTCACGTGGCTGATCGAATGACTTTTAAGTACAGTTTCTATTCCTCAGTTCTGAAGTGAATGAGCAATTTTATCTGGGGGATTGTTGGCCCGGACACTGGGAGAAACTCCCTTCTCTTTTCGAACAGTACTGTGCGATCTTTAACATTAATCTGAATAGGCAGATGGGGCCTTGGTTTAATGTCTCACCTGAAAGACAAGAACAGTGGAATAGCCGTGACTGTGGATCAAATGTGGTTCCTGACTTCACGAATGTCAGGATTAAGCACAGTGTATAGGGGCTGGGGAGGGAAGTGGGGAGTTGTTGTCTCCAGCACATCTGAAACACTCCTAATGCTTACAAAAAGAAATTAAAATTTTGAAATGTATGTCAGAGCCCATTAGCCCATTGTCAGGTACAGTAATGATTTGGAGGACGGCTGTCCTGAAGGATGAGACAATGAACTGTGACCGCAGATCTTCCAAGCCTGGAAGATAGTAATGCACAAGGACACACTCATGGTTTATAATCACAAGAGGAAAAACCTCGGCATGCCATGCTCAACAACAACAACTTACATTTATATAGCACCCTTCACGCTTAACACTCCCTAGCTCTATACAGCAGTGAGGAGTGAAAGCACCTGATTTGTCAGTCAATGTCCTGCAATTCTTTCTTACAGGCACTCGCCTTCAAAATCCCTACTGCTCAAAAGTCCATCGTGCTGTCTGCATCCAGCCAAGTATCCAGGGCCACCTCCTCTGAGAGAGAGAAAGAGTTTCCTGGTGCCTCGGTTCCCCCCTTATTGTGGCAGAGGCTCCATCTTCTCTTCACTGGGACTTGAACTCACTTAGTCTAAGTTGATATTCCAATGCAGTGCTGGGGGATGTTGCAAAAAAAAAAACCCTCTGCGCCCCCCCCCCCCCCCCAGGGCTCGCATCAGGGCCCACCATGGTCCTGTTGGGTTGGCTGCCCCAGCCTATGGGCTAATGCCATTCACCTGATCGCTCGCTCCCGGTCACCACGTGCGCACTATGGCTGCTACTTTGACCCGAGCCCCCTCACCCCCTCCCTCCCCCTTCCTCTCTCCCCCCAAACCCTCCCACCTCTGCATCTCTCCCGCTCTGTCCTCCTCTCTCTCCGTCCCTCTCGCCTTCTATCCCCACTTGACCCTCCCACAACCTCCCTCTGTTCCAATCTGGGAAACCTCACTGTGGCACTCGGCGTTGGCTGTCCAGCAGCAGCAACTGCACCGACTGCCCCATTCCCCACCACGCTCGCCAGCCACTCCCGACACAGACCCGGGGAGCCAACCTCTCCTCCCTCATCCCCATTCCCCCACCCCTGCCTCACAACCTGGACCCCCCTCCCTCCCCACACACCCTTCTGTCAACCGCTCCCTCCACATCGGACTACAAAATGTCCGCTCCCTCTGTAACAAGGCCCTGGTCATCAACGATCTCATCCTTGATGAGAGCGTTGACATCATGGCCTTAACGGAAACCTGGCTCACCCCAGGCGACACCTTCCCCCTCACGGAGGCCACACCACCCGGCTACACCTCCCACCACATCCCTCGCCCCAACCGCCATGGCGTGGTGTAGCCCTTATATCAAGGACACCACTTGCCCTATCCCCCTACTCCTCTGGCTCTTTCCCCTCTTTCGAGCACCTTACCCTCTCCCACCCCTCCTTCCTCTCACTCAAAATCCTCCTCGTCTACCAGCCCCCTAAAACCTCTCCCACCTTCATCACCTTCGACACTACTTACATCTCTCTGCCTCTGCTCTGATCGCCTCATCATCCTGGGTGACTTCAACCTGCACTTCACCCCCTCCTGCTCCATCTCCTCGGACTTCTCTTCCCTGCTCTCCTCGCTCAACCTCTCCCTCCACATCAACTTCCCCACTCAGTCACGGCCACTCACTCGACTTGATGATCACCCGGGGCCTCAGTGTCTCGGATGTCACCATTACCAACAAGGCCTTCTCCGATCACCATCTCCTTCACCACCTTCACCCCCCCTCCCCACCTCCACCAGACCCACCACCATCTTCTACCACCCCTGGAAGAAGTTACCCCCAAAATCCCTAACCGCTGCCTTGGAGTCCTCTGAACTCCTCTCCCTCTGGCCTTCAACCCTCACTGACCCCTCTTCTCCTCTCACCCTCCTCCACAATACCCTCTCCTCCACACTCGACACTCTTGCCCCCATCACCTCCCGTACTGTCTCCTACTCTCGCTCCTCCCCCTGGTTCACCACCCACCTCCGCTCACTGAAGAGCCAGGTGCGGGCCGCTGAACGCACCTGCGTCAAATCTGGCCTAACGGTCCACCGACAAATCTGGCTGGACCTCCTCAAAATCTACCGCTCCACTCTAGCCTCGGCCAAGTCGTCCTTCTACTCCAGGATAATCCTGGAGGCGAAGAACAACCCCAGGCTACTGTTTTCTACCACATCCCGACTCCTCCGTCCCCCCCGCCACCCCGCGCAGGTCATCTCCTCCAACCTTCACTGCGAGGAGATGCTGGATTTCCTTGAATCCAAAATCAAGGGAATCCGCTCCGCGGTCACTCCCCCTCCAACCTCCACCAATCCCCCACCCTTTCCCTCCCACACTCCGACTCCTACCCATCCTCCCCTACACACCTTCATACCCGTTTCCTCACCCTCTGTCACCAAACTCATCCTATTCCTGAAACCCACCACCTGCTCCCTTGACCCCATCCCCACTTCACTCCTTATCTCCAAGCTCCACCTCCTTGTCCCACATATCACAGACATCATCAACCTGTCCCTCTCCTCTGGCTCTGTTCCCATTCCCTTAAAAACTGCCATCATCACTCCCCCTTTGAAAAAACCCTCCCTTGATGCGTCGCAGCTATCAAGCTACCGGCCCATCTCCAACCTCCCCTTCCTGTCCAAGGTCCTTGAAAGAGTTGTCGCCTCCCAGCTGCGCTCTTTCCTCTCCACCCATTCATTATTCGAACCCCTTCAGTCGGGTTTCCGTGCTGCCCATAGCACAGAAACTGCCCTGGTCAAGGTCACCAATGACATCCTGACCATCTGCGACCAGGGCTCCCTCTGCCTCCTCGTCCTCCTCGACCTATCGGCAGCATTCGATACGGTCGACCACGCTATCCTCCTCCACCGCTTGTCCTCCCACCTCAACCTTCAAGGCCCTGTCCTTGAGTGGTTTAGGTCGTACCTCTCCCACCGTCTTCATTTTATTTCCGCAAACAGCTTTTCCTCCAGCCCTCGCACTGTCTCGTGCGGTGTCCCTCAGGGCTCTGTCCTCGGTCCCCTCCTCTTCACCCTCTATATGCTCCCCCTTGGTGACATCATCCGCAGACATGGGGTTAACTTCCACATGTATGCGGATGACACCCAACTCTACCTTTCCTCCTCTACCCTCAACTCCACGACCACCGATGTCCTGACAGCTGCCTGTCTGACATCGAGTCCTGGACGAGAGACAACTTTCTTCAGCTCAACGTGCGCAAAACTGAGGCCCTCCTGATTGGCTCAGCGCCTCCGCACCTCAGGCGCTGACAGCATCAGCATCCAAGGCTGCACTCTCCACCTCTCAAAGCCAGTCAGGAACCTCGGCTTTCTGTTCGACCCTGAGCTGTCCTTTCTCCCTCATATCCGCGCCACAACTGGCACCTCCTTCCATCACCTCCGAAACATCGCCAGACTACGGCACTACCTCACCCCTCACGCTGCTGAAACTCTGGTCCACGCCTTTATCACCTCAAGGCTGGACTATGGGAACTCTCTCCTCGCCGGCCTTCCCGGCACCTCCCTCCACAAGCTGCAGGTCATTCAGAACTCTGCAGCTCGTGTACTGTCCCGCACCAGGCTTCGGGACCACATCACTCCCACCCTCGCTCGCCTCCACTGGCTCCCCATCCCCCAGAGGATCGAATTCAACATCCTCATCCTCGCCTACAAGGCCATTCGCGGCCTTGCTTCTTCCTACCTCTCTGACCTACTATTCCACTACTTACCTGCCCGTACCCTCCGTTCCTCTGGCTCTGGTCTGCTCCACCTTCCCCGCCCCAACTGCCCTACCATCGGTGGTCGGGCCTTCAGCCTCTCAGCCCCTAGGCTCTGGAACTCTATTCCCCAGTGCCTTCGCCTTGCTTCCTCCCTTTCCTCCTTCAAGGCCGGTCTCAAGACCTTTCTCTTCGACCATGGCTTCAGCTCCCCTCTCGACTCTCTGCCCTCTCCTCGCTCCCTCCCTTCCCTCACCTCACCCTGACCATTTCCCCCCTGCTCGGGTCCCGACCCAACTGTCCAGCGCCTTGGGACATCCTCCCAATGTGAAAGGCGCTCTATAAATGGAATTTTGTTGTTGTTGTTGTTGTTGTTAAACTGTGGTCCAATCTGCCTGTTCAGGTGTATGTTAAAGATCCTATAGCACGATTCGAAAAGAGAACAACAACAGTAACTTGCATTTACAAAGCGATAGAACTGGTGCGACGGGGGTACAGAGTTTGGTACAGGTGAGTGGTGGAGTTTTGGATCAGCTAGATCTTGTGCATGGTGGAGCCAGCGAGACCAGCACAGAGGGCATTTGAGAAGTCGAGTTGGGAGGTGACGATTGCATGGACGAGTGTTTTGGCTGCATCTGGGATAAGGTACGAGTCGGAGGTGGGAAATGTGGTGGAGGTGGAGGAAGGTGGTCATTGTCAGGGACCGGATGTGGGGAAGGAAGGACAGCTGTAGGTTGAATCTGTGGCCTAGGTTGCACATTGGTTTGGTAAGTCTGAAGGACAGGCTGAGGAGGTTAGAGCCACATGATAGAAGATGTTGATGGGAGCCAATGAGTATGGCTTCCATCTTGTCAACATTTAGTTGTAGGAAGTTTTTGCTCATCCAGTCCTAGATGTCCACCAGAGAACATCGGCGGAACTGGAGTTACAGCTGGAGGAGAAGTAGTAGATTTGTGTGTCATCCGCATACATGTAGAAGTTTACCCCATGTCTGCGGATGACATCGCCAAGAGGGAGCATATAGATGAGGAAGAGGAGGGGGCCAAGAATGGAGCTCTGGAGTAATAATAATAATAATAATAATCCTTGTATTTGATATAGCACTTTTCACATCTTCTAGACGTTTCAAAGCGCTTCACAGAATAGACTGTAAAGTGAATTGACTGTTTATTTGTGGGCGATATACAGCAACCAATTGCATACAGCAGTGTCCCACAAACAGTCGTTGATTGAAATGACCAATTTATTACACCACAGGCGACTGGGTGGAGGTAGGAGGAGAAATCGTTTGAGGAAATAAAGTGAAAGCGGTTTATTAGGTAGGATTCAAATCAGGCTAGTATGGTCCCACTGAGGTGGATGAGAAAGGAGAGGCAGTGGATGAGAATGGCATGGTTGACTGTGTCGAATGCGGCAGAGATGTCCAGGAGGATGAGAAGGCAGAGTTACAGAGAGAGAGGACGTCGTTTGTGATCTTGTCAAGCACTGTCTCTGTGCTATGGGCAGTGCGGAAACCAGACTGGAGGAACTCGAGGAGGGAGTGGAGGGAGAGGTGAGAGCAAAGCTGGTTAGGACAACACGTTCCAGTACATTGCCAATGGAAATGGGTCAGTAATTTGTGAGGCTGGAGGAGTCAAGGGTGAGTTTTTTGAGGAGGGGAGTGATGACAGTATTTTTAAGGAGGAGAGAACAGAACCCAAGGAGAGCAACTAATTGACTGTGTCGGCCAGCAGCGGGGAGAGGAGGGGGAGTTTGGTGACCAGCAGCTCGGTGGGGAAGGGGTCGAGGCAGCAGGTGGTGGGCTTCATCTGGGAGATGGTGGTTGAGAGGGAGGTGGGAGTAATCAGGACAAAGGGGTGTAGGCAGGGGGGAGTGGTATGGGCCATGGTGGAAGGAGGGGGTGGTGCAGACAGTCTGGGGTTTGGGGAAGGGGACGTAGAGGAGGAGAATGCAGCCAAGCGGATATTTTAGATCTTTGACACAAAGAAATCTAGGATCTCTGCACTCGGCGTTAGAGGTGAGGATGGAAGCAGCTGTGGGGTTGGATGGTGGTGGATGTGCGTGGAGGAGGTGATGGATGGTGGAGAACAGTGCCTTTGGCTTGTTTTTGGCCTCCAAAATGGTTGGGAGTTTTGGAGAAAGGAGTTTCTCTCAGTGTCCTGGCCAACAATGCCCCAAATAAAATTGGTCATTCACTTCATGTCTGTTTGTAGGACATTACTGTGTGCAAATGTGCTGCCATGTTTGCCTACAAATACACAGTCACTCATTTCACAGTAAATCCTATGATAGTCTTTGAGACATTTCAGTGACGTGATAAGATGCTATACCAAATGCAAGGATTATTACTACAACTCACAGGCCCACTGTAGATACCTTACACACTGCCAGTTTTCAGGGTCTCTGGCAGTACCATTAAACCACACAGCCTCTGGAAGGTTAGCTTCTTTTCACCGAGAGATATCATTGCTAATTATCACGAAAGTAAGGTTGGGATAATGCTTTCAAAGCTGCAAGACAAGAGGGCATATGCTCAACCCAGAAGTAATTGCATTTCCATCAGGAAAGGTAGCAGCTTTCATATGCTGTCAGGACCAACTTTTGAAAGATATTAAGAGGGTGGAGACAGTACATGAAATGCGCCTTTCAAACTCGCTGCCACTAGATGTTATCATCTGTACAATATTTCTGTAATCTCTTCCAATTAATTGATGTGATAATTATCACTTGTGATATTACTGTACTACATTTATATCAATTCTGTCCCTGAGAGAACCTCAGTCATTGTGAATCCCCATGGGTGATTCACCCTTCAGTAGTCTGGATGGACCCAAAGCTGGTCCATAATATACATAAATACAATACAAAATTAGATTTATAAAGGTCCTTACACATCGGGAGGATGACCCAAGGTGCTGAACAGTCAGGGATCAGGACTCAAGCAGGATGTTGCAGGAGGGTGGAGGGCAGAGAGGGCAGGAGGGTGGCTGAAGGAACGGTTGAAGAGGAGGGTCTTGAGGTGTGCCTTGAAGGAAGCAAGGGAGGGAGCGAGGCAAAGGGAATGTGAGATGGAGTTCCAGAGGGTGGGGCCAGAGAGGCTGAAGGCCCGACCACCTATGGTGGGGCAGGCCAGGCAGGGGACATCGAGCAGGCTGGAGCCTGCTGAGCGGAGGGAGTGGATAGGTTGATAAGGGGTCAGCAGGTCAGAGAGATAGGAGGGGGGGCAAGGCCATGGAGGACCTTGAAGGTGAGAATGCTAATTTTGAACTCGATCCTCTGTGGGATGGGGAGCCGCGTTAGGGTAAGTGATATGGGGTCATGGAGCCTGTTGCTGGAGAGGACACGGGCTGCAGAGTTATGGATAATCTGCAGCTTGTGGAGGGAAGTGCTGGGAAGGCCGACAAGCAGCGCATTGGCATAGTTGAGCCTGATTGTAATGAAGGCATGTATGAGGGTTTCGGCGGCCTGAAGGCTGAAGCAGTGGCAAAGTTGGGCAATGTTGTGGAGCTGGGGAAAGGCAAAGCGGGTCATGGCACGGATGTGGGGGAGAAAGGACAGTTGAGGGTTGAATAAGCTGCCTAGGTTCCTGACTGGCTTGGTGAGGTGGAGTGTACATCCGTGGATGCTGATGCATTAGCCTGAGGTGTGGAGACGCTTGCCAAGCCAATCAGGAGACCCTCAGTCTTACTGATGTTCAACTGTAGAAACTTGGCTCTCATCCAGGACTTGATGTCTGACAGGCGGTGTGTCAGGACATCAGTGGTCCTGGAGTCAAGGGTGGAGGCAGAGAAATAGAGTTGGGTGTCATCCGCGTACATGTGGAAGTTGACCTCATGTCTGCGGATGATGTCAGCAAGAGGGAGCATGTAGGAGAGAAGACCGAGGACAGAGCCCTGAGGAACAACACACGAGATGGTGCAGGAGCTGGAGGAGAAGGCATTAGACAAAGTGGAGCCGGTGTGAGAGATAGGATCTGAAACATTCAAGGACAGAACCTATAAATCACAGTAATTGTCACAGTGCAGATTACAGCATTTTTATTCTGATCGGTGCGAATAAACATCTTAACTCACCAGTGATAACTATTTCATCATCACACTTTGCTCTTTTCACACTATAGTTTCTGGAACCACTGCCAAAAGCACAACCAGTGAAGAAATGTGGGAAAATTCTTTATCACATCAGAAGGACGTCTCAAAACACTTCACAGGATTTACTGTGAAATGAGTGACTGTGTATTTGAAGGTAAACGCAGCAGCACAATTACACACAGAACAAAGAGCCATGAAGTGAGTGATCAATTTTATTTTGGGGATTATTAGCCAGGACTCCGGGAGAAACTTTCTTGCCCTTTTAAATAGTGCTATGGGATCTTTAATGTCCACTTTAACAAATCGACTGGACCTCGATTTAACATCTCATCTGAAGGACAGCATCAGTACTTTGATCTCATAGCCTAGGCTGACACTGCATTGCAGTTGTGGGGTCTTCTACATCTTCAGAAGTGTCATCCTACATATGAGATGTTAAACTGAAGCCCTGACTGCCTGTTAAGGTGGACATTAAAGATCCCGTAGCACTAATCAAAAAGAAAAGGGAGTTTCTCCTGGTGTCCTGGCCAACAATCCACAGATAAAATTGTTCATTCACTTCATGGCTCTTTGTGCGCAATTTGGATGCTGTGTTTGCCCATATACAGTCATTTTGAAGCCCCTTTGAGACCTCAATGGCACGATAAGGTGGTACACCAAATTCAAGGATAATTATCATTATTATAGCACCTTTCATGTAAGATGGGGTGGGAGGGAGTAGAAGGGAGGTGGCTAAAGGCACATTCAAAGTAGAAGGTTTTTAGACTGGTTTTGAAAACAGACAGAGATGGAGCAAAGGTGAGGTTGCAAAGGAGAGTTCCAGAGGGTGTTAGCAAAGTGACTGAAACTTCACGGCCTTGCCCCGCTCAACTTCTCTGATCTCCTGCCATAATACTTCCTCACTAACTTTACACCCTCTGTTCCACCAATTCTGACCCTAATGTTTCCAGTCTCGCCAGCTTCACTATAAACAAGGTCCACATGATACAAAACTTTGCTGCTCGTGTCCTCACCTGTACCTGGCCCACACCCCTGATCACCCCAGTTCTAGCTCCACTGGCTCCCTGTTGCACTTCCCTGTTGATCAATTTCAACATCCACACTCTTACTTTCAAATCACTTTGCAACCTAGCACTCCCTACCTCTCTAATATGCTGACACCCCATTCCACTATCAATTGCTTTTGTTCAGCTGCCTTGGGTGTTCTGTACGTCCCTCAACCCAACATTGATGGTGGTGCTTTTAGCCATTATGCCCCTAATCTCTAGAACTCTCTGCCTCAATCTGTCCGTCTTGCCTCCTCTTTGCCCATCTTCAAATCACACTTGAAGACTTTCTTCTTCAATCGTGCCATCGGTCACCTCCCCTCTCTTTCTAGCTCAGCATTAAACCACTCCACTGTTACGTGCTACAAGTCACTACTTGCATGAAGGGCATGTTGTTGTTGTTTGTTGCGCCATGCCCTCCTGCCGCCCACCCCCCCACCTCCTGCCACCCTCCCCTCCTCCTGCCGACTTTCCCCCCTCCCCTGGCTCACTCCACTCTGCCTTTGCCGGATGAGCAGAGCAGAATGGACCCTCAGGATGCCAGGAATCACCATTAGACAGGGGAAAACTATCTTCAAGAAAGATTTACACATTTCTTTTAAAAGTACATTCAAAGACATCACTGATCCTGGGGATTTACAGAAAAAAACCACATGTGAATTACACTGTAGAGCTGTGGCTTAAAGGAATAATCACTTGAAGAGGTGGTTTCTTTTCTGGTAAACCACCAGCAGGTTTTGTTTCTCATCATCAAGATCACTTAACAGAGTGATACATAATGGCAAAGAATCTTGATCTGAGTCAGAAATCTGAGCTAACCCAGTTAGGTGTAGAGAGCTCCCCTCTCGACTCTCTTCCTCCTCCTCGCTCCCTCCCTTCCCTCCCCTCACCCTGACCATTTCCCCCCTCCTCTCTCCCTCCCTTCCCTCCCCTCACCCTGACCATTTCCCCCCTGCTCGGGTCATGACCCAACTGTGCAGCGCCTTGGGACGTCCTCCTGACGTGAAAGGCGCTCTATAAATGGAATCTTGTTGTTGTTGTTGTTGTAGGTGTGTGGCTCGTGTCCAAGAAGTCAAAGGTGTTGAGAATTATAGTTTTAAAATATATATTTTATATTTGTGTATGTAAAACTATGATTGGTAACATTTTGTCCTTCCTGAAGTGAGAGGTTTCCAGAGTTGGGAAATGGAACCTTTCCTGTTTCAGGTATTCGATGTCAGCCTCGGGCATTGCCATGTCAGGTTTGACAATGACGAGACGTAGAGTAAACCTACAATGCTGCTTCAGCATTTCTGTTGCCCGCACCAGTCTTCAATGTGGCTTCTCCAAGTGATTTTCTAGAGGGTAGAACAAGTTTGTGCTGTGACCCATGACCTTTGAGAACTGGGTTGATAATGCTGTACTTCATGTAGGATTCCTGAGGTTTAAAATTTCACCTAGTCTTAACCTGCAACTCCATTTGATCTTCAAATTTAAGATCTTGTAGTATAGTGGACAATGCTTATGTGTAGCCTTGATTTGGAAGTCAAGAACCGCTTCCAAATTAGGACAATTTAAGAATTTTCCTAAGTTCTGCGTGATCTTTCAACATTAACATAAACTGGGCTTGCTGGCTAAGATAAGGTGGAATTTCGGACCTCTGCATTCTGAAACAGGAGCAATAATTCCCATTTGCTCTCTGTTCCTGATTGTAGTGTTCCTTCTGCCAGACTTTAACAGGCATATTGGGAACATTCCCTGACGAACGTTAGCATCACACAAGAGGGTCACGTTTGATGCCACACAAGTATAACCTATAGATAGGGTGACCATATTTTGTAAACCAAATCCACATTTGCTGATGCTGGCAGTACTGGAGGAGCTTGTTAGATTAATGGATGTGTTTCTCTGATGAGTGGATCTGTTTTAGAATTATATTGTACTTGCTCAGTTTGTTGCTGGACTCCAGATAGGGCAAATTTGGCCAGGGACACAATACTTCATCTGGGAACTGTTTCCGGAAATCGGGGATATTTGGTCACCCTCCCATAGATCAAGGTCAATGCTCCGAGACACTATCCCATGTGAAGGGTGCTATAAAAATGTAAGTTGTTGTTTGTGCAACACAAAGCTGTCAGACAGCAGCATGGTAGCCGAACGAACGCAAGAGAAAACCAACACTCTCCAGAATAAGCCACCAGTGTTATGCACAAGCAATGTGTTCATTTGTTATTATAGTGTGCAGTAGCCAGGCCCTAAATTCTATGCATTGTGAAATATGAAATGTGTGGCACTGGGGCCTATTGTGTGCCAATCACTGCTGATCGTCAGGTCAGAGACCCCAGCTTGTTATAGTAATAATAATCCTTGTATTTGATACAACACTTTTCACTCGAAAGGATATCTTAAAGCACTTTACTGGATTTACTGCAATGAAAACTGACTGTATATTTTGAGGGCAAACACTGTTTTTTTTATAATCAAAGAACAATTGCAAAATAAAAAAGAAACTGAAATATAGAAATTTTCAGCACAAAAGGGAGGCCACTTGTCCCATTGTGTTGGTGCCACTTCTTTTTTTAAGTTGTTCTTTTTAGATAGAAACTAATATTTTCAGCCCAGAAATAGATATTTAGTCATTTGGCCCACCAAACTTGCACTCCCCTTAGAAAACCTAATTTTAGACATTGTATAAAAAACAAGTTTGATGTACATTTACTTCTGGTTTTTACAAGAGTTTTCTGTGGTTGATATCCCACCTAAACCTGAGTGTCCCGCTATCAAGAGAGATGGAAATTACTAACCTTTCAGCAGTTATTCCTCGGAATTTCAACAAGCAGCTATGTTCATCTCTTTGGAATGTCATCCCGACGTGAAAGGTGCTATATAAATGTAAATTTGTATTGCATTGTAATTATTTTCAAAGTTAATATAATAATTCTGCACCAGTAACATTTTAGGGTGAAGAAATGTATTTTATACTTATTGATTTTGGACATACATTTCTTCACCCTAAAATGTTACTGGTGCAGAATATAACTGAAGAGTTGCTGACATAACAAAAGTGTATAATAATATAATACTTTCATTTGAGATAGTTCCTTATTTCATCAAGACATCTCAAAGCACATCATAAGATTTTACTGGAAAGTATAGTGTATATGTGCTGTGTATATTGTAAGTGAATGTGGTAGTCAATTTGCTCACAGCAATGTTCCACAAACAGCTATGAGGTGAATGACCAATCCTGGGGGTGTATTGACCAGGACATCAGGAGAAACTTCCTTCACTTTTCTTGAATAGGAATATGAGATCTTTAACATTCACCTGGACAGGCATATGGGACCTTGCTTTAACATCTCATCCAAAGGATGATACTTCCAGCAATGTAGCACATCCGCAACACTGCTTTGAAGTGGCAGCCTAAACTGTGAGTTCAAATTCCTGACATGGGGTTTGAGCCCACACCCTCCTGACTCAGACGAAAATAATACCAACTGAGTCAGGCAAATAACAAGGTAACAAGTTAACAGTCCCTGTGTTTAATATATATTACGTCAAAGAGCTTCACAGAGTGTTCTGTAAAGAGCAATGACTATATTTTGTAGGCAAATACAGCAGCCAATTTGCGCACAGCAATGTCCCAGAAACAGTTGAAAAGGGAATGATAAATTTTATCTGGAGGATTGTTGGCCAAGACACAACCTGCTCTTTTGAAATAATGTTACAAGATCTTTGATGCTCACCAGAAGAGACTGACATGGGATCTTGGCTTAATGTCTCATCCAAAGAACGATGCCCTCAACAATGCAGTGCTGCCCAAGGACGGCAATGTCATTCCTGATCATGTTTTCAAAGTCTAGACAAAGGGCTTAAACATACAACCTTCTGACTCAGAGGTTATGGTCCTCCCAACTGCACTAAAAGTCCTCAAGTCGTAAGGTGTAATGTCAAATGTAAATACTGTAATTATTGGGGTGAAAATGGGACACATTCAATGTGATAAATATCACTGATGATATTAGCACATCCACAAAAATGTTGTCCCTGTTCATATTTTAGTCACTGGTTGGCTGCAGATTAAATCTCTTTCTCCCCCTCACTTTGCCGTCTTGACAGACGCTGACATGTCATTGCCATTTCCCACACCAGACACCAGTATCATTACTCAGCAGCATGTTGCCAATCCCTTTGCTTTCATATGATTATTGGCCTTGGCTTTGCACTACATTCTCAGGCCTCAGGTATTAGCTGCCAGTCTCCGGTTCATGCTATTTGAGACAAATGCCCTGACGATTTTAACCCAAGTGCAAGAAAGAGCTGTCTCACTCCTGCAAATGCTCCATTCCTCTCATGTTGCTACTGCTGATTCTAAGGAGGTGAAAGGTATATCTGGACTTTGCAGGAGGTGCAAGCCTTTTATTTGCTCACCATTGTGCCTAATGTCCTGCCGTGAGCATTATGCAAGTCATTGTCTTAGGTTAGTAATATGAGGAAGAAAGAAAGAATGAACTGGCATTGATGTAGTCCATTATAGTGTCAACATTTTAAAGTGCTTTGCAAGTACTTATTGTCAAGAGTAGTGACTGCTTATACAGGTAAATATGGAAGCCGTTTATACACAGCCAGGTGCTAGCAACAGACCAATTTACCTGGATGATGAAACTCCCATCTTTTTTCAAACAGTGCCATGGGATCTTTAACGTCCATCTGGACAAGCAGACGAGACCTTGGGATAACGTCACATCCAAAGGCATTTTTGGCATTGCAGTGTTTGCCTCCACTGCAGCACTAGTCTAGACTGTTGGCCGGAAATTCTGTACACTTCTCTACCAGCAAAATAATTTGAACGTAAAAGAATGTGAGGGGAAAAGGTTTTGCTAAAATACATACTAAATATCAATGGTTTGTTTGCTTTAAAACAGCCAAACCGTTACTAGAGTTAAGTCCAGGTTGGAGCTGCAAAAATTCATCCCTAAAACTCGGTGAGAATAAAATGTGTAACTATGTGGCCACTTCACATTAATAAACAAGCTGACTTGCCAATACCAAATGGGGAAGTTGTTCAAAATGCACACTCTTATCAAAACAAATATTTTTCAGTGTGAATCAGACAAGCAAAATTCCTGAGGAAATTGCAAAAGATCCACTCAGTAAGTTTCTGTGCTGCTGGAAAATACTGCTGATGGCCATTATTTCACAGAGCTCTCGCTGATACAAACAGTCACAGGAAGTGGTATTTGCAAGCGGGAAAAACACCCTTAAGTTTCCTAAAATGGTAAAGTTGCACAGCTCTTGCACTGGGGGAAATGCTATAATTATATCTTGTTGCACACGACATGTAAAGCAGCCAATTGGGGCTGAAATGTCAGAGTTTATCCAACAACCGGAAAAGGTGATGGGGGACTGGGTGAACTAGATTAGAGATTCCTGGTGCAGTCTCATATTTGTTCCTGAGAGAACTCTGGATATGTAAGATATCTTAAAGAAAAGCAGAACTGCTAGATTTGATTCAAGCAAAAAGAAATTCGATAATTAGCTTGCCTACAAATACAGTCACTGCAATTTACACTGGACCTGGAGCTTATCTCTTGAAATCATGGTGCTAAAGCACATGCAAGGATTACTATTATTATCACTTTGGGATCTGCCAGTTGGACTGTCAGTGTAAAAAAAACATTTTGTCTTCAAATTTAAAATCACACAGAATTGTGGAAAATTTCCTTCCAAATACAGTATTAATTTCAAAGCAGGTTTTCTGCAGTTAAGAACAGCTTCCAAATTGAGACTGAATTTAAGAATTTTCCACTTTTAAGCATTTACATAATTACATAATTTCCACAATAATCTTAAATTTGAAGACAAAATGGTCATTTCGGCTAAGACTCTAAGGTGGAAATTTGGGCTGGTCTTTTCCCATTCTGTACATTCCTTTGTTGCTGTGTCTTTTGCTAAGAGTCCTCAAGCGACACATTTAGTGGCTTCATTGCAGGGGGAAGGCGCTGTAACTGAAAGAGACTAAATAGCAGCACCTTTGTAATGAAGTTGCATAACCTCAACATTCAAAGGGATCTGGTCAACCCACCCCATGCATGGAGGACATCTACAGTTGACCCCAGGAGAAACAACAACAACAACAACTTGGATTCATATAGCGCCCTCCAAGCCGGACGGCATCTCAGAGCGCTTCACAGTTAAGAATCCTGGGGGGAGGGGGAGGAAGGTGACCGAAGGCGCAGTCAAAAAGAAAGGTCTTCAGAAGGGACCTGAAAGTAGGAAACAATAAATCATTCACAATGTGGGAGGCAAGTTCAATCTGGTCAACACCCATTCTCAGTCCAGATTCATCTGTGAAAAAAAATATTAATTGGGTATCATAGAGGCTTTATTTCATAGACAGTAGTATTGGTCCTGTATAAGTACTGAAAAAAACATATTGTTCACAAACAAGCAATCATAGATGACAGCAGGGCCTTATCTATGGCTAGTCAGGAAATCAGGTCACATGTGACTGGAATTTGTTCTGTGTGGTTGGTATTTGGTTACGGTAGCAGTAAGTCCACTTCCTCACGTTTGTGCGCAGAATCCTTAGCTATGACTGAGATACATGAAAGTTTAACCCATGGGGGCAGCAAGTTGTGTTTATCTCACCCCATCAAGGTGGCTAGCACATCACAGGCTTTCACCACGGTAAAGGGCCTCTCACTACTCTGTCCACAAATAGCTGATTCGCAAACTCTGAGGCTTGGCATGACAGCTGCTGGAAGGCACCATAGTTGGTTTTGCAGAGACTTAAGCAGCTGCTGCTCAAGCTCCACACCTGCAACCGGTGGAACCATCGTTCAGTGGATAGGGATGCATCCCAGGTGTGAGCAGGAAGATGATGGCAATATTTCATGCTGAGCTATGTTGGCCACCAGGAAGCACTCAGCACCCTTGTCACTAGGGTAGGTATTCTTCCCACTCAGCTCCCATTAACCCTGGAAGCCAAAGCACTAATTGATAGGGTGGTCATAGATACACAAGCAGTGGGAAAGCTTGTGCTCTCAATGGCAAGCTATGCAGGTTTAGCTAGTTAGACTTCAGCAGTACCACAACAAGCTCTCTGACTTCCCCAAGCCTTGGCTTTTGCCAACCTGCGTACCTATTAGGCGATGGAGTGCACATTCCAGAGAGATTGAATGCACATCCCATTCCAAACACGGGAATTTCCACGTGCTGGCTCTGGCTTGCACACACCATGTCCCCTCTGCTCCACCATTACGGGTTGTGTTTTCAACCACTATTCCCCCAAACTGTAGAACTCCCTGCCTAAATCCTTCCATCCTAGCCCCCTTTGCCTTGTCTTCAGATTGCACCTGTAGACCTTCCTCTTCGACCTTGCATACAGTCACCTCCCCTTTCTGTTGGTTTAATGTCAAACTCCACTATTGTTAAGCATTCCAAGATGCTACCCCGCATGAAGGGTGCTCTATGAATGCAATTTATTGTTGTTGCTGTCGTCATTTCAAAGCAAGTTTGCTACTGGCTTCTGTAGATTCACCCTTCATATGCTACACCTTACAGTTCCACAGATCTAATCCTCTTTCACACCAGATTCCCCATCCTTGCAAGGTTCAACTGAATTCAAAATTATTTACTTGACCCTCAAATAGATTTATGCTCTTAACTCTGTGGGTTAAAGGTCTTGCTTTGTGAACATTTGGCAGTGTGAAGAGGACAAAAAGTCTACCACGATAAAAAGCACAGACTAATTTGCATGATTAGTAATATGTTTGGTTTGGCTGCTGTCCTTGCCCTGAGAACAGGTCAGGAATGTCAAAGAGCAGAGAATACATGCAATAAACATAAAAAGTGGCGGTGCCTAAATCAGGACCATCTCTGGTCATTCTCATGGAATCCTATAACTTAGCAGTTAGAGCACTCACCTAGCAAACAAGCGGAACTGGGTTCGATTCCTGGCAGGGTGAAATGCTGGGCAAGTTTCCTTCCTCCATGTGCCTCTGTTTACCGAGCAGTTAGGAGGAACCCGGTCGTTAGTTGATTGGCGGATTGCTTTTCCGGGGGTAATAATTCCTTCAAAATAAATAGAATTTGGTCACTCAATCCATGACTGTTTGTGGAACACTGCTGTGCATAATTGTCTGCTGCGTTTCGCCAGAAAAGCAAGACAGAGAAAGTAGGAAGTTGCAAACAAATCAAAAGAAAATGGAAAGGATTAAGAAATAGTAATGAATCTCAGTTGCCTTATAGGGGTGGAGGTGTCTCGGCATATAACCAACTGTGTGAATTTATACCCAGTGTGTTACTTTACAGGACCTCTAAGTGATTAAAGTTTCAAACAATCTACCAAATAAAATTGGTCATTCACTTCATGGCTGTTTCTGGGACATTTCAGTATGTAAGTTGGCTGTCGTATCTGCTGTGAAGTAGTCACTGCACTCTTCAGTATATCTGTTTTAAGACATCCCTCCAATGTGAAAGGTACTACATCAAAGTAGTAGATTATTGTATTATTATTATCTGAGTTAGAAAGGAGCGAAATCAGCCAAGGATCCAGCAAACTATTATCCTTGGAAACACAGGAGGAGAGAAAATTAAAGGCAGGAATTTTTAAAAATAAAAAGAGGGTTTACGCAAATTATTGTCAGAACCTTGGGCTCCTGCAAAGAATATCAGCAACCAACTAATTTTTTGTCATCAAGAGGAGTATTTTACTGAGACTATCTGTTTAACCAACACCTGCCTGGCAAAAAATAATAATTTTGTCACTAAATCCTGTTGAGTGTTTGTTGGACACAACTTTGCGCAATTGGCTGCTGCATTTCACCCACAAAATATACAGTCAATTCACTTTACAGTATATTCTGTGAAGCGCTTTGAGACTTCTCAACGGTGTGATAAAGCACTATATCAAATGCAAGGATTATTATTATTATTTCACTCACAAAATATACAGTCAATTCACTTTACGGTATATTCTGTGAAGCGCTTTGAAATGTCTCGAAGACGTCATAAGGCGCTATATCAAATGTGAGGATTATTATTATTACTGAAGTTATTTCCATGTGTAGGTGGGATGCATGGAAATCTCAGCTTGGTTTGGATACTCTTAAGCACGGTGTTGGGTTTCTGCATGTGCCAGACACCAGGCTGACCAAAAAATGTTTTTAAAAATTTCACCCCGTGACAAGATTATTGTTGGTGAGATTAAAAAAACACACAGGGGAAAAATCTGAAACTAGAGAATAACTGGTACCAATCTCTCCCCAGTTACAAAGATGGGAAATTTGCCAATAATTCTGCTCTAGGGATTGCATAGAGCATATTTCAGGTTCAACCAGCTTCTGGTCAAGCGGAAGCAGCAGTTCTGAAGTTTGGTTGATTTACAACATCTGGAACAGAGTTTCCAAAGATGACAATGGGAGCTGGACATATTGAGACACACTACAGGACATCTGTCACATAGCCGGACTCCTCCATTCACATTAGTCAATGATAGAAAAAGCCAGCCCAACACAATCTCATTCAAACCCAATGTAAATTCAACTCATGCCTAGTGCAAACCAACAAGACCCCATCTAAACCCAACACAAGGCATGACAATTGCAAACCCAATATAATCCCATCGTGATGTTTGATGCAGTGTCTATAACATCTAAATATCTCCCCACACTCTACAGGTAATTGTTGTAAAGTGCTGTGACTGTATTTCTGAGGAAATATGGTAACCAATTTTCATATCGCAGGTTCCACATTTAGTCATCAAGTGAATAATCAATTTACCTGGGCTATTGTTGGCCAGGGCTGTGGGCAAAACTCCCTTTACTTTTCACATAGTGTAATAGGATCTTTAATGTCTAATTAAACAGGCAAATAGATCCTCAGTTTAAGATTTCATTCAAAGGACAGCACATCTAATAACACTGCATGAGCTCAAAACCTTGACTTGTGGTTTGAACCCACAACCTTCTGACCCAGAGGTGAGAATGTTACTAAATGAGTCAAGATGACACGCATGTCTACTCATTGTATAATAATAATAATCCTTGCATTTGATATAGTGCCTTATCACATTGTTGAGACGTCTCAAAACGCTTCACAGAATATATTGTAAAGTGGATTTGACTATGTATAGCATGTGTAAGTTTACTGCTAACCAGCCTAACAAGGCTATTTAGTGGTATGAACAGTCAGACAGGCCTTCATAGGGAGGTTTCATTGGCCATGGTCTTTCCATGGT
Organism: Callorhinchus milii; assembly: GCF_018977255.1. NCBI lineage: Eukaryota > Metazoa > Chordata > Chondrichthyes > Chimaeriformes > Callorhinchidae > Callorhinchus > Callorhinchus milii. The sequence continues at coordinate 7,319,490 of NW_024704743.1, read as the reverse complement.
TGGGGAGGGGAAAAACAGACTCTCCTGATTCTCATCCCTCTTCCCTCTTCAGCCACTTTTATTGGTTGTGCGCAAGTGTGCCGGCTGGGTGAAAAGTATTCAAGCTCAGCTGTGGTGCCCTTTACAGTGGAGTGTTACCTGCCAACAATCGCTGCCAAGGCTCACACACGAACAATGGCCATTTGGGCTGGGCACTGGAGGGCAACCAGTTAAGAGAGCTAAAGGTAAGGAACCAATTAATATCACAAAAATAACAAATTTCAGTCTGGGAGAGGAAGCCAGCCTTTTTGGCTAGTTTGACCACAAAAGTTTCAGTACCCACAACATTACAATATAATAACTTCTTCCTGATTCACATTCAAAGGCATATTCTGCAAACTTGCAGCGCCACTGAAGAATTATCCTTGCATTTGCTATAGCACGTTTCAAGTCGGAAGGACATCCCAAACGGCTTCACAAGGATTTACTGTGAAATAGATTGACTGTGTATTGGTGGGCAAATGCGGCAGCTAATTTGCAATGTCCCACAAACAGCCATGAATCGAAAGACCAATTTTATTTGGGGGATTGTTGACCAGGACATTGGGAGAAACTCCCTTCTCTTCTTGAATAGTGCTATGGGACCTTCAACGACCGCCTGAACAGGCAGATGGGACCTTGGTTTAGTGTCTCATCCGTAGGACGGCACAACAGTGTAACCCCCAAAGCACTGCATTGGAGTGTCATCTTAGACTATGTGAGTTCAACTCCCAATGTGGGACTTGAACCCACAACCTTCTGACTCAGAGGCCAGAGTGCTACCACTGAGCCAGGCTGACAAACTCTGTGCTGATGTTACAGCGAGGTGAGAAAGTGAAACATGCTGAGTGTGCAGTACACAATATTACTGTACAGTGCTATAATTTGAACATAGGTAGTTTTCTCCAACTCCTATGAGTTACAATCAGTTAAGAACAGAAATTGCGGGAGGAAATCTTTTGAACAGTTTGAATCAAAGGAGTCAAAATTGTGGTATTTGTAAACCATTCAAGCCTTTAAGTACTGCCAGGATAATTAATGTACGGAATCCTTTTAGGGATACCGCAGTTTTTCCCTTAGAATCTTAGACCGGAGAAACAAACTTTTTGGCCCAATTAAATCTGTGCTTTTCTTTCTGCAAATATGCCATTTAGTCTAATCCAACACTCCTACTTACTCTCTATACAGACCATACCCTTACATGTTCCTCTTTTACAAGTACTGTTTCTATCTAACTCCCTTTTCAAAGAATTAATAATAAAAATAATAACAATTCTTAACACATCATCGAGACATCTCAAAGTGCTTCACAGGATATACTGTAAAGTGGTGTGACTGTGTATTTTGTGGGCGAAACTCTTTATGACTCTTGCAAGGAGCAGAGGAGCAAAGGCACTTGGGGAGTTCAGACCCATAAATCCTTATAAGTGGCAGCACAGATGGAAAGGGCTACGAAAAGCTGTGTTTTATACTTGCGAACATAGAGTACAAAAGTAAAGCAATAACACTCACTTTGTACAAATCATTGGCTAGGCCACAATTGGAGCACTGTGCTAAGTTATGGGCACCTCACTCAGAAACGATATTGAAGCCTTTGAAGGTTCCAAAGGAGGTTTACAAGAATTATACCAGGAATAAGGGTCTATAGTTAGGAGAGGTTGAAAAAATGGGTCTGTTTTCATGCAGCAGAGAAGGTTGAGAAGGGTGTACATAGCTTGTGAAATGTCCCTCCAAGTAAGATGGTAGGGACAGAGTCCATTGTGGGTTTCAAACAGGAAGGAGAGAGGTATAATAATAATAATAATAATCCTTGCATTTGATATAGCGCTTTTCACGTCAGGAGGACGTCCCAAAGCGCTTCACAGAACACACTGTAAAGTGAATTGACTGTATATTTGTGGCCGAACGTGGCAGCCAATTGCGCACAGCAATGTCCCACAAACAGTCGTAGATTGAAAATGACCAATTTATTATTGTTTTTGGATTTTGGAGGGATTATTATTAGGCTCTGTGTGGAGTAAGGAAACTTACCCAAGGTTTCGCCCTCTGCCTGGAATTGAACTCAGGTCTCTCGCTTGCAAAGCGAGTGCTCTAACCACTGAGCTACAGGACTCCGAATATATGAAACAAAGGCTTGAAAGGATATAGGGATAAGGCAGGGAAGTGGGATTGAATGAGAGCCAGTTGAAACTCGATGGGGCAAATGTCCTCCTTTTGCGCTGTAAACTTTTATAATTATTTTTCAACAAAAACAACAACTTGCATTTACATAGCGCCCTTCACATGGGGTGGTGTCCTGGAGTGCTTGACAGTGGCAGGGTCTGACCCTAGTTTGTGGGGTCAGACTATAGTTTGTGGTAAAGAAATTCTACATTCTGCTCTCTGTTAAGAACTTATTTCTAACTCACCCTTTAATTCCTTTTGTAATTATCTTAAAGGCAAATATTTAAGATAATCACAAAAATAATTAAAGGAAGGTTAGGAATAGATTAACCTATAATCTATTACTATTACCCTATTGTTTTCTGCACGTCCTTCGTCCCCTCCACTTCACTATTGGTGGTCATGCGCCACAACTCCCTGAAAATTCTAGAACTTTCTGCCTCAGCCCCTCCACTTTGCCCCCTCCTTCAGATCACACCTGAAGCATTCCTCTTCGCCATGCTTACAGTCATCTCCCCTCTCTCTCTGGCTCGGTATAAAACACTGCTACTGTTAAGCGTTCCAAGATGCTGCTCCGCGTGAAAGACGCTATATAAATGCAAGTCCTTGTTGTTGTATCATAATCCTTGATGATCTCAAAGACCACTGACAAGTTATCCACCCCTCAACCTAGTGAAAAAAAGTCTTGGCTTCTCAAGTCTTTCCTCATAATTGAAAACTCTGATCTACTTCTCCAATTTATCATCATTAACATCTTTGTCTTTAACTCTCCAGCAGCAATGAGATGCACAATTTACAGTCACCTTCGCCATTTCTGAAAGATAAACGAGCAACCAGTTTATATAATGAGAGAGAACAGACAGTGAAGAACAGTTACTTCAGCTCTGAGAGAGGGGAATGAGATCAGATAGTTAGGGATGGTGTGTTTCAGCTCTGAGAGAGGTGTGATCAGACAGTGAACAATGGCACATTATGAATACAAGCAAAAATATTAATTAGGTGAAGTCACACTCCTCTTTTAAACAGTACAGTTAAATATCCAGCATTTTCTAACCGATTGTGTTGCAATATTATTTGCACACAAAGAAGCTTAAGGTTGGCATTTACTTTGTAATCTAAGCCATGCTTGAAAATTAATAGTCGACAGCAATTTTATTTGACCAAGTTTCAGAAGACTGGAAACTTCAATGATAACTCGACAACAGCCAGCATGTTATTGAGACAAAGAACATTCCTTAATCCAGCACCTACTGGAGGAGAGGACTTGAATAATAAATCAAAGGCTCTGTGTGGGAGTCACAAAGTATCATAATAATTGAAGAATGCATGTTCTTCAGGAAGTGCAAGCTGACTTTGAAGTACAACAGGAATTCAATAAACAATAGTTTGCAAAACTGCACTGTTGGCCTACACTTCCCCATTTCACCTCCAGTGGAAAAACTTTTTTTTAAATTTAGTTTTTTGTCACGGGTCTGCTTGTCGTGAGATAACAAGAGGTTTGGATAAAGAAGGTTCTTCGACTTATTTAATCTCATCCTTCCAGAAAACCCACCCTAATGTCTTCCCACCACAGCATTAAATGAGCCCAATATCCTGGTCTTCTATCATCTTTTCTGGTAATTCATTTCAGCTGCTGATTTTCCTATGGGTAAAGTAATACTTCCTACTATCTATCCTAAGATTGCCCTTCACAACCCTGAACCTGTACTTTCTTGTCCTGCTCCCAGTCCCAGTTTACTTTCTCCATAAGGTCCCCTCTGAGTTGTTTCTCTTCAAAGCTATAAAGCCTTTGCTTATTATGCCATCCATTCAAGAAACATCACAAGATCAGGAGATTGGTTTGGATAAAGAAAGCCCTTCAGCCCATTCCAATCTCCAAGACACCCATCTTACTTTCCTCCTATCACAACATCAAGCTGTGTTTCAATGAGTTCAGTGTCCTGTTCACCCTTCCTGGTCACCTCCTTCAGTCATTAATTATTTAATTCCAGTAATTAATTACTCTGCGTAAAGAAAAATGCTCTGGTATCTGTCCTGCAATTGTCCTTCTCAACTCAAAATATATGTCCTCTTGTTCTACATTCTAATGTATTGTTCTGGGTTGACTTTGTCCATTCCATTCAAAATGCTATACACCTCTATGAGATCCCTCTGTGTCTTCTTCTTTCAAGACTGAAGGGCTTGTCTAATCATTTAATTGATTCTGGCCACAGATGGCATCACACTATTTAACTAATGTTCGCGAGTTACAAATAGGTTTTATGTTGGAGGAAACAAACACTTGGGGATTGTTGGCAGGACAATGGGAAAAACTCCCTTCTCTCTTCAATTTTTTTTTGGCCAGTCAGATGTCTGACACATGCGGAAACCCATCACCATGCTTAAGAGTATCCAAACCAAACGGAGATTTCCATGCATCCCACCTACACATGGAAATCCCAGAGATAGATTGTTAGAATGGAATGCGCACTCTCTCCCTGGAGGGATGCATCTTGTTTACCTAATTCCAGAAAGTATTAGGTATAGGTCGGCAAGAGCCAAGGCTTGGGGACCCCAGAGTGTGCGTTGGGGTAACTGCTGGAGTCCAACCAGCTAAAACCGCACAGCTTGCCATTGATATTGCTGTCTGGCAAGCTTTCCCGCTGCTTGTCCAGCTAGGACCACCCGCCCCATTAGGGCTTTGATTTGCAGGGTTACAGGAGCTGAGGATGACTCCCTACCGCCAGTGACTGGTCTGTCCTTCCAGGTCCTGCCGATGGGCCAGGCTGGGCTGTGCTGTCATCAGCAGTGCCCTGGAATACTATGGACCCGCCTGGCTCAGAAAAAAGACTACTGACTACTGACCGCCACAGAGGGCTGGCTTGATTCTGACATTCCATTACCAGGCATGTCACCTTCAGCTCCAAGGAGACCCCGCTTACCTCCCCCTCCCCCAAAGAGGATAGTCACTCTCTTCAAATAGTGCTATGGGATCTTTAACATTTATCTGAACATGGAAACAGGGCCTTGGCTTAACATCTCATCCAAATCATGGCACCTCTGACAATGCAGCAGAGCACGAGTACTGCATTGGAATGTCAGCATAGTCCATATGGGTTCTGAGACCCAATGTGAGGCTTGAACCCACAACCTTCTGATTCAATGCCAAGAGTGCTACCTATAGAGCCACCCTATATATGCATCTATTTGGCCCAATAATATAGCATGTGTCTACGTTCTATAGCCTTCTGATGAGGTTTTAGGAATGACGTTTCTCCTGATTAAGGGAAGGGTTCTCATTAATTACTAATAGGAATTAATCCACACACCAAGTAATAATTATAAAGTTTTAATTTTACCTCAGCCCAAACACGAATGTGGGACTCCCCATCTTGTTTCTGATCAGACACCCCTTATTGAGCATGTGCAAACCTTAAATAGTCCCTAGACACAACCACCACAAAGGGGGGTGGTCCCTGAACTCTACCATATCCCCTTCAATGCAGGTGGTGTTACATAGGAAATCCAAGATTAACTACCAGACAATAAATAATTCATTAATTCCAGGTCCACAAAAATGTGCACTCCTGCAGAAAGTAGCTATCTGGGGAAGTTCAAATATACTAAAGAAAGTAACAACAATTAAAGTGTAATGTGGCATTGTTATTGGTTTTGCTGACCCATCACTGAAAATTGAAAAACACTCAGAAAGTACCTCTGTGGAGTGATCTAATAATATAATAATAATAATAATAATAAAATATAGACCATATAGTCATCAGTGCAATAATAAGACTATTCAAATGTGGCTTGACAAAATACCTGGTGAACCTTGCGCAAAAGTAACTATTTTAAGAAGCTTAAATATATTAAGAAAAGTAACATCCATTCATGTGTAAAGTGGTAGTGGTACTACTCTGAAAACCATTTAGAAATGACCTCTACGGAGTGATTTCAACTGTAAAATGATACTAATACTACTATTAATACTACTACTAACAATAATATCCTTACATTTGGTTTAGCACCTTTTACATTGGGATATCATCTTAAAAAGCTTCACAGGATATACTGTAAAGTGAAGTGACTATGTGTTTTGCGGTGAACAATCAACAGATGGAGGTGAACGATAATAAGCAGGTAGATAGGCTTGAGGCTTATTGGGCCCAATGTAGTTTGCCTATTCTTAGCTGAAACCTGTTTCATTCTTCTATAGGACCAGAAGTGGGCTAGGATTCATCAGGAACAAAGCTAGCTCTTGGAAGCCTTAATCCACACTTCTGGTAAGTACCCCGTAAATTCCAAGTGAAGTAAAATGGCAGTAATAAGCCCTTTAGCCTTGGTGAAATTTTACGAACTTTTTTCAAACAGGTGTTAAACTTGGTGAAGTTTATTAATTTTCCACCTACTTTCCTAGTAGATTTTGTAATGAGGTCTATAAATAGGTGTCAGTTTGGCACAGTTAGTAGCATGCTTGCCTCTGAGTCAGAATATCATGGGTACAAGTTCTTGTTAGGACTTTGATCTCACAGTCTAGGCTGACAACCAATGCCATGTTAGGGGAGCAATGCATTGCAGGAAGTCCCAAGGTGCTGTCTGCCTGTACAGATGTACGTTAAAAGATCACCTGCCACTACTTGAAACGAGAAGGGAGGTTCTCACGCTATCCTAGCCAATAATCCCCACAGATAAAATTGATCATTCACTTCCTGGCTGTTTCTGGAAATATTGCTGTGCATAAATTGGCTCCTGCATTCACCTAAAATCCTGTGAAGCGCTTTTCATCTCAATGACATGATCAGGCTCTATATCAAATGTGAGGATTACTATTACTGTTATAAATAGCCTTTATTGATATGTCGGCCAAAAGCTTGTAGATTTCCTCCGGGCATCATAAGTGCAATCGTTCTATGAATGGAGATTTTATTTGTTTAAAAGAAGATATAGATGACTCAAGTTTTGTGTGGGTGGTTGGGTGCAATGTGTGAGCAGTTGATGCCTGTTTCCAGTTCACCAATTCATGTATCAACATGGCTCAGCTGGAATCACTTTCACCTCTGAGTCAGATAATAATAATAATCCTTGCATTTGATATAGCGCTTTTCACGTCGGGAGGACGTCCCAAAGCGCTTCACAGAATAGACTGTAAAGTGAATTGACTGTATATTTGTGGGCGAACGCGGCAGCCAATTGCGCACAGCAATGTCCCACAAACAGTCGTAGATTGAAAATGACCAATTTATTATTGTTTTGTTTTGGAGGGATTATTATTAGGTGTGTGGAGTAAGGAAACTTGCCCAAGGTTTCGCCCTGACCTGCCTGGAATTGAACTCAGGTCTCTCGCTTGCAAAGCGAGTGCTCTAACCACTGAGCTACAGGACTCCACGATGGTTGTTGTCACAAGTTTCACGTTAGGTGCTTGAGGTTTCAAGTCCCAGACTGATCCTCCAGTATTGGGGAAATGCCACATCTTTTGGATGAAATCCCGTCTCTCTTTTAAGGTGGAGTCCTGACCAGGGAGTTCAGTTCTGATATTCCGTGAAGTCTTAGCTTGTAAGTTTATTTTCTCTTAAGATGTAAAACTGTGGAAAATTCTTCCCTTTAATTTTAATTTGGATCTGTTTTCCACATTTCTTAGGTAGAAAGGGTTTCCAAATTTAGACCGAATTTAAGAATGTTCCACAATGGCTCACAATCTTACATTTTTTAAGCAGTAAACTTAAGGCTAAACCCATGTGAAATGTCATGGCCCCCTGGTAAACACAGGCATTTTGGCTGCTGTCACTGACCCGAGCTGCTTCCCCCAAAATGCTCCCACTCCACAACTCCCGCTCGATCCTCCTCTCCCACCGCCCTCCCCACCTCCTATCCCTGCTTGACCATCCCACAACCTCCCTCTGCTCTAGCCTGCAAATCCACCCAGGCGCCCACCGTGGCAGATGCCACTGGCTGTCCAACAGCCGCCACTCTGACTGCCCCGCCCTTCACCTCCGTCGCAAGGCCCTGACCCCGGGGGCCAACCTCTTCTCCCTTATCCACATCCCCACCCTCCCTGTCAATCCTTCCCCTCCCCATCTCGTCTCACCCATTCTTCCACCACCAGGTGTCCCCTCCGCGTTGGCCTACAAAATGTCTTCTCCCTCTCCAGTAAAACACTCATCATCCAAGACCTCACTGTTGGTGAAAACATCTACATCCGAAACCTGGGTCACTCCAGGGGACACCTTCCCCCTGACAGAGACCACACCACCCAGCTACACCTTCCATCATACCCCACAACCTAACCGCCATGATGGTGCTGTTGCCCTCATCTCCAGGTCTCCACTTGGCCTATCCCCTTACTCCCCTGGAACCTTCCCCTCCTTCAAGCACCTTAGTCTTTATCATCCCTCCAACCTTTCCCTCAAAATTTACCAGCCCCCCCAAACCCTCCCCCACCTTCCTCTCGGTCATCTCCACCCTCCTATCTTCCCTCAGAATGAGTCACAAGATCAATCAAACGTGGGGTGGCATTTGAACATGACTAAATTTATGACAGGACGGCACTTAAAATATTTGTTGCTTATCATCAAACCTGCTCATGGACTACAGCCACCTGTAACCTGATGAGTGACCACAAAATCAAGCTCATACACATCCATAGTTTTATATTGATTCTCTTTTTGTAAGAAAAAGGGGAAGCAAAGAGGTAGTGATATCAATAAAATGAAGGCAAGAAATAATCTTAGATTATTATAATGATAATATATACATTTAGTATATAGTCTTTCACCCTGGGGATGTCTAAATGCCCTTCACAGGATTACTGTAAAGTGGAGTGATTGTGTGGTTTGTGGGCATTAATAAATTCATGCACTATTGATGCTTCCAGTCAGACAGAAGTGTATCGGTGCCTGATTATTTAAATTTACTCAATATATGGCCTTTGAAGTCATTTACATTGCTGTAGCCCTGTAACAAGACAATACAAGATTATTAAAATGAGCATTAAAAGTAATAATTTCACTCAGTCAACGGTTGAATTGGTATTAAATGGGCTGAAGGGCCTTCTTCATCCATACCTCTCATGTGAATTATATGAACCACAGTTACGGTGGGAGGTGAGGAGTTTGCAATTGACCTCTGAGCGAGACGTGACCACACCAGGTAGGATTGCTATCCAGTTTCCACTGATGAAAAGTGCCTCTTGTCAGCTTTGGTGAGGATGCAGTTTGGCTCAGCTATGATCTCCCTGTGATCCAATATCCTACTAACTCTGGCTGTCCAAGGTCATACATGAAAATGAGCTCTAAGGAACAAAGGAACAGGAGACCATTTAATACAATGAGTTTGTTAGATCATGGCAGATATTTTAATTCCATTTCCCTGCATTCTCTCCTTATGCCTTATCAGGTGTCAGTTGGGTTAATTTGTTAGCATGCTCACCTTTCAGTCAGAAGGTTATTTAGTTTTACTTCCTAAATTTCTATCCGACTCCGTGGATAAGGTAATGAAGAGTTGATGTCACTCAGAAAACAACATCCCATCATGAGTCAAAGCCAAGCCATCATGAGAGAAACTTGGAGGAACAACATTTACAAAACACAAGGAATTCACAACTTTCAGAAGCTTAGAAGCTTTATTGAAGCAACTCCTAATTGCTAAAAGCTCACTTTAGCTGAATGATAATAATAATCTGTGCATTTGACTTAGTGCCTTATCACTTCATTGATACATCTCAAAGCACTTCACAGAATATACCGTAAAGTGAATTGACTATATTTTGTGGACAAAACGTGGCAGCCAATTGAACACAGTAGTGTCCTTGACACTGTGGATTGATAGTCGTGGATTGATAGTTGTGGACCAATATTTTTTTTTTGAAGGGTTTATTACTGCCGGAAAAGCAATCCGCCAATTGACAAACAACCGAGTTCCAACTTACTGCTAGGTAAACAGAGACTTGTGGAATAAGGAAACTTGCCTAACGTTTCTCCCTGCCCAGGAATCAAACCCAGGCGCTCGAACTGTTACTCCACAGGACTCCACAAGTAATGTAAAGATAGATAGAGTGAGAGAGTGAATTAGCATACAGCAATGCTAGAATTAGGTAACGGTAGGTATTCCCCACACCTACACATATGTCACAGTGTGTTACCACCCATTCAGTGATGCATAATTATAAGAAACACAGATGACGTTATTGATGACTCTTCTGTTAAATGAGTTGTAAGGCAAAGATGACGTAAGGGAACACTTCATTGACTCATTAACAATGCATTTCATCTATTCTTCAATAGGGATCAAGAATAGAGACTGTTCTTTATTATGCAATTGGAGGATTAGAGTTTACTGGTATCAAGTTGCCAAATACAATTTTATGTTATGATGAACTTGAAGTGCACAGCATACTGGTGCTAGGATTGGTCTCTGCTGCCACCATCTGGTAGAGCAAACAAATTACATCTGTATATGAAACGAGAGAACTAGATGGTGCGAATGATTATTTTCAAAAGGTCCCTTCTCTTTTTGAATAGTGCGATATAATAATAATAATCCTTGCATTTGATATAGTGCTTTTCACGTCGGGAGGACGTCCCAAAGCGCTTCACAGAACACACTGTAAAGTGAATTGACTGTATATTTGTGGGCGAACGCGGCAGCCAATTGCACACAGCAATGTCCCACAAACAGCCGTAGATTGAAAATGACCAATTTATTATTGTTTTTGGTTTTTGGAGGGATTATTATTAGATGTGTGGAGTAAGGAAACTTACCCAAGGTTTCGCCCTGACCTGCCTGGAATTGAACTCAGGTCTCTCACTTGCAAAGCGAGTGCTCTAACCACTGAGCTACAGGACTCCACAAAGGTAGTGCTTTAAAACCACTCTGATTTGGTCCTTAAGGTTCATCTGAACAAGCCGAAGGAACCTTGGGTAAGTCTCACCTGAAGGACGGCATCTCCAACAATGCAGCACGCCAATGGAGTGGCCGGTTGCTTTCCGCAGGTAATAATTCCTCCAAAATTTGGTCATTCAATCCACGACTGTTTGTGGGACACTGCTGTGCGCGATTGGCTTCCGCATTTCGTCCACAAGATACACAATCAAAACTACTTTATAATATATTCTATGAATATTCTGCTTTGAGACATCTTAACGACATGATAAAGCTCGATAAGAAATGCAAGGATTATTATTATTATTAGTGACTGTAGACTATATGAGTTCCAAGTTCAGACGTGGGGCTGGATCCACAACCTTCTGACTCAGAGGCAAGCGTGCTACCAACTGAGTCAGCCTAGTGACACACAAGGCGGATCACAAGTACCAGGAACTCCCCGTGATCTTCCCTCGTGAACAATATTATTCAACATGACAGCTCAAACACACATCCCAACCCATTAAGTGATCCCAACCCCTCAACCAGTTGGAGTGCCAGAGCTTGAGGAGCAGTTGCTTACCTCTTTGCATATCAATCAAGGTAGATAGCAAAGCTTGGATACATGAGCTAGTGTTCACAAATCAGATTCCAGATAAAGCCTTCCAGCAACTGTTGTCCTCAGTTTTCTTATCAGCTATAAACATCTGCATTCAGTTTGGTGGAAGCATCAATGCAGGAGCATCTTATCAGACACCCAGCAGATTGAAACAATTCTAATTATGTTCATATTTGCAACGGTTAGTTGAGACAGCGTTAAAAAGTTGTTCATGTGGAAATGAAGCCATCCTTTGAACAATTGTTAAACGATTAGAGATTCATAATAAGATAGTCCTTCGGCAAGTGCTGATCTGCAAGGCTCTTCCTCTACATAGGCTGCCCGCAGACTTAGAATGATTATTTTCAAAAGATCCCTTCTCTTTTTGAAAGTACTTTGGGACGTTTTCCCACCATCAAAGGCGATATATAACTGCAATTTGTTATTATTATTAACTTGTTGTTGTTGTTTGAGACTTACACATAATGCGGATGAGCACAGGTTCTATAGGACCTTCTCTGATATTGGTTCTCACAGCTCCCACAGGCAAGTGGACCTGCTCCTCGTCTCTCCACTCTATCTTGAATTGAGCCCTCTGCCAAGGCCGGCTACTAAGGTAACAGAACTGAGCCATGCTGTCATATGTCAAATAAAGGCCAACAACAGGATAAGAAGCGCTGTAGTGTTGCTACCGTTGGGAAGCAATTTTAGATGTTCTTTTAGACAAAATTGTCCGACTAGTAACCTTACCCGCAAGGGCTTTGGCTTGCAGATTAGCAGGAGCTGAGTGGGAAGATTCCCTTCCCCCAGTGACTGGTCTGTCCTTGCTCGATTCTGACATCCATTTTCAAATATGTCACTTTAGAGATAGTTCACCTCCAAGGAGAGACACTGCTTACCTCTCCCCAAGGAGGATAAATGATTTCTCAGTGTAAATGCCTTGTGCCAGACACTGCCTAGATGCACATGTGCAGAATGAACACCCAGGCAAGGTACCAGAAGCTTTGCTGGGGTTCATGGACTGTGGCCCATCAAGAGTCTAGGTTTTACAAAGATTTACATAGACTATACAGTACATAAACCAGGCAATTTGGTTCAACCAGTCGGTGTCAGTGTTTATACTCCACATGCATCTCCATCCATTCCTTACTCCCCCCAAACCCTTCTTCTGTTCCCTCTCCCTCATGTGTATATACCCTCATAACTTCAAAGAAACACTAGATACACGTCTCACAAGATTAAGTACTTTGCAGGACATTAGAAGATTATTTTGCCTCCATCTTGTAGGTGACATTGTTTTACAATGTAATGGTTTCTTGCCAATGACAGAGGTGGATATAATCCCAGCACAGCCCAGCCCAGCCCATAATGCCATCTCCTAGCTGAATAGAGAATAAGCAATTAGCTGTGGATCTCAATTAAAGCAGTTGCTTCAGAAACTGATAGAATACAATTCAATTTAGATTTATAAAGCGCATTTTCACACCAGGAGGATGTCTGCAGCACAGAAACAGAGCATTTGGCCCATCAATTCTTTATTGATTTGAACATATTAAATTATGTAATACATATCATATGTATTACACCCTCTGGAACTCCATCCCGCAGTCCCTCTGTCTCGCCCCCTCCTTAACCACCTTCAAGACCCTCCTCTTCAACCATGCTTTCGATCTCCCTGCTTCCCCCCCGCCCTCCCCCCTCCCCAACCACGACCCTCAGCTTGGGTCCGTAACTCTGTCTATCCAGCGCCTTGGGATGTCCTCCCGACGTGAAAGGCGCTATACAAATGTGATTTTGTTGTTGTTGGAATACGCCATGTTTCCCAAATTGGTTTACCGGCCTGGTCTGTGCAATGTGATGTGCGTGTTCATACATTCCCATAAACAACAGTGAAGCACAGAAGGTTTTGGGTTGCATGTCCACCATCACGGTTGTTGCTTAAAATAGGCAAATTCTGTTTTGAAAGTGAAATTTGGGTGAAAGTTTTTTTTAAACTGATTGAATTTCACCCAAATACCTTGGATTTATGTGTGAATATCATTTCAATCTTCAAGAAAAAGCTCCCTATACATGAATATATTTCCTTATTTTACCAAAGGAGTCCTGTAGCTCAGTGGTTAGAGCACTCGCTTTGCAAGCGAGAGACCTGAGTTCAATTCCCGGCAGAGGGCGAAACCTTGGGCAAGTTTCCTTACTCCACACAGAGCCTAATAATAATCCCTCCAAAACCAAAAACAATAATAAATTGGTCATTTTCAATCTACGACTGTTTGTGGGACATTGCTGTGCGCAATTGGCTGCCGCGTTCGTCCACAAATATACAGTCAATTCACTTTACAATGTGTTCTGTGAAGCGCTTTGGGACGTCCTCCCGACGTGAAAAGCGCTATATCAAATGCAAGGATTATTATTATTATTATTATTAAAGTTGTAACATCCCATTAACCAAGAACAGTTGTGATTTTCACATTTGGCTGCCAGAGCATTTGGGAAGTTAGAATTATCTACTGCTAAAGGTATCACCTGAGCAATACAGTTAACAGTGTTTACCTTTTATAAATGTTGAAATCCGGGTGAAGGTATCAGAGCCAACCATTAAGAATCATAAGAGAAGAGCTGATCTAAAACAAGGGGTAGATGTTGAGTGACCCCAAAGTTGTCTTTTAAAACAAATGAGATATTATAATGTCCTGGAAAAAATGACTTAGAGTAGAGAATGGTGTAAGTGGGTTTTGATTTTAATACTGTGTTAGATAGGATTGCATTTGGACCTTGAGAGGAAAGCTTGGCAGAACCATGACAACAGTATTGATTTTAAAACAGAAGAATTGTGAGAGAAGGTGGAGGACTTTCAAGTTTGGTCTAAAGGTTTTTAGACCTTCTCCTGTGTGAAAGATCCAATATAAATCTAAATTGTTGTATAGCATAGATTAAACAAGCTGTGCCCAATACTCCCTGCAATTAGATAAACAGGGTGCATTGCTCCTGGGAAAGATTGTCTTTGCCATTCCAAGCACAAGAATTTCAATGTGTAGTTGGCATATATGGAACTCTGCCTGGTTTTGTTACTTTTAACCATGGAGATTAATGTCTTCATGTGTCAAGACTCCCAGATGACCAAAATAAAATGTAAAATGGAGTCCTGTAGCTCAGTGGTTAGAGCACTCACCTCTCAAGCAAGAGACCTGGGTTTGATTCCCAGCAGGGCAAAACCTTGGGCAAGTTTACTTATTCCACATGCCAAATAATAATTCCTCAAGAAAAAACACAATAATAAATTGGTCACTTCAATCCACGACTGTTTGTGGGACACTGCTGTGCACAATTAGCTGCCGCATTTCGCCCACAAATATACAGTCAATTCACTTTACAGAATAATCTGTGAAGCGCTTTGAGACGTCTAGAAGATGTGAAAAATGCTATATCAAATGCAAGGATTATTATTATTATTGAGCCATCTCATCTAATCCCACTCTCCTGCCCATTCCATGCCCTTCAATATTCTTTTTCGAGCATTGATTTTATTCCATGGATTAGAAACTCACAGCACAGAAAAGGCCTCACGTTTGCACTGTTTTTTTGTGATATTACAATCTTTCCAGTCCCGATTACTTCTGAGTTAAGTGCTCCGAGACACCACCACATGTGAAGGACACTATAAAATTACAAGTTGCTGTTGTTGTACCTATCTTTCCCTCCAAACTCGTGCAAATGTACCCCTTTTTTGATAACTAACTAGTTCCCTCTTGAAGTGGTGTAAACAGGCTGGCTCCAAGGTGACATACTTGGTAACAGAATGTCAGAAATGTCCATGTGAAGTGGCATACGTATGTGGAACTCTCAGTCTAGGATATTCTTCAGCACAAAACAACAACAACAAATAACATATGTATAGCACCTTTCACGTTGGGAGGTCGTCCCAAGGCGCACAGCTCAATGATGGGTTTCCACGTGTGTCTGATACCAGCTGACTAGAGAAAATCTTGAAGTCAATATGGAGTCTTTAAATAGAATTACAAACAATTCTATTAGGTGTCTTGTTCGACCCTCAACTGTCTTTTCTTCTCCACATCCGAGCCATGACCCGCTCTACCTTCCCTCACCTCCGTAACATCGCCCGACTCCGCCACTACCTCACCCCTCAGGCCGCTGAAACTCTTGTTCATGCCTTCATCACCTCCAGACTCGACTATGCAAACTCCCTGCTTGTCGGCCTTCCCAACTCCTCCCTCCACAGGCTGCAGATAATCCAGAACTCTGCAGCCCGTGTCCTCTCCCGCACCAAACTCCATGACCCCATCTTCCCATTCTCGCCCGACTCCATTGGCTCACTATCCTTCAGAGGATCCAGTTCAAGATCCTGGTCCTCACCAACAAAGCTCTCCATGGCCTCGCCCCACCCTACCTCTGCGACCTCCTGACCTCCTACCAACCCGCCCGCTCCCTCCGCTCAGCCGGCTCCGGCCTGCTCCACGTCCCCCGACCCACCCGCCCCACCATTGGTGAGAGAGCCTTCAACCACTCTGCCCCAACCTCTGGAATTCCATCCCCCAATCACTCCACCTCGCCCCCTCCGTAGTCCCCTTCAAGTCCCGCCTCAAGACCCTCCTCTTTGACCATGCCATTGGTCACCCCCCTTCCCCTCCCCTCCCTTCTCCCTCCCTGACCCCAGCTCGGGTCTGAAATGCTGTACACTATCCAGTGCCTTGGGACATCCTCCCTACATGAAAGGCGCTATACAAATGTAGTCTTGTTGTTGTTGTATTTTTTTAAAAATCCTGCTAATTTCCCCTTTGCTTATTTATCGGAAATTGATACCCTTTACTCACTGCCTTCTCACCTTGAAGGATTTATGTATTTTAACCCCTAGGTCTCTCTGGTCTTCTATTCCTTTTAAATGGTTTCCATTTGGCATGTACTTGCTCTCCTTATCCTTTCTCCCCAATGTATAACCTCACACTGTACTACATTAAATTTCATCTGGCATCGCTATAATAATAATAATCCTTGCATTTGATACAGTGCCTCATCCCGTCATTGAGATGACTCAAAGCGCTTCACGGGAATGTACAGTAAAGTATATTGATTGTTTATGTTGTAGACAAAAGTGAAGCCAATTTCTTTTTATCCGACTGTTGGCTAGGCTTCCCGGAGAAACTTCCTTCTCTTTTCGAATCATGCCAGAGGATCATTAACGTCCACCAGAACAGGTAGACAGGACCTTGGTTTAATGTCTCATCGGAAGGGCGGCAGTTTGGACAGTGCAGCATTCCCTCAGCCCTGTGTTGGAATGCCAGACTGTGAGCTCAAAGTCCCCAACATGAGGCTTAAACCCATGATTTTCTAACTCAGAGGCGAGAGTGGTACCAATTGAATGATTGTAATCCAGATTACCACTAAACTGGTTGAAGTTAGGACTCTGAATTAATTTAAGAAATATTTTGATGGTATTCTGGAAGGATGAGATCCAATGGATCTTCTTCATCCAAACCTCTCTTCTGATATTGTTGATTAGATTCATCTATGACAATGCCTCTCGGGCAACCTACCATCAGGCTGCTGGCACCCAATGGAAATGCACTTCATGTAAAATCAGTAAGTTTAAGAGGATGAGGGGGAAAAAAAGGAAGGATAAATCATCCGAGCTTTGCTGTCATGCTCAAAGACTATCCCAGCCTCTTGATATGTCTTGTCTTGTAATACACCCCAGGCTGTGTAAAAAAACACAATGTGCATTCAACACAGAAACCAATTTCAACACCAAAAGAGTGTGGGTGGGTTTATTCCTTCAAAACAACAGGCACTTTAATGATTAATCCCTTTGCAGAAATAGGTAATGAATTTAATAAATGTGTTAGAACATGTGTTATTGTTATTAATTGGGAACGATGCCAAGGTGAAACGTGCCAGTAGCAATCTGTGCTGGAAATGGGATGGTCTGTGGTTTTCAATGATGTAAATGCCATGTTCTAACTTGTGCTCTACATAGAATACATTCTCCTCCAATGCCTTCATTTTTTTAATAATCTTATCCATTCAGTTTATTTTTTGAAATGTCTTCCTTTTTCTCCCTTCCTTTATAATTTACCCCCATTGGCCCCCACCCCTCTCAAATCCAACCCCCAGCAACTGCTAAACCCTCAACTGTCCAGCGCCTTGAGAAACTCTCCCAACATGAAGGGCACTATATAAGTGCAATATGTTGTTGTTATGTATGCGGATGACACCCATCTCTATCTCTCTGCCTCCACCCTCGAATCCAGGACCACTCCAGCTCAGGTTCGAAACCCTGATTGTCCAGCGCCTTGAGATGTCCTCCTGACGTGAAAGACGCTATACAAATGCCACCGCAGATGTACATGTGTGGTCAATCTCATTCACATTAATTAACAATTATTAATAATCGAAACCTTAGGGATGTTTCCTTACTCCACACGCCTCTGTTTACCTAGCATCAAATAGGGACCCAGTTGTCAGTCAATTGCCAGATCGCTTTCCTGGGGTAATATTCCCTTCAATAAATAAATAATAACAATAATTTGGTGCAAGACTGTTTGTGGGACACTGCTGTGCGCAATTGGCTGCCGCGTTTCGCCCACAAAATATACAGTCAATTCACTTTGCAGCATATTCTGTGAATCGCTTTGAGATGTCTCAACGATGTGATAAGGTGCTATAATCAAATGCAAGGATTATTATTATTATTATTATATACACTATTGACAGACTAGTAACTAGAACTTGGGGAGGGGGGTGAGAGGGAGCGAGGGTAGGAGGAAATGAGAGTCAGCAGTCATGCTATATCAGCGATCACAACATTGGTTGTTAAGGTCACCAAGTACATAAGAGTGGTATATCCATCACTAAACCATACATAATACAACTTTACATATCTTTGAAATATTAGGAATATCACAATGTTTTCAATAAGTATTAACAACAACAACAAGATTCCATTTATAGAGCACCTTTCACGTCGGGAGGACGTCCCAAAGCGCTGGACAGTTGGGTCAGGACCCGAGCAGGGGGGAAATGGTCAGGGTGAGGGGAGGGAAGGGAGGGAGCGAGGAGGGGGTAGAGAGTCGAGAGGGAGCTGAAGGCACGGTCAAAGAGAAAGGTCTTGAGACCAGCTTTGAAGGAGGAAAGGGAGGAGGCGGCGAAGGCACTGGGGGATAGAGTTCCAGAGCCTCGGGGCTGAGAGGCTGAAGACCCGGCCACCAATGGTAGGGCGGTTGGGGCGGGGGATGTGGAGCAGACCGGAGCCAGAGGAATGGAGGGTACGGGCAGGTAGAATGGGGGGATAGTAGGTCGGAGAGGTAGAAGGGAGCAAGGAGGTGAATGGCCTTGTAGGCGAGGATGAGGATCTTGAAATCGATCCTCTGGGGGATGGGGAGCCAGTGGAGGCGAGCGAGGGTGGGAGTGATGTGGTCGCGAAGCCTGGTGCGGGACAGTACACGAGCTGCAGAGTTCTGAATGACCTGCAGCTTGTGGAGGGAGGTGTCGGGAAGGCCGGCGAGGAGAGAGTTCCCAAAGTCCAGCCTTGAGGTGATAAAGGCGTGGACCAGAGTTTCAGCAGCGTGAGGGGTGAGGTAGTGCCGTAGTCTGGCGATGTTTCAGAGGTGATGGAAGGCGGTGCCAGTTGTGGCGCGGATGTGGGGAAGAAAGGACAGCTCAGGGTCGAACAGAACGCCGAGGTTCCTGACTGACTTTGAGAGGTGGAGAGTGCAGCCTTGGATGCTGATGCTGTCAGCGCCTGAGGTGCGGAGGCGCTGACTCGAGCCAATCAGGAGGGCCTCAGTTTTACGTACGTTGAGCTGAAGAAAGTTGTCTCTCGTCCAGAGTAATACAGATTAAGTAATATAATATAAGACACTTTCAGATCTATGTTGTTACAGTTTCAGGATTTCTGATACAATCTTCTCCTTTGATGGTCTAACATCTGCTCCCAGAAGCAGACCTTTGTCTCTGGGAAGCTAACCTGAGTGAGGGGCGCTATATACATGCAAGTTGTTGTTGTTGTCTCCTCTGATACTAACTCTAACCTTACTGCAGTAGCCTTTATCAGTGAAGAACTCAAAGGTAACAATTACTCCACTCGGAATAATTGCTTCAAATGAAACTCGTGTAATGTCACGGTGAACGTCTCCTCAGAATCCCCATTGATACTCTTAACCATTTAGTTTGACCGTTTTAGCACATCATTCCAATGTGGAGACATTATGAGGAGACTCTATCTCACATCCCTTCAAACACAGGCAAAATCTTTCAGAAATTACAGTTGTACCTTTTTGAGTGTGTGCACAGTGCTGGGGCCTGCCTGTGTGATTACTATGTGCCACTAGATGGCAAGTGTGCTCCATGTTGAGCAGAGGAGGCGATTGCAAGGTCAGGTCTGTAAACCCATGAGTAGGTCAGTTTTCACCAACAGGCACATCCTCCAATGGGCTTTATTGTTTATTCATGGGCACTTTGGGGTTTACTTATTAATTACTGTCCTATCTTTTAACAGATATTTATAGAGGATATCCCAGTTACTTTTGGAAGCTTTGTTTATAATGGATTTATGCCCAAGGCCAGAATATAGACGCAACATTGCACAAGAAACAATATAGGTACTGTAAAGATCAAGATGACTCACTCACTGCTTATTCCTTTTAAAGTAGAACAGTGTTAAGGTATATAAGACACAAACAATTGTTTCTATACCATGGGAGCTTTGAAATCATTACCAAAAGGTTTCTTTCCATTGACAGCTGTGTGATGGGACTTTGAGATGTACTCCTGACATGAAAGGTGGTTTATCAATGTAAGTTGGTTTGGTTGTTAATTCCCTAATTTTCACACTCTGGGCCCTAGTGGTATCTCAGTAATACAATTACAGTATCCTCTTTCACGGATTCATGTTGGAATCATATTGAAATGCCCATTGGTTGAACTTACTGGCACGCTTTCAGGTTGGCACACAAGGAAAGAAAGAACTTGCATTTTTATAGCAACTTGTCACCTCTGAGCTTCACAGGTAATTACTGTCAAATGTAGAAATGTTTTGAAGGAAATAAAGCACCCATCTGTCCCACAAACAACCTTGAGGTGAATAACTGTTAATCTGAAAGATTCTTGGCTAGGGTACTGGAAGAAAGTTCTCTTTACGGTCGGAGCCCCAATACAATGCAATGGTTTGACTTCATAAACGAGACTGTGTTATAACATGTCGGACTACAGTACACCCATCAGCCAGCAATTCCCGGTCAAGTTGTTGCTGCTGATGTCTCAGTGGCGCTGGGCATGTGATGTGTGTGGTGCTTGGAAAGCCGGCCAGCTCAGTTGCTAGGATATCACTAATGCCGGGAAGCATTCTGCACCTGCACACATTGTGCAGGAAGCCAGCCAGTCAGTGCTGAAAGCCAGAAGTGAATTGTATGTCCGATATACTGTGGATTCACTGAGCACTCGTGTTATATGTAATGGGTGAGAGGGTAGTGTCCAACCAGTCATGGGAGCTTTAAAACCCATCTAACAGCAGGTAGTTGTGATTTCCCACGGTCCGTCCCTTCACCTCGCTTCCTCCTTTGCATCCTTCAAGGCCGGTCTCAAGACCCTTCTCTTCGAACGTGCCTTTGGTCTCCCTCCCACCTCTTTGCCTTCCCTCACCCTTACACACCCCTCCTCCATGCTCAGGTTCCGCCATTTGACTGTTCAGCATTTTAGGAGGTCCTCCCGACATGAAAGGCGCTCTACAAATGTAATTTTGTTGTTGTTATTTCAGTTTAACGCCTCATCTAGAAAAAGGTATAGCCAAGATTATAGCACATCACCCAAAGGTGTCAAATTAGACTATGAGCTCAAG
Organism: Callorhinchus milii; assembly: GCF_018977255.1. Taxonomy (NCBI): domain Eukaryota; kingdom Metazoa; phylum Chordata; class Chondrichthyes; order Chimaeriformes; family Callorhinchidae; genus Callorhinchus; species Callorhinchus milii. The sequence goes on along the minus strand of NW_024704743.1, from coordinate 7,298,026 downwards.
TTCTGTCATTGAACTTGAACCCACAAACTTCTGACCCACAGACGAGAGTGCTACCATCCGATTCAAGGATTATGCCAGGGAGGAAACAGTCTGGTTACAGGACAGATGATGTGGTTCTTTCCATGGTTAAACATATTAAAAGGTGTTTATTTTGGATGAGAATGTACATATTGGGCCATTTGTTGATGTCTCATACTATACATACTCCATGTGGTACATAAATTCAGCCTTATTTGGAAATCGTTTTCTGGGGTTTTCAAAAAGAACCGGCATCCAAATTGACACTGAATTGGGGAATTTTCCTCAAATATACACACTATCTTAAATTATAAGATTAAATGGTTTTACAGACCAAGACTAGGTGGAATTTCAGGCTTCTGATCTCAGTCACATAGCCTCTCCTGTAAGTGAGCGTGTATTCACCAAATGAGAATACATTTAGCCCTGGCTCCCTCTGATCGAAAACCCTTCTGAACTCATTGACTTTCTCATTCATGAGGAATGTGTCCACTAGGGCCAGCAGACCGCAGAAATTTGTGGAACTGTACAATTGCACTTTGCCTTAAGGAGAGGCAAATGGAGAGTAATTGAAAAGATACTGGGTGTACACATGTTTGGCTACAGCCCATCAGGTTCAGGTTAGGTGCATTATTCATTCTTTGTTTTACGACTATAGGTTGTTTGCCTACAAAATACACAGTCACTACATGCCACAGTAAACTCATATGAAGTGCTTTGATACCTCCTCCTGATATGGAAGGTGCCACATCAAATACAAGGATTTTGTCAAATTAATATTTATTATTATTTTTGATTCTCTAAAGATTGGCAAATTTGTAGTCCTTGATAGAAAAGAACATCTTATTCCTTATACATTTACAGATCTTGGTGGTGTGAGGTTAGGATGGGATTTTAGAGCTGATAATAAAGGTACTGGGAATACTGCACAGAGTAGTACAGTATTAAATGGCACTATGGGCACGATATTGGCTCTGCTAATGCTTTGACAGATGGGGAACGTTGGTTCACATGGTGATAGTGTCCATTGTTATTACCATTGAAAAAGCAATGAAGTACTTTATATACTGCAGCAAAGAATGTTCAACTAGGACTGCAGAAAAGTTATTCCCTTCATATTTCACTTCTATTAGCCCTATCCCAGTTGCTTCGGAAACAGTGGCTCGAGCTGCTTTTCCTGACAGTAGTCCTCTGGTACCTTACTTCAAGTGATCATAGCTACAGAGAAGGAGCTAGCACCAGCAGAGCTTCGATGGGCCAAATGGCTTCTGACTGTGCTGTATTTATTTAATGTCTTCATTTAAAGGCGTGTTATTTATCCACGTCACATCCAACCAAGCTTCAAAGATCCACACTTGCAGCAGGAGCCATAGGATATCCATTAGAAGTAGGAACTCTGGCTGATTTTCCTTCTCCCTCTCCCAGCCCAGGGGCACCAAAACCAATAGGGAAGCATTATGAAACTTTATTCAATGTGAGAAGCATTTCATGGCTGTTTGTAGGACAATTGGCTGCCACATTTCGCCCACAAAATACAGTCAATCCATTTTACAGTATATGCTGTGAAGAACTTTGAGACATTGTGATGAAATGACAAGGTGCTATATCAAATAAGAATTATTATATAAATTGTATTGTATCAGCAAACTCAGTAAAGCGATAAGATTGGGTGAGATGCTCAGATAGAATTGGTCATTCACTTCATTGACTGTTTGTGGAATGATGTTGTGCTAAAATTAACACAGTCATTCGACTTCAAGTAAATCCTATGAAGCTTGGGTTTGAGGTGCTTTTTAATCGGTGTTATGTCTAGGATTATTATCATTTAGTGACATCCCAGCAGAGTTGGAGTTTAATAGTGTCTGTTTGTAACAGATGTAATTAAAAGATAACAACTCATGCTAGTAATTGGAAATAGATTCTGTCATAGTGGAGTTCCCAGGAGTTGACACAAACAGAAGATGGAGAATCCTATGTCATAGTATTATATGCAAATAAAGAATGTTAATGTATTGTCTTGACAACTTTCCTCACATTCTTGAAAGTGTTCTTAGCATTGGTAAACACCACTGCCTGTGCTTGCACATGAAGAATGATCAAGGTTCACTGAGTAAAGTTAAACTAATCGGTGTGTTGAAAACCCGAATAAGAGATACTCGCTCGAATGGATAATATTGGTTCTTTAATACTCAGAATCCCAATGGGTTAATTGCCTACTACACATTTTGTAGCCCACGCAGGCACGGCCATCGTCCCTCACTAGTGGGTCAGACCAAAGGCAGGTACAATCAACAGATCTTATAACAGAACAATAACACCGTAGATATCTCGAGTTCAACACTGTGTCTTTACAGCACACAAGCTTGATTCTTTATGCTTTCAGTCTTCTTGCTTACAGCTTTCAATCTTCCCTCTGATATCCTCAGTCCTCGTGTTTCCAACTCTCAGTCTTCCATCTCCCGTACCTTGTCTCTGCGGCCCGGGATGGCCCCGTTCACAAAGTTAACGGAACTCTTATACGGGTGTTCATCCAATCATGTCTCACATACCACATCACATTATCTCAGTCATGTCCAGTTCACGTGAACACCTCGTGGTGCGTATGTGCAGCAGCACACACATTGTCCTTGGGACCCCCATGTTATCCTGTCCAACCATTCTCTCATTGTTCCGCTTATTTGTTCCACTTCCTTATGGCAGCTGAGTTTTGTTTTAACCACTCGCTTCCTCTTAACTTGCAGCTGAGACCCCTTACTTTAACATACTATAATTCTATACTTTTATTTTGCGTTCATCTATAGCCTATAACAGATGCAGACCTGAAAGGTCCCAGGTTCGAGTTCTGGTTTGTGCTGAATTTGCTCTCAGACTGGGTGCTATAATTGTCCTGGGCTTGTGAGAGTGAAAATTTGCCAGAATGGCCACTAGGGAGACATTAAATTGAGGTCCCCTTTGTCTGTTCAGGTGGATGTTAAAGATCTCATGCCACTATTCAAAAAGAGAAGGGAGTTTCTCCAGTGTCCTGGCCAACAATCCCTGAGGTAAAATTGGTCACTCACTCCATGTCTGTTTGTGGGACATTACTGTGTGCAAAACTGGCTGCTGAGTTTCGCCCACGAGATACAGTTAATCCACTTTACAGCAATGAAATGCTTTGATACGTCTCAACGACACATTAAGGTGCTATATAAAATGCAAGGATTATTATTAGCATTACATGAGGGGAAGTATATGGAAGGAAGAGGATTAACCATTTAGAAGAGGTACAAATTTCTATAAAACTGCACACTCACCATATTGGCACACTATCTTAGCACACAGCATCACTTTGAACTCAGTTTAAGCCACATAATAGGACATGAACTCAGAAATCTAGACTGGTACTTTAGTGCTGAGGGAGTGCTACATTGTGTGTTCCTGTTCTGGTGCTTCAGGTGAATAATAACCTGCCAAGGCATTATTTTGAGGAAGAACAGGGAGTTCTCCCAGTGTCCTGGCCACATTCAATTACATTTGAAAAACGCAGATTGACTTTGTCCATTCATCTCATTGTTTGTGGGATGTTACAAACACAGGTTAGCTGCTGCATTTTCCTACATAATAGTCACTGTACTTCAAAGTAACTCATTGTCTGAAGCGCTTTCAGATGGTTCAATATGACAAATAGAGGTATTACTTACCAAGAGCCACTCCTACAGAAATGATCCCTGGTGCTGACTTGTTTCATAAATATTCGCTGAACATTGCCAGTAAAATTCCAGTTGCGTGTTTCTAAGTACTTAGGGTGTATCCTGACCAAATGTTCAAGGCAACATTTAGAAACAGATTAAATTATCTTCATTTTTTGCCCCTGACACTTTTGGCTGGGCTGGTAAATCCTCTGAGGTTTGTTACTCAGGGCATAAATTGCACAAGTCTAACATGTGTTAATGTGCTATTTTCATGGTGTTACTGTGGTCGCTCCAACTTGCTTTGATGTGTGGGTGGCAGTGGTCTAAGGAAAGGCAGAATTAGACAATGAGCAAGACAGAGAAAGTAGGAAGTTGCAAACAAATCAAAAGAAAATGAAAAGGATTAAGAAATAGTAATGAATCTCAGTTGCCTTATAGGGGTGGAGGTGTCTCGGCATATAACCAACTGTGTGAATTTATACCCAGTGTGTTACTTTACAGGACCTCTAAGTGATTAAAGTTTCAAACAATCTACCAAATAAAATTGGTCATTCACTTCATGGCTGTTTCTGGGACATTTCAGTATGTAAATTGGCTGTCGTATCTGCTGTGAAGTAGTCACTGCACTCTTCAGTATATCTGTTTTAAGACATCCCTCCAATGTGAAAGGTACTACATCAAAGTAGTAGATTATTGTATTATTATTATCTGAGTTAGAAAGGAGCGAAATCAGCCAAGGATCCAGCAAACTATTATCCTTGGAAACACAGGAGGAGAGAAAATTAAAGGCAGGAATTTTTAAAAATAAAAAGAGGGTTTACGCAAATTATTGTCAGAACCTTGGGCTCCTGCAAAGAATATCAGCAACCAGCTAATTTTTTGTCATCAAGAGGAGTATTTTACTGAGACTATCTGTTTAACCAACACCTGCCTGGCAAAAAATAATAATTTTGTCACTAAATCCTGTTGAGTGTTTGTTGGACACAACTGTGCGCAATTGGCTGCTGCATTTCACCCACAAAATATACAGTCAATTCACTTTACAGTATATTCTGTGAAGCACTTTGAGACATCTCAATGTCATGATAAGGCACTATATTAAATGAAATAAGTATTATATATGTAACTGCACCTCCAGTGCTTGCCACAAGATTGGTTTGGATGAAGAGGCCCTATCAATACAAGTGAGATCCCTCCAGAATACCCAAGCTACAGCACCAGCCAGCCATCACATCATCAAGCTGCTTTTTAAATGAGTCCTGCCTGGCAACCTGTTAGAAAGCTCTTTGAAGCATCATCTTATGTGCAAAGTGTTAATAAGTGCAAATTGCTGGACAGCAACAGCTTCATGAGGTTGTTTTGGATGCACCGAGATGCTACCAGGTGTGACGGGCGTTTATTTCAATGCAAGTTGTTGTTTTGACAAAGAATAGACCCTCAACCTGTTCTTTTGATGGGAGATTATGGTGCTAGAAAATCAGACGTTAACCAACTTTAATAACCTGGTGATATGTTTGGTAATGTAATGTCAAAATCGAGCCAGCCCTCTGTGGTGGACTCGGTGGTCTGGTTCCTGAACCATGCGAGCCTGCAGTACTCTAGGGCATTGCTGATGACAGCACAGCCAATCTGGCTCAACGGCAGGACTTGAAAGGGCAGACTGGGGGCAGGGAATCCTCCCTCTCAGCTCCTGTTAGCCCTGCAAGTCAAAGCCCTAACAGGTAAGGTGGTCCTCGCTGAACAAGCAGTGGAAAAGCTTGCCATAGAACAATATCCATGGCAAGCTCTGTGGTTTCAGTGCCTTGGGACATCCTCCCGACGTGAAAGGCGGTATACAAATGTAATTGTGTTGTTGTTGTTGTTGTTTTAGCTGGTTAGACTCCAGCAGTTACCCCAATGCACACTCTGGGGTTCCCAAGCCTTGGCTCTTTTCAACTTGTGCCTAATACTTTCCGGAATTAGGTAAGCGGGATACGTCCCTCCAGGGAGAGAGTGCGCATTCCATTCCGACAATCCATCTCTGGAATTTCCATGTGTAGGTGGGATACATGAATTCTCAGTTTGGTTTGGATACCCTTAAGCATGGTGATGGGTTTCTGCTTGTGTTAGACATCCGGCTGGCCCCAAAAAATCTAGCGGTTAGTCCTCTTGTGTGAACGCTGAGAAGCAATATGGCCATGAAGCTGACAGGAATCAACACTGCCAGCCAGCTGCTCCCCTAACCCCCGTCAGAAACAGAATTTTTATCTGAATAAAAAGTCCACATAAATTTCAAACAATATATCCGGTAAGCAATAACAGACACTAGAGAGCCATTTAAAAGTTGTAATCTAATACTAGGTCCAGATGACACTTATAAACTGTGAGAACGTTATGACATCTGAACCCTTTATTAGATTACATGTAGGATAACATTGAGTCCAGGGTGTGTTACAAGGCAGTGACACATTATTGAGGGATTGAGATAACGCAGATAGACCCCTTCAGCTTTACTCTTCTGATTTATGAAGCTACCTAAAATATGTTACTTCCTTGAAACACAACCCAGAATGTGTTGTAAAATAATGTCTACAAACATGATATTACTTCACATCATATATGGGTTTTCCATGTTTAGCGTTTATGGGATGGGGGTGGGGAGGAAGAAGAAGAGAGAAGCTTTTAAGCTTTTCTCATAGAAAAGTGTGGCCACTCCATGTCATTAAATAGGGTGGGTGCTTTTACACACAAACACTACTTCACAGTTTTATTTATAAACTGCAATAGATTGGAGATCCGTGTGCCCCCCACTCAATTGTTATAAAGCTCTTGAAGACATTCTCCCACTGTATAAGGCGCTTTATATGTAAATTGTTGTTATTTATTTATATAAATAACTATGGCTGTCTATTTATATGCTATATATATTATACCATTGAGATCACTTCTGGTGCAATGCTTCATTTGTAAAAGAACCAAATTATAATAAATAATAATTTCATATAGCGCCTTAACATACCATTATTTAATTATTACTTTAAAGTAAAATGGTTTTGTAGATTTGAGGATTTCACCCTAGGATGATATAACAATTTTAATGAAAAAATAATAAATGCACTTTACAATATATTCTGTGAAGTGATTTGAGACAATATATTATGTGATAAGGCACTATATCAAATACAAGGATTATTATTAATAATATGTCCTTGAGATGTCTCAAAGCGTTTCATGGGATATAAGAATAAGGAGGAACAGAACAATCTTAACCAAATGAAACGCTTTAAACAGTAAATGATCTAATTTTGCTGATTTTACTTTCAAACTAACAAAAAATGCAAGCACTGCCTGAATAAATGCGGGTTAGAAAAGATACCTCCCTTTGCAAGTTGGGTTAGGACTAGCTGCAGATTAGTCTTTTGTCTGAAACAAACAGAAAATGCAAGCGCTGCTGAATAAATCTGAGTTCAGAAAAGATACTTTATTTTCCAAGTTGGGTTGGGACTAGCTGCAGACTTACTGTCTCATTCTTAATAACCATTGTCACGTTTGCATTTTTACGCCCTTTTGTCTGCTGTAAACTTTAAAGACACTCAATTGCCACCTACAAAAAAAGTGACTGAATCCTCTATTCCGCCACTGTAGCCACTTATTCTCGTTTGAACAGTGTTGGGAGATCAGATAAACTGGATAAATCTAGCTGGATTTGTGGAGCATTTCATTCCACTCGTTCCCATTTCTTCGGCAATCGGAGAGTGAGAGCCAGTTACAGTTTTTAACGGATGAATAATTAATTGGGAGAATTATTGCCTGATGATTTTTTTTATTTTAAAAAAATGCGACACGATGGATGACAGGGCACCACGACTTGTCGGAGCAGCTCTGATACAAAGCAGATCCTCCACTGGCGCCTGAACGTCATTACCTACAATTAAAATAATTGTTGCCTATCCAGTTCCTGCTATTCCCCCGAGGCAACTCAACTCTGCCACCGATCGCTTTGCTCCATCATTGTTCAGCTCTCTCTCTCTCTCTCCCCCCTCTCTATCTTCTCATCAGAGGACACAAACTCGACCCTGCACAACACACAGACACACACCATTCCAACCTTTCTGGGGAACTTTCTTTGCCTCAAAATGATCATCGCCGCCTCCCCACTCCCTCTCCCCACCCCTCCCAAAAAAGTGACATGTCTTGCTTGCTTTTTTTGTGTTTTGTTCTCGAAGAACTCTTTTATTGGAAGCCAGAGACAGCGCTATGTTAGTACAGTATTAACAATACACTTAATAATAGGTAACGGGGTGATCTGTCTGCTATCCGTTTCATATGGAAATGAAGATTTTTTAGAAAAAAAACTGCCTTTTTACAAAATAATATATTTGATTTTTTTTCAAGTGGCGCCCAAGTTTAGAAGTTACTGCCTGCCCTCAGTACTGTTACACCCAGGTTCGTAAGCCTTAACTCTTTGGATACTGCAAGGAGTTTCCCACTGGAGACTAACACAGAACCATTTGAACATCAGCATTTATTGAAATACCAACATTAACCAGAAAGCTCAAGTGTGTGATCCACACCCAAACGTGACTCACTTCATGTTGAGAAAGGCTTCGCCAACTGGTCAGTCAGTAAAGCAAATACAGCAATAACAACATATTGCATTTTAAATAGTCTTTTATGTCGGGAGGACGTCCCAAGGCTCTCCTGAGATCTTTAACATCCACCTGAACACATGATACCTCCAAGAGTGCAGCACTGCCCCCTTGTACTGAGTCAGAATGTCAGTCTAATATGTTGAACTCAAGTCCA